>NC_040096.1:68476610-68785414 GCF_003369695.1 Bos indicus x Bos taurus
ATTACTATCTAAAAGTGGATAGGGACCTCCCTGGCGGTCCAGTGCTTAAGAATCTGTCTTTCAGTGCAGAGGTTATGTGTTCAATCCCTGGTCAGGGAACTCAGGTTCCGCAGGCCACGGGGTGACAACCAAGTCTGAGCAGGGCAACGGGAGAGTGTGCTCCAGCAAGGAGCCCACACACCTCGGCGAAGACCCAGAGCGGCCAAATAGTAGTAATAATGATCGTAATAATGAAATATTAAAGGGGATGAGAACAGAGTCATCTTTATACAATTTTGGGCTTCCCTGGTGGCTCCGACGGTAAAGAATCTGCCTGCAATGTGGGAGACCTGGGATTGATCCCTGGGTTGGGAAGATCCCCTGGAGGAGGAATGGCAACCCACTCCAGTCTTCTTGTCTGGGAAATCCCATGGACAGAGGAGCCTGGTGGGCTACCGTCTATAGGGTCCCAAAGAGTCAGACATGATTGAGTGACTAACACAAAATTTAAGTGAGAAAAATGGCTCCAGAGGAAACCCCCCCAGTGATGGAAGTTCTGATAAAATTGTAGACAGACACATCTCCCCAAACACTCTCTGCAAGAGAGTGAGAATCTTTTGGCGGGGGGGCGGGGGGGGGAGTGGAAATGAAAACAAAACTTTGTTTAGAAAACTGAGCACGGAGTTACATAGATTTAGTGAAATTCATTCCCGAAAATGCTTTTTCAGTGAAAAATTCCACTGTTGACATAATGCAAATGTATTTAGATTCACATGCTGTCAGGATGGTGGCAGGTGGCAGGGGGCGCCGTGGGGGGGTTCCACCCTGGGGCCTTGTCTCGGCTGCTCAGCCGCCCAGTCCAGCCTGGACACGCCTGTGGCTGTGGTGTCACCACGCGGCCTTGCGGCCTGGGTCCCGTCCTGCGGGGCTACTTCTCATCGTGTCCTGGACGTTTCATCTCCCTGGACATTGTCTGCACACACCGTTCCCCCTGCTTGGACGGACCCCTGGACGTTCTCTGCACACGCCGTTCCCTCCGCTTGGATGGACCCCTGGACGTTCTCTGCACACGCCGTTCCCTCCGCTTGGACGGACCCCTGGATGTTCTCTGCACACGCCGTTCCCCCCGCTTGGACGGACCCCTGGACATTGCCTGCACACGCCGTTCCCCCTGCTTGGACGGAGTGCTGCCCCTCGGTAAACGCCCCAGGCGTCCCCTGTGCTGCGATGCCACCCACAGGTCTCTGGACAGAAGGAGGTGCCCCGTCTCCCTGTCCCTCCGGCCATCTGGTTTTGCTCCCAGAATTAAGTAGTTCACTTACTTCACAAGCATTTTTGGATTGCCTTTTGGGGGTTTAGGGTCGAATGACCCAGCCCCGTAGTGAGTGCTAAGAGGGCTTTTCACACTGTATTACAGGTCTCTCAAGAGTAGAGTCTGTATTTTATTAATCTCTAAAGAGCTGGCACCTACCTGGTATTCAAATATGATTTTAATAAAACCCATCACAGTCTCGGGAGGGCCGTCAGGAGGCTGGAGGCTGAGGGGCGGCCCTCCAGTTTAGGGGACTAGAAGGCCCGTTGTTGAGGGGACAGGGTGGGAGCCACGGGCGCACACTGGCCGGCCTGCTTCCCCGTCCAGGCTCTGCGGCAGGGAGACCCGCTGGCCGGACCTGTGCAGGGTCTTGAGGCCGCTGTAAGGCCACCTGCTCTGTCTAGGGCGCGTTGCCATGGAGATGTCCACGTGCTGTGCTCAGATGTAAGAGCGATTAGTTAAATATAAAACGGAGTAGTGAACCGCCACGGCTCTTGGACGCGCAGAAAGAAATCGCTGTGAACGGAAACTACCTCAGCAAAGGGCAACCTTCTAAACCGTTGATGGCCTCCTGGTGGCAGGCCCAGGCGCTGGGGAGTGCGGTCAGGGGGCTTTCTGCCCGGATCTCCCACATAGGCGTGGAGACCCAGCTCAGAAGGGCCGCCGGGGGCCTGGTGCAGAGGGCGTGGGGGGCGCAGGGACCCACAGACTCAGCAGCAGTGGAGGGTAGGGGAAGGGGCTGCTGAGGACAGTGGACTCGAGGGGCAGCGGCAGCCTTTTTGAGGCCCTGCGTGAAGATGGTCACGATGCCCGCATGGCGGGAGGTGGATGTCTCAGGAGGGCTCTGGCCAGGGAGAGCAGGCAGGGGACGCTCGGGGGGTTCCGACGGGCAGAGAGCGGTTCACAGCCTGTCTGCCCAGCCTCTCTGCATCCCCCGCCCCGACCGACCCTGTTCTGAGAGCCCCCGACACCAAAACACCCTCTTCCGAGCATCGCTGCTCCTCCCAGGCCAGCTGTGAGGGCGGCCCCCGTGGTCTGGAGGTGGGCCCCTGCCGTCACCGGACCCCGGGGTCCTTCGGGGTTTTGCGCTGGACATCACGGTGTAGGCCATGCAGAAACCGGGAGGCCCGCGGCTGGAGTGGTGGCTGAAGCCACCGTGTCCAGAGAAGCAGGGCTGGGATGGCCCAGGGGCTTGGCGGACATCTGAGTGCTTCGTTCCGGCCTTGGTCCTGCCTCTGGGCTCCGTGACTCCATCCAGGAGTCTCACGGGCTCTGCTTGCTAGGTAGGCTGGTTTCGGTCGGGATTTGTCTGAGATGATGCCAGCAGACAGTGGAGCATGCGGTGTTACACTGAAGACGCTGCCTGCTGCCGAGGGCTGGTAAGCAGGGCGGTGTGTGGTCCCCTTTGAACTCTCCAGCCTCTCCCGGCTGCAGGGTGATGAGTCGATGGGGGTGGGTGGGAGCAGGAGATGAAGTGCCCAAGGACGAGGAGAACAGCTGCTTGGGCCCGCGGAGGAGGCCGTCCAGGTGGGAGGCCACCAGTGGAGCTGGGGAGACAGAGAATAGACTCTCCGAACCTGGAGGAGGAGGAGGTGGGCTTGACGTGTGCGTGATGAGCAGTGCCCTGCCGTGACCGTCAGGGTTCAGGTCAGCGAGTCGGGTCCATGGTGACGTCCTCTGCCAGGAAAATAACAGATTTGGTGCGGTGGGGGAGAATCTGGATTTGCACTTAAAGCGTCCATGGGTCGTTGAACAAAGATGTGTAAGAAGCTGTGAGGGGCTCCCCTGGTAGCCCAGTGGCTAAGAGTCTGCCTGTTAACGAAGGGGACGCAGGTTTGATCCCTGGGCTGGGAACTTCCCACGTGCCGTGAGGCAACCAAGCCTTTGTGCCACAGCTCCTGAAGCCCGCACACGCTCGAGCCCGTGCTCCACAACAGAGATGAGACCTGCTCGCCACGACCAGAGAGAGCTCACGCACAGTCATGAAGACCCAGCACAGCCCAAAATAAGGAAATAAAAACTGTAAAAAGAAAAAAGCCATGAGGTGTCTGGACGTCAGGAGAGGTGTCGGGTGGAGGGAATAGCCTGGGAGGGGTGGTGACTGAACTATTTTATTTTTTCAGTTAGAATCTGATTTCCAAAACACATCTACAATTCTGTCCTGTGTCACCATCTCAGTGGCCACCAGCGTCTCTGACCCAGTGACTTCCTGTCCCAGTCTCTCTATGGCTTCTGTTCTGTCTCCCCTTCGGCCCACTCTGTGTACAGTGTTATTCCATTTAGAAGTAGAGATCCGACCATCAGAGCCAGCGTTCCACCCGTCTCCCAGGGCATGGTTGCTGTGTCAGGAACACAGGGGAGGAAACCTCTTGGTGTGGGAAGTACTTGGACACGAGTCTTCAAGGGATGGCCATAGTCGCAGGGACCGTAGAAGGGAAGGATCACTGAGTGAGGACTTAAGACAGGCCGGAGGGTGGGGGTGCAGGTGCTACACCCTGAGCGGACCAGAACACGGGGATCGGGTGGGCAGAAGCGGTCCGTGCGTGATGAGGGACAAACGTGGAGCTGACGGGAGAAGAACCAAGTGTGTTACCGTGCGGACTGAGCTTTCCCACCAAAGGACAGGCAGCTAAGTAGGGCTGAGAAATAAACTAAGCCCAGCTCCACGCAGTCTACGAGAACACGGAGTGATGAAAGCTGGAGGGGAGAGGGCCTGGGTAACAGAGCGGGGAGAACAAAGAGCAGGATCTGCAGGTGACGTCAGACAAGGCGATGTTTATGGTCACGTGTCGAATTAAGAGGAATATTACGTAGCGTAAAAGGCAAAATTGATGGTGTGTTAGGAATATGTGGGCACCAAGCAACACACTGAAGAAATAATAAATACTGGGAGAATTTCATGCAAATACAACAGTAATGGGTGACCTCGGCACTCCTGTGTTCACTCTTCAGCATTCTAATTCACCAGTTAGGATGCAGGAATTAAATAATAGAGTCGGTAAGGCTGATACATTATCTATGTAGAATCCAGGATCCCTCACGCTTAAAGTATCCTTTCCCTTAGGTTTGTGAAATGTTTACAAAAACAGATCCTGTCTGTGACCACAAAGGAATACATTTTTTCAAATGCAAGAATTTTAAGGGTCACATTTTGGCTTGTTGCTGTTGTCCAGTTGCTACATCGTGTCCAGCTCTTTGTGACTCCGCAGACTGCGGCACACCGAGTTCCTCTGTCCTCCACTGTCTCTGGACTCTGATCAAACTTATGTCCATTGAGTCGGTGATGCCATCCAACCATCTCATCCTCTGCCACCTTCTTCTCCTTTTGCCCTCAATCTTTCCCAGCATCAGGGTCTTTTCCACGAGTTGGGTCTTCACATCAGGTGGCCAAAGTAGTGGATTTTCAACTTCAACATCAGTCCTTCCGATGAACACCCGGGACTGATCTCCTTTAGGATGGACTGGTTGGATCTCCTTGCAGTCCAAGGGACTCTCCAGAGTCTTCTCCAACACCACAGTTCAAAAGCATCAATTCTTCGCCACTCAGCTTTCTTTATACTCCAACTCTCACATCCGTACATGACCACTGGAAAAACCATAGCCTTGACTAGACGGACCTTTGTTGACAAAGTAATGTCTCTGCTTTTTCATATGCTGTCTAGGTTGGTCATAACTTTCCTTCCAAGGAGTAAGTGTCTTTTAATTACATGGCTGCAATCACCATCTGCAGTGATTTTGGAGCCCCCCAAAATAAAGTCAGCCACTGTTTCCACTGTTTCCCCATCTATTTGCCATGAAGTGATGGGACCAGATGCCATGATCTTAGTTTTATGAATGTTGAGCTTTAAGCCAACTTTTTAATTCTCTTTCACTTTCATCAAGAGGCTTTTTAGTTCCTCTTCACTTTCTGCCATAAGGGTGGTGTCATCTGCATATCTGAGGTTATTGATATTTCTCCCGGCAATCTTGATTCCAGCTTGTGCCTCTTCCAGCCCAGCATTTCTCATGATGTACTCTGCATATAAGTTAAATAAGCAGGGTGACAATATACAGCCTTGACGAACTCCTTTTCCTATTTGGAACCAGTCTGTTGTTCCATGTCCAGTTCTAACTGTTGCTTCCTGACCTGCATACAGATTTCTCAAGAGGCAGGCCAGGTGGTCTGGTATTCCCATCTCTTTCAGAATTTTCCACAGTTTATTGTGATCCACACAGTGAAAGTCTTTGGCATAGTCAATAAAGCAGAAGTAGATGTTTTTCTTGCTTTTTCGATGATCCAGTGGATATTGGCAATTTGATCTCTGGTTCTTCTGCCTTTTCTAAACCAGCTTGAACATCTGGAAGTTCAGAGTTCATGTATTGCTGAAGTCTGGCTTAGAGAATTTTGAGCATTACTTTACTAGCATGTGAGATGAGTGCAATTCTGCAGTAGTTTGAGCATTCTTTGGCATTGCCTTTCTTTGGGATTGGAATGAAAACTGACCTTTTCCAATTCTGTGGCCACTGCTAGGTTTTCCAAATTTGCTGACATATTGAGTGCAGCACTTTCATAGCATCATCTTTTAGGATTTGAAATAGCTCAACTGGAATTCCATCACCTCCACTAGCTTTGTTTGTAGTGATGCTTCCTAAGGCCCACTTGACTTCACATTCCAGGATGTCTGGCTCTAGGTGAGTGATCACACCATCATGATTATCTGGCTCATGATGCTCTTTTTTATACAGTTCTTCTGTGTATTCTTGCCACCTCTTCTTAATATCTTCTGCTTCTGTTAGGTCCATACCATTTCTGTCCTTTATCGAGCCCATCTTTGCATGAAATGTTCCCTTGGTGTCTCTAATTTTCTGGAAGAGATCCCTAGTCTTTCCCATTCTATTGTTTTTCTGTATTTCTTTGCACTGATCGCTGAGGGAAGGCTTTCTTACTCTCCTTGCTATTCTTTGGAACTCTGCATTCAGATGGGTGTGTCTTTCCTTTTCTCCTTTGCCTTTCGCTTCTCTTCTTTTCTCAGCTATTTGTAAGGCCTCCTCAGACAGCCATTTTGCCTTTTTGCATTTCTTCTTCTTGGGATGGTCTTGATCACTGCCTCCTGTAGAATGTCACAAATTTCCGTCCATTGTTCATCAGGCACTCTGTCTATCAGATCTAATCCTTGAATCTGTTTCTCACTTCCACTGTATAATCATAAGGGATTTGATTTAGGTCATACCTGAATGGTCTAGTGGTTTTCCCTACTTTCTTCAATTTAAGTCTGAATTTTGCAATAAGGAGTTCATGATCTGGGTCACAGTCAACTCCCAGTCTTGTTTTTGCCAACTGTATAGAGCTTCTCCATCTTCAGCTGCAAAGAATATAATCAGTCTGATTTCAGTATTGACCCTCTGGTGATGTCCATGTGTAGAGTCTTCCCTTGTGTTGTTGGAAGAGGGTGTTTGCTATGACCAGTGCATTCTCTTGGCAAAACTCTATTAGTCTTTGCCCTGCTTCATTCTGTACTCCAAGGCCAAATTTGCCTGTTACCTCAGGTGTTTCTTGCCTTCCTACTTTTTTTGCATTGTAGTCCCCTATGATGAAAAGGACATCATTTTTGGGTCTAGTTCTAGAAGGTGGAAAATTCTGAAAGAGATGGGAATACCAGACCACCTGATCTGCCTCTTGAGAAATTTGTATGCAGGTCAGGAAGCGACAGTTAGAACTGGACATGGAACAACAGACTGGTTCCAAATAGGAAAAGGAGCACGTCAAGGCTGTATATTGTCACCCTGCTTATTTAACTTCTATGCAGAGCACATCATGAGAAACGCTGGACTGGAAGAAACACAAGCTGGAATCAAGATTGCCGGGAGAAATATCAATAACCTCAGATATGCAGATGACACCACCCTTATGGCAGAAAGTGAAGAGGAACTCAAAAGCCTCTTGATGAAAGTGAAAGTGGAGAGCGAAAAAGTTGGCTCAACTTTCAGATAATGAAGATCATGGCATCTGGTCCCATCACTTCATGGGAAATAGATGGGGAAACAATGGAAATAGTGTCAGACTTTATTTTTCTGGGCTCCAAAATCACTGCAGATGGTGATTGCAGCCATGAAATTAAAAGACGCTTACTCCTTGGAAGGAAAGTTATGACCAACCTAGGTAGCATATTCAAAAGCAGAGACATTACTTTGCAAACAAATGTTCGTCTAGTCAAGGCTATGGTTTTTCCTGTGGTCATGTATGGATGTAAGAGTTGGACTGTGAAGAAGGCTGAGCGCCAAAGAATTGATGCTTTTGAACTGTGGTGTTGGAGAAGATCAGTTTCCATTCTGAAGGAGATCACCCTGAGATTTCTTTGGAAGGAATGATGCTAAAGCTGAAACTCCAGTACTTTGGCCACCTCATGCGAAGAGTTGCCTCATTGGAAAAGACTCTGATGCTGGGAGGAATTGGGGGCAGGAGGAGAAGGGGACGACAGAGGATGAGATGGCTGGATGGCATCACTGACTCGATGGACATGAGTCTGAGTGAACTCCTGGAGTTGGTGATGGACAGGGAGGTTCATGAGGTCGCAAAGAGTCGGACACGACTGAGCGACTGATCTGATCTGATCTGATCTAGAAGGTCTTGTAGGTCTTCATAGAACTATTCATTCTTTAGCATTACTGGTTGGGGCAGTAATTACCATGATATTGAATGATTTGCCTTGGAAACGAACAGAGATCATTCTGTCATTTTTGAGATTGCATCTAAGTACTGTATTTTAGACTCTCTTGTTGACCATGATGGCTACTCCATTTCTTCTAATGGATTCTTGCCCACATTAGTAGATATGATGGTCGTCTGAGTTAAATTCACCCATTCCAGTCCATTTTAGTTCCCTGATTCCTAGAATGTCGACATTCACTCTTGCCATCTCTTGTTTGACCACTTCCAATTTGCCTTGATTCATGGACCTGACATTCCAGGTTCCTATGCAATATTGCTCTTTATAGCATCAGACCTTGCTTCTATCACCAGTCACATCCACAGCTGGGTATTGTTTTTGCTTTGGCTCCATCCCTTCATTCTTACTGGAGTTATTTCTCCACTGATCTCCAGTAGCATTTGGGCACCTGCTGACCTGGGGAGTTCATCTTTCAGTGTCCTATCTTTTTGCCTTGTCATACTGTTCATGGGGTTCTCAAGGCAAGAATACTGAAGTGGTTTGCCATTCCCTTCTCCAGTGGACCACGTTTTGTCAGAACTCTCCACCGTGACCCATCCTTCTTGGGTGGCCCTACATGGCATGGCTCATAGTTTCATTGAGTTAGACAAGGCTGTGGTCCATGTGATCAGATTGGTTAGTTCTCTGTGATTGTGGTTTTCATTCTGTCCACCCTCTGATGGATGAGGATAAGAGGTTTATGGAAGCTTCCTGATGGGAGAGACTGACTGAGGGGGAGAATGGGTCTTGTCATTCATAAAACTAAGATCGTGGCATCCAGTCCCATCACTTCATGATAAATAGATGGGGAAACAATGGAAACAGAGACTTTATTGTTGGGGGTTCTAAAATCACTGCAGATGGTGACTGCAGCCATGAAATTAAAAGATGCTTTCTCCTTGAAAGAAAAGCTATGACAAACCAAGACAGCATATGAAAAAGCAGAGACATTACTTTGCCAACAAAGGTCCGTCTAGTCAAAGCCATGGTTTTTCCAGTAGTCATGTATGGATGTGAGAGTTGGACTATAAAGAAAGCTGAGTGGCGAAGAATTGATGCTTTTGAACTGTGGTGTTGGAGAAGACTCTTGAGAGTCCCTTGGACTGCAAGGAGCTCCAACCAGTCCATCCTAAAGGAAATCAGTCCTGAATATTCACTGGAAGGACTGATGCTGAAGCTGAAGCTCCACTGTTTTGGCCACCTGATGCAAAGAGCTGACTTATTAGAAAAGACCCTGATGCTTGGAAAGGTTTAAGGCAGGAGGAGAAGGGGAGGACAGAGGACAAGATGGTTGGGTGGCATCACTGACTTGATGCACATGAGTTTGAGCAAGCTACAGGAGCTGATGATGGACAGGGAAGCCTGGCGTGCTGCAGTCCACGGGGTCGCAGAGTCGGACACGACTGAGTGACTGAACTGATCTGGTAGGAGAAGTATTAAAAATCACAAGAAGAGACCAAGGCAAACTGATATGGTCCAGATTCAGTGTGGCCACAGATATTTGCTTCCAGGCTATACATTCTGACTTGTCTGAATTCAAAGTAACAGTTGACCACTGCTTCCCACTCTGAAAAGCCCAGGCTTCCTTTTAGAAGCACAGACAGTATCCAAATCACAGAATTCAAGTGACTAAACGTCTCCTGAGCATCTTCTCTCCGCACCATGAGGTTTTCCAAATGTTAAGGAACACAAGCGGGGATCTGACCCGGTTCCCAACCGCAAGTTGGGACTCCCTGGAAACCAGAGCAGAGTGACTGCGAGAGCAATTAAACACCACGTGAGGAAGCGCTGAAGAAAATAGTGCTCTGTTTTCTGGCATGTTCTGGATTAATCCTTGGATTTGATTTGAATTGGAACAATGGCCTTAGAACATTAACTTGATTTTTTTTTTTTTTAAGCAAGAGAGAAAAATGTGCCATTATAACCTCAGAGAAGTAGTATGTTGAAAGATGACAGGCAAAGATTTTAGAGGAATCTTAAATTAGGCTGCGCTTTTGAAGACCTGTAATTAGAGAGAGGCGCATTATCTCTTACATAATATTTTCTTGCTTAAATTGCATTTCATAATGTGCTACTTATACTTGGGTTTCAACAAACCTATTCAAGGGAGGGGGACGTGTTTTTTTCCTCCTAAACTGAGAGCCGTCAGAGCAGCAGCACTGCCATCTAGCGGCTCTCTCTCAAACTACAGGTTTTGTTTCCGCGGCTGTTGGTCTGTAGATAGTTCAGTTCAGTTCAGTCGCTCAGTCCCGTCCAACTCTTCGCGACCCCATGAATTGACCCCATGAATGGCAGCATGCCAGGCCTCCCTGTCCATCACCAACTCCCGGAGTTCACTCAGACTCACGTCCGTCGAGTCGGTGATGCCATCCAGCCATCTCATCCTCTGTCGTCCCCTTCTCCTCCTGCCCCCAATCCCTCCCAGCATCAGGGTCTTCTCCAGTGAGTCAGTCAACTCTTCACATGAGGTGGCCAAAGTATTGGAGTTTCAGCTTCAGCATCAGTCTTTCCAATGAATATTCCAATGAATATTTCCTTTAGGATCAATTGGTTTGATCTCCTTGTAACCCAAGGGACTCTCAAGAGTCTTCTCCAGCACCACATTTCAAAAGCATTAATTCTTCGATGCTCAGCCTTCTTTATGGTCCAACTCTCACATGCATACATGACCATTGGAAAAACCATAGTCTTGACTAGACGGACCTTTGTTGGCAAAGTAATATCTCTGCTTTTTAATATGCTATCTAGGTTGGTTGTAACTTTCCTTCCAAGGAGTAAGCATCTTTTAATTTCATGGTCTGTAGACAAGCCTTTTCTAAATTTTGGCTTGCAGCCTGGTAATGGGAGGGAACACGTCATAAATGAAACAAAAATTGGAAATATTGATGAGCAATTATGACAAGAAAGCAGAACTTCTTCCAACTTTGTGGGAGCATTTTTATAAACAATTTGGAGAGTTATATAAGTTTATTTTTGTATATTTTTGGTTGTTTAGAGTTGTTACAACATAACCTCATTTGGGAAGAGGATAAAGTGGAAAGATGTTACCAGGTCTTTTAAAAATGTTTCCTCGAGAACTTCCCTGGTGGTCCACGGGCTAAGACTCTAGCGCCCAACGCAGGTGGCCTGGGTTCAACCCCGGCCAGGGAACTAGGTGCCACACGCCACAAGTAACGATCCTTCGTGCCTCGACTGGGCCCCAGCACACCTAAATAAAGTACTTAAAAACATGAAATCTCCCCTCCTTTTTCATATAGAGCTCTCAATCAGGGGTTATTATTTTTTCTTTTTTTAAAAAATGTTTGAGGTATAGTTTGCACATGGGCTTCCCTGGGGGCTCAGATGGTAAAGAATGTGCCTGCGATGCAGGAGACCTGGGTTTGATTCCTGGGTCGGGGAGATCCCCTGGAGAAGGGGATGGCTACCCACTCCAGTATTCTTGCCTGGAGAATCCCATGGACAGAGGAGCCTGGAGGGCCACAGTCCAGAGGTCGCAGAGAGTCGGGCACGACGAAGGGACTAACTCTAGCGCTCACACTTACACGGGGACACAGGGGTGTGAATTACAGTCCTGATGGAGCTGATGAACACACACAGCCAGGCCCTGCCTAAGAGAGCAGGCCGTTCCCCTCAGCACCGAAGGTTCCCCACAGAGCAAGCACCCTTCTGATCTCTTTCCCTGTATATTAGTGTTTTTTCCCTGTAGATTAGTTCTGACTGTTGTAGAAGGTCACATAAATGGAATCCCACAGCACGTGCTCTTCTGGTCAGGCTACTGTTTGCATAACATTTTTTGAGGTTCATTCATGTTGTTGTATAAATGAATGATTTGTTCTTTTATTATCCATTGTATAAAAATCACCAATGTATTTATCCGTTCTCCTACTGATGTGGATTGCTTTCACTTTGGGCCGAAGAAAGCTGCTGTGAGCAAGCCTTTATAGATGCATGACTTCCTGTCCCTTAGATGAACGGGATGAATACCCAGCAGAGGCGGGGTTTGAGCATTCTTTGATTGAAGGTGGGAGAAGGATGAGATGGTTGGATGGCATCACCGACTCCACGGACATGAGGTTGGGTAAACTCGGGGACTTGGTGACGGACAGGGAGGCCTGGCGTGCTGCAGTCCACGAGGTCGCAAAGAGTCGGACACGACTGAGCGACTGAACTGAACTGAAGTGGTGGGATTACTGAGCAGATAGTGGTTAAGCCTTATAAGGAACGGCCGAATTTTTCAAAGTGCTGGCTACCTTGACCTTCTCTTCCTATAGTCTTTAAAAGAAATTTGCTCGTTTATTTGGCTTAATAAACGAGGGGCCTTATTTACAGGGAACGAGACTTTTGGTTGTGGCACGCAGACGCAGTTGCGGCATGCGGGATCTAGTTCCCTGACCAGGGATCAAACCCCGGGGCCCTGCACTGGGAGCGCCGAGTCTTAGCCACTGGAGCACCGGCGAAGTCCATTTCCTGTAGTCTTTAGGATTCTGTTTACCCCCACTAAGTAGTTAATCCCTTTTATTAATCATTCTTTGTATTACATTTTTCCCGTATCCTCTTTTGTGAAGTGTTTGCTGAAGTCTTAGGCCCCGTCTCGGGGGTTGTCTGTATTTCTCTCGCTGAGTTGCCTCAGTTCTTTGTTTAGGGCATAAGTGCTTTGTCAGGTTTGGTGAAAATTTTATCTTAGTGTAACCTTGCCTATTCATTGGATTGTGGTAAAAACACAAACGCGTGGCCATCTTAACCATTTAAAAATGTGAATGTTACTGACCTGGTTGTGAAGCAGATCTTTAGAATTTTTTCATCTTGCAAATCAGATTCAACGCCACCTCCCCCTCCCTGCTGCGCCCAGCCCCTGACACCTGCCACGCTGCTTTCTGTCTCTAAGCTTGGCCTCTTTAAATGCCTTCGTGAGCAGGTTATGCAGCGTCTGTCTTTTTGTGCCTGGCCTGTTCCGTTTAGCACCACGTTCTCAAGGTTTATCTGTGTTGTAGCATGTGTCAGAGCTTACTTTCTTAAGGCTGGATAATAGCGCACTGTGTGCATGGTCAGTAAGCTTATCCACTCACCTGTCACCTCTTGGCTGCTGTGACTAGTCCTGCTGTGTGCACGGGTGTGCAAGGACGTCCCAAAGACACCGCTTTAAATTATTCTGGATGAATGCCCAGAAGTGGGATTGATGGGTCATGCAGTAGTTCTGATACGGACAGGGAAAAGGGACGAGGTAGGTGATTAAATAGTTAATCCCACTAGGAGACTGCAAACAGAAAAAATACGGGGGACCCCTGTGAGTTAACGATTACTCAAGAAGGCAGGTTTGCTCAGCCACAAAACGAGCAGCCTGGCTTCGCAACAAAACCATTCCCCAGAAGACGGGACACGCCCCCAGACAATAAAACAATGGTGGCTGGAGACGCACGTCCTGCCCATGAGCCGACTGGAGTAGGACACGCTCTCTGCACGTGTGAAAAACAATACTTTGTGGCCCTGACTTGACCCTGCAGGGACAAGAAAGCTCCTCTGCCCAGCTGCAGAAGGAGCTGATGATGGAAGCATGACGTCTCCTCAGTAATGAGGAAGAAAGCAGCCTTTTCTCCGTCCCCACATTTCCTCTGATTATAACTGTACCTGCTCGGTTCTCCAGGCACGGCATCCTCTTGCCTGCCTGCTTGTCAGCCTCACAAGCATCCTATTCTGATACATCACTTGTCTATTGCTTTGCCTCTTGATGAATTTTTTATGCGCTGAGACATGGGGGACTGGAGCCTTCTGCGCGTCCGTGCTCAGTCGCTCAGTCGTGCCCGACTCTTCGCGACCCCGTGGACCGCAGCCCTGCAGGCTCCTCTATCCCTGGAATTGTCCAGGCAAGAAGGCTGGAGTGGGTTGCCATGCCCTCCTCCAGGGGATCTTCCTGACCCAGGGGCCCCACAAAACCCCACCAAATGGCTTCAGCTCAAGTTTTACTTTTTTGAGGGCCCTCCACACTGTTTCTGTAGTGGCTGCCCCATTTTAAAATCCTACCAGCAGAGCACAAAGGTTTCAGTTTCTTTACTGTCTCACCGATATTGGTTGTTTTCTGGTTTTATTTTTATTTTTAATTTGGCTGTGTCCCATCTTTTGCTGTGGAGTGTGGGTTCCTCTCCGGTTGTGGCCCGTGGGCTCCAGAGCAAGCCTGGGCTGGTTGTTGCAGCCTGTGGGGTGAGCTGCCCTACAGCATGTGGGATCTTATTTCCCCAACCAGGGATCGAACCTGGGTCCCCTGTGCTGGAAGACAGATTCTTAATCACCGGACCACTAGGGTGCCTTTTTTCCACCCCCACACCATTGGGCATAGGGAGATATTTCACTGTGGTTTTATTTACATTTCTCTAATGGTTAGTGAGCAGGTGCCCAATATGCTACTGGAGATCACTGGAGAAATAACTCCAGAAAGAATGAAGGGGTGGAGCCAAAGCAAAAACAATACCCAGCTGTGGATGTGACTGGTGATAGAAGCAAGGTCCGATGCTGTAAAGAGCAATATTGCATAGGAACCTGGAATGTCAGGTCCATGAATCAAGGCAAATTGGAAGTGGTCAAACAAGAGATGGCAAGAGTGAATGTCGACATTCTAGGAATCAGTGAACTGAAATGGACTGGAATGGGTGAATTTAACTCAGATGACCATTATATCTACTACTGCGGGCAGGAATCCCTCAGAAGAAATGGAGTGGCCATCATGGTCAACAAAAGAGTCCGAAATGCAGTACTTGGATGCAATCTCAAAAGCGACAGAATGATCTCTGTTCGTTTCCAAGGCAAACCATTCAATATCACAGTAATCCAAGTCTATGCCCCAACCAGTAACTCTAAAGAAGCTGAAGTTGAACGGTTCCATGAAGACCTACAAGACCTTTTAGAACTAACACCCAAAAAAGATGTCCTTTTCATTATAGGGGACTGGAATGCAAAAGTAGGAAGTCAAGAAACACCTGGAGTAACAGGCAAATTTGGCCTTGGAATACAGAATGAAGCAGGGCAAAGACTGATAGAGTTTTGCCAAGAAAATGCACTGGTCATAACAAACACCCTCTTCCAACAACACAAGAGAAGACTCTATACATGGACATCACCAGATGGTCAACACCGAAATCAGATTGATTATATTCTTTGCAGCCAAAGATGGAGAAGCTCTATACAGTCAGCAAAAACAAGACCAGGAGCTGACTGTGGCTCAGACCATGAACTCCTTATTGCCAAATTCAGACTTAAATTGAAGAAAGTAGGGAAAACCACTAGACCATTCAGGTATGACCTAAATCAAATCCCTTATGATTATACAGTGGAAGTGAGAAATAGATTGAAGGGCCTAGATCTGATAGATAGAGTGCCTGATGAACTATGGATGGAGGTTCGTGATACTGTAGAGGAGACAGGGATCAAGACCATCCCCATGGAAAAGAAATGCAAAAAAGCAAAATGGCTGTCTGGGGAGGCCTTACAAATAGCTGTGAAAAGAAGAGAAGCGAAAAGCAAAGGAGAAAAGGAAAGATATAAACATCTGAATTCAGAGTTCCAAAGAATAGCAAGAAGAGATAAGAAAGACTTCTTCAGCGATCAATGCAAAGAAATAGAGGAAAACAACAGAATGGGAAAGACTAGAGATCTCTTCAAGAAAATCAGAGATACCAAAGGAACATTTCATGCAAAGATGGGCTAGATAAAGGACAGAAATGGTAGGGACCTAACAGAAGCAGAAGGTATTAAGAAGAGATGGCAAGAATACACAGAAGAACTATACAAAAAAGATCTTCACGACCCAGATAATCACGATGGTGTGATCACTCACCTAGAGCCAGACATCCTGGAATGTGAAGTCAAGTGGGCCTTAGAAAGCATCACTACGAACAAAGCTAGTGGAGGTGATGGAATTCCAGTTGAGCTATTCCAAATCCTGAAAGCTGATGCTGTGAAAGTGCTGCACTCAATATGCCAGCAAATTTGGAAAACTCAGCAGTGGCCACAGGACTGGAAAAGGTCAGTTTTCATTCCAATCCCAAAGAAAGGCAATGCCAAAGAATGCTCAAACTACCACACAATTGCACTCATCTCACATGCTAGTAAAGTAATGCTCAAAATTCTCCAAGCCAGGCTTCAGCAGTATGTGAACCGTGAACTTCCTGATGTTCAAGCTGGTTTTAGAAAAGGCAGAGGAACCAGAGATCAAATTGCCAACATCTGCTGGATCATGGAAAAAGCAAGAGAGTTCCAGAAAAACATCTATTTCTGCTTTATTGACTATGCCAAAGCCTTTGACTGTGTGGATCACAATAAACTGTGGAAAATTCTGAAAGGGATGGGAATACCAGACCGCCTGATCTGCCTCTTGAGAAATTTGTATGCAGGTCAGGAAGCAACAGTTAGAACTGGACATGGAACAACAGACTGGTTCCAAATAGGAAAAGGAGTTCTTCAAGGCTGTATATTGTCACCCTGTTTATTTAACTTATATGCAGAGTACCTCATGAGAAACGCTGGACTGGAAGAAACACAAGCTGGAATCAACATTGCCGAGAGAAATATAAATAACCTCAGATATGCAGATGACACCACCCTTATGGCAGAAAATGAAGAGGAACTAAAAAGCCTCTTGATGAAAGTGAAAGTGGAGAGTGAAAAAGTTGGCTTAAAGCTCAACATTCAGAAAACGAAGATCATGGCATCCAGTCCCATCACTTCATGGGAAATAGATGGGGAAACAGTGTCAGACTTTATTTTTCTGGGCTCCAAAATCACTGCAGATGGTGACTGCAGCCATGAAATTAAAAGACGCCTACTCCTTGGAAGGAAAGTTATGACCAACCTAGGTAGCATATTCAAAAGCAGAGACATTACTTTGCCAACAAATGTTCATCTAGTCAAGGCTATGGTTTTTCCTGTGGTCATGCATGGATGTGAGAGTTGGACCGTGAAGAAAGCTGAGCGCCAAAGAATTGATGCTTTTGAACTGTGGTGTTGGAGAAGACTCTTGAGAGTCCCTTGGACTGCAAGGAGATCCAACCAGTCCATTCTGAAGGAGATCAGCCCTGGGATTTCTTTGGAAGGAATGATGCTAAAGCTGAAACTCCAGTACTTTGGCCACCTCATGCAAAGAGTTGCCTCATTGGAAAAGACTCTGATGCTGGGAGGGATTGGGGGCAGGAGGAGAAGGGGACGACAGAGGATGAGATGGCTGGATGGCATCACTGACTCGATGGACGTGAGTCTGAGTGAACTCCGGGAGTTGGTGATGGAGAGGGAGACCTGGTGTGCTGCGATTCATGGGGTCACAAAGAGTCGGACACGACTGAGCGACTGAACTGAACTGAACTGAATGGTTAGTGAGGTTGAGCATTGTTTCAAGTCACTTGTGTATAATCTGGAAAAACGTCTATCCAAGTCCTTTGCGTATTTTGTGATCGAGTTACTTGACTTTTGTTCAGTTGTAGGAGTCTGCTACACAGTGCGACCTTTAACCCCTTATCAGATAACGCGATTTGCGAGTGTTCCCTTTGTTTCCGAGGGTGCTTTTCCGCTCTGTCGAGGGTCTCCTTTGATGCACAGAAGGTGAGTGTAGTTAGTCCTGTTGGTCTGCCTTTTCTTTTGTCGCCTGTACTTTGGTGTTATGTCCAAGAAACCATTGTCGCGTCCAGCGTCATGAAGCTCCCCCCATGTGGTCTTCTAGGAGATTTTTTAAAAAATCTCTGCCAGATCTCAGCTGCAGCCCCCGCGGTCGTCGGCCTTCCTTGCTCCAGGCGGGCTCGTTCTAGTCGTGGCCCCTGAGCTCTTAGGTGCTGCAAGTGGGGTCCAGTTCCCTGACCAGGGGTCAGACCCGAGCCCCCTGACCTGGGAACACAAGAGTGTTAGCCACTGAACCACCAGGGGAGTTCTTCTTCTAGGAATTTTATAACTTTAGGTCTTATGAACCCATTTTGAGTTATTCTTTGTATGTGGTCTATTCATTTTTTTTAAACAGTGTCTTGAGATGAACAGCAGTTTGGGATTTGATGTTTATTTTATAATTTAAGATTTTTATGTTATGGTTAGTTCCTTTGAGTTTCCTAAGAAACCTTTGTCTAACCCCAAGTCACAAAGAGGCCCCATCTGTGTTTCCTTCTGGAAAGGTTACAGGTTCGAATGACCCGCATCAGGGTGACTTCCGAGCGTGGTGAGATCGGGGCGGGGGATGTCTTCCGGATTGGGGGATGTTTTCCTTGGTGAGCTTCCAGTACGGCAAGCCACAGGGTCTGCTATCCTGCCGGGCAGTGCTGAGAACGCCGTGAGGCTGCCCTGGCATCCTCTCCAGAGGACACACGTCCCCTCCAACTGGCAAGGCCTCGGCTCTCAATCCTCTTTGGGTATTGTTTTCTTTTGCTGAAAAACCACTGCCTGCCCCTAAGATTGGGCTTCCCTCCAGAGGCAGTGTGCGTGCAGTTGACCAGTCCACACAGGCTTGAGGGCACCTCCCTCTGACTCCGGACAGCGGTGCCCGCTGCCCCGAGGGCCTGGGGTCCTGGTGGCCGCAGTCTTACGAGGTTGGGCCCCTCCCTGCAGGGCGGTGTCCCCAGAGGGCACCCCCCCCAGCTGCCTCCCGGCCCCCAGCCAGCTGTCTGGTGGCCTCTGAGGGCCAGGCTACATCCCACGCCTCCTCCACGTGTGGAGGCACCTGCAGGGGCCAGACCCCCAGAAGGTGGGGGGACGGCGTTCCGCTGTGTCCCGAGCCCCTGGTCACGCGGGTGGCACAGTCGTGTGTGAGAGCCATCTGTCTGCTCTCTCTCTGCCCTCTCTCGGGTCCCTGTCCCAGTTCAAGCTCCCCCTCACCCCCAAAAGCGATCCTGGGCCCCAGCCCCAGCAGGTACCTGGGGGGATCCCTCCAGCCACCTGCACCTCAGACCCCAGTTGCAAGGTTAGGTTGTCACCTGAGCCTCTGACCATCTGTAGGTCAGAGGGTCCACGACCCCATTCTCGGGGTCACTGAATTTGCTGAAGTAGCCCACAGATCTCTGGGAAACTCTGTACTTCCGGGATGTGCAGGCCAGTACGGAAGGGGTGAGGAAATGATGGGGGAACCTCACTGACGTGGAGCCAAGGGGCTGGAGGAGCCCTCGCCTCGGGCCACTCAGGTCATGGCCGCCCCACGGCAGGGCCGGAGGGGGACCCTGCCTCGCTGCCCTTTGCGGGCGTGCGTTTCTCACAAATGGAAGGCCCGTGAGCCCCCGTGTTGACGTTTGTCTGAACCATGGTTCCGACAGCGTGCATGTTCTGTGTCGCATCCTGGGGACCCTCTCTCGACCTTCAAGCTGTATCACTGTCTCCATAGTGATGCTCATGGCGCCCCGCGATCTCAGAAGTTATACTCTCATTGACTGGGGGCACCTCGAGCTGCCCGCACAAAGCCAGCACCTTGATGGGCACACAAGCATGTGTTATGACTGCCCCCCTGGCCAGCTGGCCCCTGACCCTACGCCACGGGCCTCCCTGTCCCCTGCGATGCAGCAGCAGGAAAATGGTCCGACTCGGGCCTCCGAGTGCTCACACGAGGGGAGGAGTCCCATGTCCCTGCAAGGCTGACGGAGCACCCTGCTCCCCACATCCTCCTGAGGCCTGCCCTGAGGGTGGGCACTCCCCCTTCTCAGGACTCAGAGAGGCTGGCCTCATACCCGGCCCCCAGGTCCTTTCTGTGCATCCTGCGCCCCCCAGGCTGCCCTTTGTCCCTGGACAGTGGACTGGCCGGCCACAGCTCAGAGAGCCCTGGCGAGGCAAAGCCAGCATCTGGTGCCGAGTTTGCCTCGCCGGCTCTGCCCTGGAGCCTGCAGCCTCCCTGCTGGGTGAGTCCCTGGTGGCCAGCAGCTGCTCCCCCAGTCAGTGGGCTCAGCGAGGAGCAGGGAGGCGCTGGGGTGCAGAGCCAGCATTCAGAGAGGCGAGGCTGAGCCGGGACCAGAGGCCTGCCCCGGGGTGGACCGAGGGGTGGTGCCATCTGCCCCCGGAAAGCCAGCTGCCCTGGGGCCACGGCTCTCTCCCAGCCTCTCCCCACCCCTCAGGGGACATCAGTGTGAGGGTGAGACGGCCCGGTCACATTCACTTAGGAGAACAGCCGAATCCTGGTTTGCTGACCCCTGGCCCGTGCCCGTGGTCCGCAGACTTGTGCAGGCATTCCCGACCCCTACAATCAGTGCGCGGACTGTCGGGGCCCCTTCCCGGGATTTCTGAGACAGGCGTCTGGGAAGCTTGCGTTCCCGGGGTCCAGGAGAGGCTCTAGGCCTGGACCGTGCTGGGAGAATGCTCTGGAAGGTGCCTACGAGAGTGGAGGGGGCGGGAGCAGGTCAACCGGGTGGTGGGGGCCCTGGGCGGGGCACACAGGGCTTTCAGGTCTCACAGCACCCTCCCCCAGCTGGCATGCTGGGCGAGGGGGAGGGCATGTAAGGGGTGAGCTCCTGTGAGTGAAGGGTGAGCGGGGTGCTTGTGTCGTGAGGCGTGTCTGGGGGGAGCCATGTGGGCATCTGATGAGTCACCGTGTGACAAGACAGACAGATGGCGCGTGGCAAGGCGGGGTAGGGTGAAGGGATAGGTGTGTGGTGGGATGGACATGCAGCAGCCAGAAAAAAAGAAATGACCATAAAGGAAATCAGTCCTGAATATTCATTGGAAGGACTGATGCTGAAGCTGAAACTCCAATACTTTGGCCACCTGATGCAAAGAACTGACTCATTGGAAAAGACCCTGATGCTGGGAAAGACTGAAGGAAAGAGGAGAAGGGGACGACAGAGGATGAGATGGTTGGATGGCATCACCGACTCGATGGACATGAGTTTGACCAAGCTTCAGGGGTTGGTGATGGACGGGAGGCCTGGCGTGCTGCAGTCCCTGGGGTCACAAAGAGTCGGACATGACTGAGTGACTGAACTGAACTGAGGATGGGTCCTAATGCAGTCTGTGTATTTTTTAATGTTATTTGTTTATTTTGGGCTGTGCATGGTCTTCACTGCTGCTGGGGCTGGTTTCGGAGCACAGGCGTCTCATCGCAGTGGCTGCTCTTCTCGCAGAGCGCCGGTCTAGGCGTGTGGGCTTCGGTGGCTGGGGCTCCTGGTCTCCAGAGCGCAGACCCGGCAGCCCCAGTGCACACACTTAGGTGCTCTGTGGCAGGTAGGAGCCTCCCAAATCAGGATCAAACCCACGTTTCCTGCCTTGACTGGTGGATTCTTGATCACTGAGCCACCAGGGAAACCCCTGACTGGCGTGTCCTTAAGAAGAGGAAGTTTATGCGCACAGAAGGAAAAAAGAGATGCGTGTGCACAGAGACCCTCCTGAAGTCTACCACCGTCCCTCATGTCTCCCCTAAAATGGGGAGACGGTCATTCAGAGCTGAGATTTGATTCTTACATGTGTCATAAGATGATTTATGTTAGAAGAGGAATCAGGTATAAAAACCCAATATTCAATATCGTAACACCAGTATCATAATACCAGTGCCCCCGCGGGAAGCAGTTAGAGCGCATTTAGGGCCACTTGCTTCTATACAATGGATTTTCTCATCGTGAAGACTTCTGAACCAGACAAGCTAATGGTGTGATTATTGTCATTCAAAGCTTGCTGAGTAAATTTTGTTAAAGCCCCTGTGGTTAATCAACCTTGAATATTCAGTGGAAGGACTAATGTTGAATCTGAAGCTCCAGTACTCTGGCCACCTGATATGAAGAGCTGACTCATTGGAAAAGACCCTGATGCTGGGAAAGATTGAAGGTGGGAGGAGAAGGGGACGACAGAGGATGAGATGGTTGGATGGCATCACCGACACAATGGACATGAGTCTGAGCAAATCCGGGAGATGGTGATGGACAGGGAAGCCCGGAGTGCTGCAGTCCACAGGGTCGCAAAGGGTCAGACACGACTGAGCGACTGAGCAAAATGCCAAGTGAAGGAACGAAAACTGCCACCAAATGGTCACACCATGGGAAAACCGATTAAGCCCAGTGTGCTCACATTACAGGCAGATTGGCAGGGACTGATTCCAAAACTACCCATAGGTGACCTTGAACCCGAGGGAGAAATACATCTGGTTCCTAAGCAAAAGTGTGAACAATAATCAAAGTAACCGGTACACACGCCTGGTTGAGCGTCATGGGCCAGGTCTCCACTTCAGGTGTTGCTGTCTTCTCGTCCTGGTCTGGAGGCGCCGGTCCTGGTTAGTTGAAGTGGGGCGTCAGAAACAGGAGTTGCGGTTCATTCAAGAGAGGAAGACGGGTAGATTCCTTCCAACCTGGCGCCTTTGTCTGATGCCTTTTCCAGCAAGCATCATCTCCTGATTGCAGGTCATAGGGCCTCTAGACTTCATCCAAAGATAGACTGCTGTGGCATGCTTCATGTATTTTTATTTATTTACTTGGCTGCTCTGGATCTCAGCTGCAGCACACGGGGTCGTTACTTGCAGCACGGGAACTCTTAGTTGTGGCATGAAGGATCTAGTTCCTTGGTCAGGGATTGAACCTGGGCCCCCTGCATTGGGAGTGTGGAGTCTTGGCCACTGGGCCACCAGGAAAGTCCCCTGATTGGCAAATTTAAGAACATCATGTAGAACCTAATTTCTTTCCTCAATAGGATACATGACCAGTCCAGTGAACAAAAATATCTTTAGCTTTTCTGTAGTAAGAAGATAAGAGTGGGTAAACTTAGACTTATTATCAATGAATGTTCCAGTATCTTGTTTAGAACTTATATTCAATGAATTCCCACCGTTTATCTTAATTTAGCAGTTTCGAGTTACCAACAATCTGGAGGAACTATTTTTGATCGTCCGTTATGTTATTTTTCTTGCTGTCAAATTTTGCAACAGGAATAAAATCTTCATTGATTTTTAGGTATAATAAAAGTTTTATACTTAATGTTGATGACCCTAAAGATATGCCTGTATTAATTATACCAACAAGCCTAAACTTGGTTTCATTCATTAAAAATCAATCCTGGATAATTGCGCCGGTTGGACGGCATCACTGGCTCAGTGCACGTGAGTCTGAGCACATCCGGAGATGGAGAGGGACGGGGAAGCCTGGCGTGCTGCAGTCCGTGGGGTCGCAGCGCCGGACACAGCCCTGTGACCCAACAGCAGTGCATGTGATCCTGAAGTGCACTTGAGCTTGGTTTGTATTTCTGAGCACTTGCAGAGCTGCTCGATTCCCTTGAAGTCACTTAAACACAGTGCTCTTACGGGCTGGGCTCGGCAGTACCGCGCACCGACAGCACACACACGCATACGGAGACAACACGCAGACACAGACCCTCAGCTCCCATTCCAGAACGGCAGCCGTGAACCAGGCGCAGCAGTACGAGATCCCGCAAGTACGCACAATACAGGGAATACAGCCGACATTTTATAATGACTGGCAGTCAAAAAATAATCAGTCGATCTAGGAAAGAAAAGAAATTTTTCTTCAAGCCAAATTTAAGGATTATAACTCAGGAAGAGCATTTCAGAGAGCTCTGCGCGCTGTTCCTCCCGGTTAGAAGCCAAGGCACAGAAATAGAAACTGTTTGAGACAGAAGTTGTTGTTCAGTCACTCAGTCGTTGTTGTCTGAGTCTTTGCGATCCCATGGACACCAGGCACGCCAGGCTTCCTGGTCCTTCACCAGAAGGCTGTACGTCAAATGATGTATTATTGAAACAGTTTACATTATCCTATCTAGGCATCATCCTGATGGGTGGCATGACCCCCCCTTACAAGATCAAGAAGGAATGAAATCATTTAAGGAGTTGTCTTGCTGATGCAATATCACGGTAATCCAAGTCTGTGCCCCAGCCAGTAATGCTGAAAAAGCTGAAGTTGAACAGTTCTATGAAGACCTACAAGACCTTTTAGAACTAACACCCCCCAAAAGATGTCCTTTTCCTTATAGGGGACTGGAATTCAAAAGTAGGAAGTCAAGAAACACCTGGGGTAACAGGCAAATTTGGCCTTGGAGTACACAATGAAGCAAGGCAAAGGCTAATAGAGTTTTGCCAAGAGAACACACTGGTCATAGCAAACACCCTCTTCCAACAACACAAGAGAGACTCTGCACATGGACATCACCAGATGGTCAACACCGAAATCAGATTGATTATATTCTTTGCAGCTGAAGATGGAGAAGCTCTATACAATCAGCAAAAACAAGACTGGGAGCTGACTGTGGCTCAGACCATGAACTCCTTATTGCCAAATTCAGACTTAAATTGAAGAAAGTGGGGAAAACCACTAGACCATTCAGGTATGACCTAAATCAAATCCCTTATGATTATACAGTGGAAGTGAGAAATAGATTGAAGGGACTAGATCTGATAGATAGAGTGCCTGATGAACTATGGATGGAGGTTCGTGACATTATACAGGAAACAGGGATCAAGACCATCCCCGTGGAAAAGAAATGCAGAAAAGCAAAATGGCTGTCTGGGGAGGGCTTACAAATAGCTGTGAAAAGAAGAGAAGCGAAAAACAAAGGAGAAAAGGAAAGATATAGGCATCTGAATGCAGAGTTCCAAAGAATAGCAAGGAGAGATAAGAAAGCCTTCCTCAGCAATCAATGCAAAGAAATAGAGGAAAACAATAGAATGGGGAAGACTAGAGATTTCTTCCAGAAAATTAGAGATACCAAGGGAACATTTCACACAAAGATGGGCTAAATAAAGGACAGAAATGGTATGGATCTAACAGAAGCAGAAGATATTAAGAAGAGGTGGCAAGAATACACAGAAGAGCTGTACAAAAAAGATCTTCATGACCCAGATAATCAAGATGGTGTGATCACTCACCTAGAGCCAGACATTCAGGAGTGTGAAGGCAAGTGGGCCTTAGGAAGTATCACCAGGAACAAAGCTAGTGGAAGTGATGGAATTCCAGTTGAGCTATTTCAAATCCTGAAAGCTGATGCTGTGAAAGTGCTGCACTCAATATGCCAGCAAATTTGGAAAACTCAGCAGTGGCCACAGGACTGGAAAAGGTCAGTTTTCATTCCAATCCCAAAGAAAGGCAATGCCAAAGAATGCTCAAACTACTGCACAATTGCACTCATCTCACATGCTAGTAAAGTAATGCTCAAAATTCTCCAAAAAAAAAAAAAAAAGCCAGGCTTCAGCAATACGTGAACCGTGAACTTCCAGACGTTCAAGCTTGTTTTAGAAAAGGCAGAGGAACCAGAGATCAAATTGCCAACATCCGCTGGATCATCAAAAAAACAAGAGTTCCAGAAAAACATCTATTTCTGCTTTATTGACTATGCCAAAGCCTTTGACTGTGTGGATCACAAGAAACTGTGGAAAATTCTGAAAGAGATGGGAATACCAGACCACCTGACCTGCCTCTTGAGAAACCTATATGCAGGTCAGGAAGCAACAGTTAGAACTGGACATGGAACAACAGACTGGTTCCAAATAGGAAAAGGAGTTCGTCAAGGCTGTATATTGTCACCCTGCTTATTTAACTTATATGCAGAGTACATCATGAGAAACGCTGGGCTGGAAGAAACACAAGCTGGAATCAAGATTGCCGGGAGAAATATCAATAACCTCAGATATGCAGATGACACCACCCTTATGGCAGAAAGTGAAGAAGAACTAAAAATCCTCTTGATGAAAATGAAAGAGGAGAGTGAAAAAGTTGGCTTAAAGCTCAACATTCAGAAAACGAAGATCATGGCATCCGGTCCCATTACTTCATGGCAAATAGATGGGGAAACAGTGGAAACAGTGGCTGACTTTATTTTGGGGGGCTCCAAAATCACTGCAGATTGGTGATTGCAGCCATGAAATTAAAAGACGCTTACTCCTTGGAAGGAAAGTTATGACCAGCCTAAACAGCATATGAAAAAGCAGAGACATTACTTTGCTAACAAAGGTCCACCTAGTCAAGGCTATGGTTTTTCCAGTAGTCATGTATGGATGTGAGAGTTGGACTATAAAGAAAGCTGAGTGCCGAAGAATTGATGCTTTTGAACTGTGCTGTTGGAGAAGACTCTTGAGAGTCCCTTGGACTGCAAGGAGATCCAACCAGTCCATCCTGAAGGAGATCAGTCCTGGGTATTCATTGGAAGGACTGATCCTAAAGCTGAAACTCCAATACTTTGGCCACCTGATGGGAAGAGCTGACTCATTTGAAAAGACCCTGATGCTGGGAAAGATTGAGGGCAGGAGGAGAAGGGGACAACAGAGGATGAGATGGTTGGATGGCTTCACCGACTCAATGGACATGAGTTTGGGTGGACTCTGGGAGTTGGTGATGGACAGGGAGGCCTGGCGTGCTGCAGCCCATGGGGTCCAAAGAGTCGGACACGACTGAATGACTGAATGAACTGAACTTGTTGATGCTGGGAGGACGTTGGTCTTCCTGCCATGGCAGAAGTCTTGATGCCCAGCAGGGCCCTCTGGGGCTCCCAGGCTCAGAGGCCTTTTTGTCCCCCATTTCTTACAGGCAAGACTCCAGCTTCCCTGACCTTCCCTTTGTTCCAAACAGCAGATTCTAATAGTTCCTAATCAGGGAAGGAGCAGCCATGAAACCACCTGCTGCTGCTGCTGCTGCTGAGTCACTTCAGTCGTGTCCGACTCTGTGTGACCCTATAGACGGCAGCCCACCAGACTCCCCTGTCCCTGGGATTCTCCAGGCAAGAACACTGGAGTGGGTTGCCATTTCCTTCTCCAATGCATGAAAGTGAAAAGTGAAAGTGAACTTGCTCAGTCGTGTCCGACTCCTCGCGACCCCATGGACTGCAGCCTACCAGGCTCCTCTGTCCATGGGATTTTCCACCTGAGGCAAGATTAAAGGGCCAGAGAAGTTCATTCAGATTAGGAGACTCACCACCTGAGACCTTGCACACACCTTGTCAGCAACCCGACCCTTCTGAAGCTTTGCAGAAGGAAGAATGAAGACTGTTACCGCCTTGATCCTCGTCACATACCCCTTTGTTGCTGTTAATGCTATGTCCTGTTAGACTCTTCGCAACCCACTGCACTGCAGCCTTCCAGGCTCCCCTGGCCTTCACTATCTCCATGGGTTTGCTCACACTCATGTTCATAGAGTCAGTGATGCCATCCAACCATCTCATCCTCTGTCGTCCCCTTCTCCTCCTGCACTCACTCTTTCCCAGCATCAGGGTCTTTTCCAATGAGTCAGGTGGCCAAAGTATTAGAGCTTCAGCTTCAGCATCAGTCCTTCCAATGAATATTCAGGGTTGATTTCCTTCAGGATAGACTGATTTGATCTCCTTGCTGTCCAAGGGACTCTCAAGAGTCTTCTCCAGCACCACAATTTGAAAACACCAATTCTTCAGCACTCGGCCTTCTTTATGGTCCAACTCACATCCATACATGACTACTAGAAAAACCATAGTTTTGACTGACTATCGGTACCTTTGTCAGCAAAGTGATGGCTCTGCTTCTTAATATGCTGTCTAGGTTTGTCATAGCTTTTCTTTCAAGGAACAGCATCTTTTAATTTCCTGGCTGCAGTCACCATCTGCAGTGATTTTGTTGTTTTTGTTCAGTTCATCAGTCGTGTCTGACTCTCTGCGATCTCATGGACTGCAGCGTTCTAGGCTTCCCGGTCCTTCACCATCTCCGGGAGGAATTTGTTCAAACTCATGTCCATTGAATCAGTGATGCCATCCTACCATCTCATCCTCTGTTGCCCCCTTCTCCTCTTGCCTTCACTCTTTCCCAGCATCAGGGTCTTTTCCAATGAGTTTGCTCTTCACAAACTCATTGGCCATCTCTGATGGCCAACGTATTGGAGCTTCATTTTGGAGTCCAAGAAAATAAACTCTGTCACTTCTTCCACTTTTTCTCCTTCTATTTGCCATGAAGTGATGTGATAGGATAGGATGCCAAGATCTTAGTTTTCTTAAAGTTGAGTTTCAAGACGGCTTTTTCACTCTCCTTTTTTACCCTCATCAAGAGGCTCTTTAGTTCCTCTTCACTTTCTGCCTTAAGGGTGGTGCATACATAAGATAAAGACAAAGTTGCCCACCCCCAAAACCTGTCAGTTACAAGAGGGATTGGATTTAAACTGGGGTTCTGGCAGATGGAACAAGTCAACATCACTTGTTTAGATGGTTAGGCCCTTTTTACTATTATACAAGGAGAAGACACTTAAGATTTGTATTTGTCTGTGGTTCAGAAGGCAAGAAGCAACTCACTGCAGTACTCTCGCCTGGAAAATCCCATGGACGGAGGAGCCTGGGAGGCTGCAGTCCATGGGGTTGCTAAGAGTCGGACTCGACTGAGCGACTTCACTTTCACTTTTATGCATTGGAGAAGGAAATGGCAACCCACTCCAGTGTTCTTGCCTGGAGAATCCCAGGGACAGAGGAGCCTGGTGGGCTGCGGTCTATGGGGTTGCACAGAGTCAGACACGACTGAATCGACTTAGCAGTAGCAGCTGTAGCAGTGGTTCAGACGGTAAAGAATCTGCCTCTAGTGCAGGAGACGGGGCTCAATCCCTGGGTTGGGAAGATCCCCCGGAGAAGGGAATGGCAACCCACTCCAGTATTCTTGCCTGGAGAATTCCACGGACAGAGGAGCCTGGTGGTCTATAGTCCTATGCGTTGCAAAGAATCAGACCTGAATGACTAATGCTGACAAGTCAAGTTCCAAATTAACCAAACTTTTGTTTTGTCTTAGGATAGGAGTTGGGCTTCCCTGGTGGCTCAGAATCTGCCTGCAATCCAGGAGACCAGAGTTCAATCCCTGAATGGGAAGATCCCCTGGAGAAGGGAAGGGTGGAATTTGCATTTTTAAAAGAGGGCCTAGATAAGGGTTCCTAGAACGGACCAAGTAGAACATTTACATCTGAAAGACAGAGGAGGAGAAAAGCAAGACTCTCCCAAGAAGACTTTGATCCCTTAAGGCCAGACTTTTTTTTCCTCACTCTGTCTGGCCATAAAATAGAAATTTTATCTCATCACTTCCAGGAATCAGAATCAAATCCAGAAGGGCTCTCTCTGGAGAGGAATCAGTTTTCCACCAAACCACGCTGTGGTTCTCCGCCCCTGTGTGGGTCCCCCACAGGCCTTGGTGTGCTGCCCCCAGGGAGGGCTACACAGACTGACTCCACCTGCGGAGAGTTCTTCCTGATTCTCCCTATCCTCCTCCTCCATCTCCTGGACCAAAAGGCTAGTGTGTGTGTGAGTGTGTGTGTGTGTGTGTGAGTGTGAGTGTGTGTGTGTGTGTTCACACTCCGTTGTGTCTGACTCTTTGCAACCCCCAGGACTGTAGCCCGCCAGACTCCTCTGTCCTCGGGATTTCCCAGGCAAGAATAATGGAGCAGGTTGCCATTTCCTTCTCCAGGGGATCTTCCCAACTCAGGGATGAAACCCATGACTCTGGAGATTCCAGCCTTGGCAGGCAAGTTCTTTACCACCAGCGCCCCCTGGGAAGCTGGGACTGCGAAGGGTGGGCTCTATTTAGCCCTGGAGGGGGTCCCCTCGGGCTTCTGGACAGTGTGAGTGGACCAGCTGGGGTCTCTGCCTGCCCTGCCTTCCAGGGCAGAAGACCCCAGGCATGGTCTACGGTGCTGGGTCGGGGGAGCGCCAGGGCCTGTGGGGAGGACTACCCGCCCTCCGCTCGGGGGTCCTCGGGCGCCACCGTCGGTGAGGCCCATGGCCTTCGTGCCACAAGCTACAGCGACTCAAAACGCCCCGGGCCACTGGGGCCGCTGGGACCTGTCCCCAGTACCTCCCCCTTGGGGGCCTGCCCCGCCACTCCCCTGCGGGGACAGGTACAGGCCCGACCCTGCGGCGAGTGCCCGCCCCCCAGGCCCCGCCCCGCCGGCCCGCCAGTCCCCTCGGAGCCTGGGTGGCGGGCATGGCGCGCGCGGCGGGGCCGGAGCGGCGGCTCCTGGCCGTCTACACCGGCGGCACCATCGGCATGCGGAGCGAGCGCGGCGGTGAGTGGGGCGGGCGCCCGGCTCGGGGTGGGGGGCGAGGTGGGGGTCGTGCTCCCGCCGGCCGGCATTTGACCCGTCCTGACCCCCGCTCCGGTGGGCACCCAGCGCCTCCCCCTCGCTGCCGCCGGCTCCTCTCTGCCCGAGCCTGGGGGGCGTCGCTCCTGTCGGACCCTGTCCCTGCACAGATGGGCTGGTGGGCAGGTGTTCAAGGGCTGTCCGGGCCTCTCACTCCGGACACCAGGGGCTGCAGGGCGACCCCGGCCACTCCCTGCTGTCCCTGGCCGGCCTGCCGGCTCTGGGCAGTGCTCACTGGCACCAGGAGACCTGGCGGAGACCTGGGGGTCGCGTTCCCTCTCCCCTACCCTGGGGCTCTGACAGGATTTGGGTCAGGGAGGGGTGACTGCTGGGCGGGGGAGGGCCTGAGTGGGGGGGCGCCGGGCCTGCATGACCCGGGGGCAGGGGTGCCCCCAGGCCGGGCAGAGCGCCCAGGGAGCCTGCAGGGGTGGGCAGGGCACCGCACTCACCCCTGGAGTGTTGTAGCGTGGCCTCCACGTGGGCCCCGGGTCCTGGCTGTGGGGGTGCTTTCCCTCCAGGAGGGGCCCAGACAGCCCTTCAGCCTCAGCCTGGAACCTTGCCCCGCACTCTGGAGCGGGGGCGCTGGCCCTCTTCCGCCTACGTCCCGCGGGCCCCCTCCCCAGCCCTCGGCTGCTCCCTGTGCCCCCAGGTCCCCCGCGGGCCTCACTCCTGGGGCCGCCCCACCCTGCCCTGGGGTGTCCTCCTACTTGGAGCTCTCCCAGCTCCCCAGGGCCCTCCCCTTCCCTCAGAACCAGCTGTGCCCCGCCACAACCCCCAGGGCCAACAGAGCATCCTCCGTGCCCCCCACCCCCGCCACCACGCAGTTCCCCTGAAGCAGCTACTCAGATGCCACGGGCAACTGCTTCCCGTCCTCTGTCCCTGTTAATGCCTCCCTCCCCAAGCCCCGCCAGTTCACAGATGGTTCCAGGCACCATCTATGCTGGGCCCCAGGGCTCAGACCCCCAGAGAGCCCTGTCCAGGGGGGCTTTCCACATCCCTCCGTACCCTGGGGGTCACTCCTCCTGGGCTGCAGGGCTGGGGCAGAGAGAGGGGAGCGGGCAGGCTCTGCCGGCGTCCTCAGATGGCCCTGACCCATCCAGGTCGCTGCCCAACCCCCCAGGCTTGGCACTTGGCCAGCTGTGATGCCTGTGATCCCATTGAGCTCAGCTCATGGGTGTCGAGGGTCCGGGTTGAAGGGACTAGGGGGACTCTGCCCGTGACCCCATCTGCACTGCGTTCTGTGCCCCCCATCACCGCCCCCGCCACCCGGACGCCCACGGCTCACTCCCACAGGCCCTGCATTTGCCAAAGAGCTGACAAATCCCCTTGTCTGGAAGGGGCTCTAGAAAAATGGAGTGTGGTGGCAGTGACTTCCAGGCAAGCCCGTCTCCCAAGATCCCGCAGGGCAGCGCCCCCGAGCCGGGAAGGAGCTGGTGGGGGAAGAAGGGCAAAGGGGGCGCGTGGAGGACGCAGGCCTGGGGCGTGGGGACCCCGCTCCGAGCCCCGCTGGAGGCCGGGCGCCCAGCTGCTCCAGGCCCTGCCTGCCTGGGGATTCCGGTTGGGTTGCGGGGTCAATAATTAACCCGCCTGGCTCTGCGGGTGCGGGCCACCGGCTCCTGTGGCTGTTTGGATTCTCACTGTTGGGAGCATTTCAAGCGCCTGCTGGTAAACAGTGGCCTGCCAGGCACGCGAGCCCTGCCAAAGGTCAGGATGCTGAGGGGAGGGCAAGGCCGCGGCGGCTGGGGACAGCCCTCGCCCTCCCCCTCTCTGAGATCAGAGATGATGTCACTGGTCAAGGGGCATCGTGAACCTGAGATCAGTTGATGAGGCAAGCCCAGGGTCAGCAGCACCCCGGCCGGAGACCCCGACGCCCCGGGCGCCCTCTGTGGACCGGCTCCCGGTGGGCGGAGCCTCGGGGTCTGCGGGGGCCAGGACGTCCAGGAGGCCACAGGAGGAGGCCAGCCTGATCCTGAGAGGCAGTGCCCACGGCTTCTCCTGCCCTTGGCCTGGACGCCCTTCCCAGAACAGGCTGCTGTGCGCCTGTCCTTGGGGCAGACCGGCCCTTACGGGGGAACCTGTCTGTGGGGCCGCTGCCCGTGACCAGCTCCCCGCCTGTACAGCAGGGAGACGAGGCCCAGTGCGGCTGCTTCTGCTTGCGGAGGGCCTGAAGCTTGGGGGCCCTTGTTAAGAAAAAGAATCTGAATCAGAATTAGATGTGAAAGCAGGTGTTTGCTTACTAGTTGTTTTGTTTTTGCTGCGCTGCGCGGCAGATGGGATCTTAGTCCCCTGACCAGGAATCGAACCTGCGCCCCCTGCGGGGGAAGTCTTAACCTTTGGACAGCCAGGGAAGTCTCCCAACACCCAACCCCCTCCCCGCTTTTTTTTTTTTTTTGGTAACAGGTGTTTACTTCGATTGATGAAGGAAATAATTTCCCGTTCTTAAAAACCAATAATATTACAAAATCCAAAAATATATTTTTTATTTGTTGACTTCCTGACACTCTCACCGCTGTTTCCCCCACACCTTTGGCTGCTTTGTATGATGATGTGTCCGCAGAGTTTTGCCCCGGGAGAATAGAATGGAAGCAGAGGATGGCCTCCTCTCGGGCCATCCCGCTGGCCCTGGGGTGGGGTGTTCCCAGAAGTCAGGGCCCCCCGCGCCCACCCCCGCCCACTGCTGGCCCTGGAGTGGGATGTTCCCGGAAGTCAGGGCCCCCTCCCTCCCCCGCGCCCACCCCCGCCGAGTCCGCCCGCAATGGCCTGGCCCTGGAGTGGGATGTTCCCGGAAGTCAGGGCCCCCCACGCCCACCCCCCCGAGTCCGCCAGCAGTGGCCTGGCTCTGGGGTGGTAGTGACCATGCGCACCACCCGCCCCATTCGTGGATCCTCAGATTTCCACGGCCATCCCCAAAGGCCACCCACTGCAGAGGAGCTGGCACAGACAGTGGTGGGGGAGCTTCCTGCACCTGCCCTGACCCGAGACCCCAAACCAGGGCCTCAGACAGCAGGAGGGCCCTCTGGAGACCTCCCCAATCCAGGCCAGCTCTGCTCTATCCTTCCTCCGCCCTCCCCTCTGGGCGTCAAGCCCTCTCACAAGGACGCAGGTGGAGGCCAGGAGCCAGCATCATCTCCTGAACTCACGCCCACAGAGGGTTGTCTCTCGGTCCTGGGGCTCAGGTGGGGACATCCACGGACCATCTTGTCCCCTGCTGCAGGGGGGTAGGCAGCCCTGGGCCTCCCTCAACGCCCAGGTCTGAAGTCGGGGCCTCCCCCCAGCAGCAGGGCCGGTGAGTCCAGAGCTTTGTGCAGCAGCTGCGTGTCCCGGCCAGCCTCCAGCATCTTGGGAGGGTGGCTGGCCGGCGGTCTCACACTGATGTTCCCTGAGCCACGTTGCTTCTGCAGCAAAGTGTATGGAGCCCCCACGGGGGCTTCCTGGGTGGAAGACGGGGTGGCTATTCCAGGTGCCCCTTCCCCAAGGTATCCTTCTCTGGCTGGGGAGACAGCACCCTGAACTCTGAGGCCGTGCTCCCTGCGGGGCTGGCAGGAGCTGGGCCTGGGGTTTAGCAGGTGGACGTGTGGAGAGGGCGCTGGGGCAGGAAGCCCAGCCCAGAGTCTGTGGCTTCTGGCCCCCAAACATTGCTGGTTTGGTTCCCTGGGTTTGTTCAGATTTGTTCCTCGGTGGGCGAGGCCAGGGAAGCCGAGCCCTGCCCCGAGCTGCAGGGTGGGGACCGGGCATCAGTGAGCTGGGGGCGGGGTGGGGGGGCGGGTCTGATGCTGGGCCCACGACCCCAAGGAAAGGAGCGCATGGCCGGACTCACATCTGGGGAGAGATCCTGGCCGCCAGCCTGAGGAGGAGACACATGCCCAAGAAGGGGCTGGGGTGGGTGGGTGGGGTGAGGGTGGGGGGTGCGGGCGGGGCAGCTGTCGGGCTCCGCAGAGGGGAAGAGGCACAGGCCAGGTCAGAGAGATTCAGTGTCAGGACCCACCGGCCGTTGCGGGGTCCCCCAGCCGGGGGTATGGGCTGGGAAGGCTCCTGGTTGTTACTGGCATGAACTTGAGTTCTGCCAGCCGCCGGGTGAGCCTGGACCAGACCTGCTCCAGCACCTCCAGGAAGATCACAACCCCCAACCCCCGAACTCACCCCACACCCCACCTCCAGACTGAGATAATGAAGGGTGCTGTTTAAGCTGCTAAGCTTGGGGCACTTGTTGCACAGCAGCAGGAGGCCGATACACCTGGCAGAGGGCGGAGGCTGGGAGCCAGGTCTCCACCACCGTGCCCGTTGCCCCTGGTCCTGGAGGTCTTAGGCGTTTCAGCCAAAGAAGCTTTTCTGGAGTGGGCGGGGGGCGGGGGGCGTGTTGTCCTTGCTGCTGCGTCCGGGTGTCCAGCACGGCCAGGCATGTGGGCGATGCCCAGCAGAACCTCAGTGAGGAGGACTCAGCCTACCTGCCCCAGGTCGCAGAGCTTGCAGGGAGCAGGATGGGACAAGAGGCCAGGGCCTGGATGCAAATATTCCTTTGGGAGCCTCTGCTGAGGAAGAGGTTTGTTTCCAGGAGACACTTGGGGCTTCTTAGGCTTTTCTTAGGACATGTGCCGTTTCTGCCCAGTGCCTCCTTAGACGCGTGCTTCTGGCCAGGGAAGGAGAAGGGGTAACCTGGGTGAGTGTGGCAAGGGAGCCAGGACCTGGACATCAAGGAGGGCTTCCTGGAGGTGGTGCCCTGTGCCTGGAGGCGGAGCATCTGCAGGGTGAGAAGGGGTGCGGAGCAGAGGCAGAAGCCTGTGTCCTGGGCAGAATGGTGCGGATATTCTGGGAAGTCGGGGAGAGGGGTGCTGTGTGTGTGTGTGTTGTGAGCCTCGCTGGGGCCTTGGGCTCGTCTGGAGGTGGAGGTGTTAGCCAGGACGCGGCCGGAGCCCCTGGCGGACCCCTGGGCTGTCTGGGGGAGAGCGGTGGCCCAGGCTCCGGGCAGTGGTCCGTACTTGCCAGGGCCCTGGGACGGCTGCAGCCTGAGCCCCCAGTCTGACTCCCTCAGGGCCAGAGCTCACCCGCAGCGCCCAGCCCCCGTCCTGCTCGGCGCCTGGCCCCCAGCGAGGAGCAGCTGGGGGGCCCTGGTGGTGGCTGCCAGCCCCTGACCCCCACCCGCCTCCCTGCAGTGCTCGTCCCCGGGAGGGGCCTGGCCGCAGTTCTGAAGATGCTGCCCATGTTCCATGACGAGGAGCACGCCCGGGCCCGCGGCCTCCCCGAGGACACCCTGGTGCTGCCGTGAGTGGGCGCTCCCCTGGGTCCTGGGCACGGACGACAGCCAGCTGTCATGGGGTGGGGGGGTCACCCTGAGCCTGGCCCCTACCAGGCCGGCTTAGCAGGCTGTGGCTTCTTGGGGTGTCCACAGCGAGTTGCTGGAGGGCACAGCCCCGCTTTGGTGGCTTTAGAACTGACTGCAGTCCCCTTTAAAGTCCCTCAGGGGAGGCAGGGGCTGGCCCTGGGGTCCCCCCACCCCCAGAAAGGTCCTGCTTCCCAGGTCAGGGCCCAGCCTGCCCGGTGCTCTTCCCTGCTGGGTGCTGACCCCTCCTGCCAGTGGCCCTGCTCCTGGGGGTGTCCTGGTTCACTTCCTGCCTTGGAGCAGCCCTTCCCGGGGACCATAGTCCTTGTTCCTGCAGCCTCAGGCGGAAGCAGGGGCCGTGGAGGTGCAGGGCCCAAGGCCACGGCCCTGGGTGCCCGACTGGGCGGAGGGAACTGGGCTGCCGATGGAGGGGGTGCTGAGTGAGAGCCTGCCGTCCGCACCCCCTCAGGCCGGCCAGCCCCGACCAGAGGGTCATCTACACAGTGCTGGAGTGCCAGCCCCTCTTTGACTCCAGTGACATGACCATCACCGAGTGGGTGCAGATCGCCCAGACCATCGAGGTGACCAGGGAGTGTGGGGAGGGCTGGGGGGAGGGAGCGGGGGCCTGGCAGTGAAGGTGGGTCTGGGAGGAGGCGCATGGGGGGTCCCACCTCAGCGGTGCAGCCCCACGACCCTCTTTCCTGCACCCTGGAGGGGCGCGTCGAGGCCCACGCCCACCTGTCCGTTGAGGAAGTGGCCCAGGTGGCTCTCAATTTGAAAACGTAGCTTGTCCCAGTCTGTGTCCTGCGCGGAGACGTGAGACACCTCTGCGGACTGACAGCTCCATGCCTGGCCCACTCTGCTCTGTCTGCCCCAAGCCCACCCTGGAGTGCAGTCTTAGTGGGTTTAGGGCTCATGGTTTAGAGCACCGAGCAGACATCTTACCTGCAGAGTGTCCCACCCGCATCAGCTCTCCTCTCCATCCTCCCACCCCACCAGCGCCAGCCCCAGCTACTGCCTCCCGGGGTGGGGGCCCTCCTGGCCCATTTCTTACCTTCCCCCCTTAAGAAACCCTGCTCCCCAGAGAGAGGCTTGTCACTGAGGCACCCTTCCTGGCAGCCGGGGGCTGGCCCCAGGGGCGCCAGGCCTGGCCCCTGTCTCTGGATGTTTGCAGCTGTGTCTGGGGCAGTCTCCCTGGTCTCTGGCCAGCAGCACCCACAGTTGGGGCCTGATGGCTTTTCTGAGCATCTAGGACTGCTGTTCAGTTCAGTTCAGTTCAGTCGTTCAGTCGTGTCCGACTCTTTGTGACCCCATGAACCGCAGCACACCAGGCCTCCCTGTCCTTCACCAACTCCCGGAGTTCACGCAAACCCATGTCCATCAAGTCGGTGATGCCATCCAACCATCTCATCCTCTGTCGTCCCCTTCTCCTCCCGCCTTCAATCTTTTCCAGCATCAGGGTCTTTTCCAATGAGTCAGTTCTTCGCATCAGGTGGGCAAAGTGTTGGAGTTTCAGCTTCAGCATCAGTCCCTGCAGTGAATTTTCAGCACTGATTCCTTTAGGATGAACTGGTTGGACCTCCTTGCAGTCCAAGGGACTCTCAAGAGTCTTTTCCAACCACTGTTCAAAAGCAGCAATTCTTCGTCCTGCTGTCCAGCCACACGCAATTTCCTGGTCTGGCCAGCAGAGGGCGGGCCAGTCCACCACGTGTCTCTGCTCCCATGCAGCTCCGAGCCCCGCCTGGCTTGGTCTCTTGATGGGCTTCAAGAGAGGTCCCGGGGCCCCATGGTTCCGGGTGCTGTGCTCCTCGCAACCACAGCCCAGGCCAACTGCCTCCTGAGGCCTTGGCTGCTCCCACGGAGGTGGTGGCTGGGGGGTGTCCCTGCAGAGCTGGCCTGCGTGCCAGGGGGGCCTTCTGACTCCCTGGAGGGGCTGTGCCCATGCCTGCTGTCCGCACCCTGCCCACCTCCGACATCTCATCTTCCAGTGCGGGCTGTGCCTTGTGTCTGTTGCTTGTGCGCATGGCCTGGCCCTCCCACTGGACCGAGAGGCTGGTGGGCTTCCTCGCCCCACAGCCCCTGCTGCCCTCAGGGGCAGTGGTCATTCAGCAAGGGGCCCTCCGGAGCACTGAGCTGGGCCCGGCACTTTCGTCCAGCTGACGGTGTGCTCAGGAGCCCAGGTCGGGCATTGCTCGGGGAATCTTTCCACCCCGGCATCAACGTGCCTGGAGACCCCCGCCAAGATCTCTCGGGGCCAAGGGGTGTCACTAGGAGACCCCCAGGGGTTCAGGGGAGGAGGCTGTCCTGGAAGAGAGCAGAGCACAGGGCAGGGGCTCCGTTCCCTGTGGGCCTCCCCGGCTGGCAGTGACTGGGGCCCGCCCGCGCGTCCCTGAGTTCCGCCAGCTGTGTGTGGGGGCACCAGCACCTGCTCCCAGGAGCTGGGCCGCCTGAGCTGGCCGCCGCCCCTGCAGAGCCACTACGCGCGGTACGACGGCTTTGTGGTCATCCACGGCACTGACACCATGGCCTTCGCCGCCTCCGTGCTCTCCTTCGTGCTGGAGAACCTGCAGAAAACCGTCATCCTCACCGGGGCCCAGGTACCTCCCCGGGCGCCCGCTGGGCAGAGGCCGCGTGGATCGGGGCCTTCCCAGGCCACAGGGTCATTGAGAGGGCAGGTGGGTCCCTGGCTCCATGCCCGGTCCTGCGGGTCCTGGTGGTTCCGCTTGGCCAGTGCCCAATCAGCGCCGGGCTCCTGCCTGCTGCCAGCCTGCGGCCCTGCTTTGTCTTCTCCTCCCCCCACTCTGGCCCCGGTGGGACGCTCCTGCTATCGCCAGGGCAGATGAGGCGCAGAAGCCGGGCAGCCGGCCCACGTCCACAGGCCCTATGAGCACCCAGGACAGTGGCTCAGCCCAGGGTGGTTCCATTGGAGGCCTTGGGGGCCCCTCCCCAGCCGACCCCTCTGCCCATGCCGTGGCAGTCCAGCCCTTTTCTGCCTTCCTGGTAGATGTGGGGGAGCTGGGTACAGGCCAGCCACTGCTGGGGCACCGGCCCCACAGCAGATCTGGGGCAGGTCTGTGACCCGGTGCTTGGAGGCCCCGCCTGAAGCTGCTTGCCCTCGCCTGCACCTGCGGTCAGCCCCCAGCTCCCCTCTGCCTGCCCGGCCCAGGCACTGGCTTGGGCAGTGTGAGGGCCTGGCCTCGGTGCCCTGGGGGCCAGGGGGCTGGGCTGAGCAGTGACGGGTCCCAGGGCATCGTGTGCTGCCTGAGCCTGGGGACTGGCCAGCACCCGGCAGGGGGCACGGGGGTCTGGGGGGAGCAGAGGGGGCTGGGCCGGGCTGGAGGAGCACGGTCAGCAGGTGCAGCCCCTAGGGGCAGCACCCGCCGGCCTGAGCCTGCCCCAGCCTCTCCCCAGGTGCCCATCCACGCCCTGTGGAATGACGGCCGGGAGAACCTGCTGGGCGCCCTGCTGCTGGCCGGCCAGTACGTGATCCCCGAGGTACCGCCTCCTCCTGTGGGCGGGGCGGGGTCTGGGGTGCAGCGCGGGGTGGGGGCTGGCGCCTGCCCTGGGGGATGCAGGTGAGGGGGCCGGCAGGGCTAAAGCTCCGTGTTTCACCTTGAGCATGAGCTACACCCTCACCATAGAGAAAATGGGAAAGCAGCGGGCAGCGGGAGCCTGTGCCCGCGCCCCACCCCAGACACCTGCGGCTGGCGGCGCGGGGGGCTTTCCTGGGCTCTGCGTGTGTGTGATGTACGTCTATCTAACCTGTCCCGTGCTGAGGACGTGGTGTATGTGTCCATCTACATCACGTACACGTGAACGTGTGTGAGCTTCCGTAGAAACAGGCCATTCGGGGCGTGGTTTTGGGACCCCCTCTGGTGCCTCTGCACCTTGCTCTGCCACAGACACATTTCCCAGACCCTCCCTCACGTCTCAGGGGAGGGGAGGAACCTGGGAGGCGGGCCGCTGTGGGGAGGAGCTTCACGAGTACCATTCAGAGGCCCCGCCCCGGAACAGCTCCAGAGTTGGGTGGGGGTGCCTGGTGGGTGAGGCGAAGCTTGGGGGCGGCCCGGGCTCCCCGTGCTGAGCTGCGGCCCCTCCCGCCCCGCAGGTCTGCCTGTTCTTCCAGAATCAGCTGTTTCGGGGCAACCGGGTGACCAAAGTGGACGCGCGCAGGTTCGCGGCCTTCTGCTCCCCCAACCTGCCGCCTCTGGCCACCGTGGGCGCTGACGTCACGAGTAAGCAAGCAGGGCCCACAGCGGGGCGTCCGCCTGGGGTCGTGTCCTGCCGTAGCTGCTGTGGGGCCTGTGGGCGGCCCTGGGTTGGGGAGCGCAGCCCTCAACTCTGTGGAGAACCCGGGGTGGGGGGCCGCTCAGAATAGGGACATCCCCAGGTCACCCTGGCTCAGAGCCAGGCTGTGTGGGGGCCAGCCTCTTGGGTGCCCCGCCCCAGCCACGGGGCCCCAGGCCCAGGAGTCCCTCAGTGGCCTCGTGGGGACGTGGTTCCAGTGGAGTGACCGCATCCTGGGGACTTTCAGGGGAGTCTCTGCCCCAGCACCCCCTCCTGGGACTGTCTGATGCCTCCAGCTGTGGGTGGGTCCTGAGAACTCCCCCTGAGGCCCCCACGCTTGCCCTGGGGAGGAGAGGATCTCTGCCAGGTGGCTGTGGGCCACAGCGGGTGGGGCGGGGAGACCACTGGGTCAGAACCGCACACCGAGAAGGAAGGGACATGCCGGGAGGGGTTGCGGCCCGAGTCCTGAGTCCATTCCGGGGTCTTAGCCTGCATTTCCCTCCCCCTGCCCACCCACCCTGCTTGTCCGCATGCCCTGGGGGTTGGGGAGGCCCAGAACACGTCTGTGTGTCTGAGGTGTGTGTAGCGTGGCTGGGGTCTGGGGGTCAGGCAGGGGGCACGTGCTTGCTGAGGGGGAGAGTCAGGAAGGCTTCCTGGAGGAGGTGGCGCGTGGGCTAGTGCTGGTGCATGGATCCGCCTCCGGGCTGTGCTGAGTGGTGGCGCTCAGCCCCTCCTGCCTCAGTGCCAACCAGCTGAGGAAGGAAGAATGGGCACGAAGGTGGGGCGGCCGCTGTGCAGGCCTGCCTGCCCCGTGGGGCTGAGTCACTCCTGGTCTGGGGCTCAGAGGGGAGCTTCCGGGACGTGGCCCGCTAAAGGGTGCAGAGGAGTTCACCCTGGATCCTGGGCCTTTGCTGGGGCCACGCCAAGCCCACGCCGGCCTCGAAGCACAGGGCACGCTGGTGCAAGTGGCTGGGTAGGTGAGTGGCTGATGCTGGCCCTGAGGGGTGAGACGTGGACCCCCCACGCCTGTGATCCCGGGAGGAGCGTGTCCTCCGGCCCGGTGCAAGGGTGCCCATGTGGTGTCAAGGGCCCCAGGCCAGTCCCAGTACAGGTGCTGAGAAACGCCAGGCTTTGCCCAGGCCAGGCCCGGTGGAGCCCCTCACTGCTTCCTGCTGCATTTCCCGGCCCTCTGTGAGGCCAGGGCTCAGGAGGGGCTGAGCTGTGCCAGGAGGGGAGCACGGGGTTCTTTCCCCACGCTGGTCCCGACACCCCCCCGCCAAGTGGCCACGGCACATGTGGTCACCCGGGTCTCCAGGAGCCCTAGGTCCTCTCAGAGCAGAAACCCCGGCCCTGAGGAGGGGGAGTCAGGCCTCCAGGCTGTGGCCAGTGGGGCCCCGGTGGCTGCAGGGGACTCGGAACCACCGTCCCCCAGTACACCGGGTTTGGCCGCATCGACCTGAGGCCACGGTCAGGACTGAGCGGGACCCCGCCCGGCCGCGGTGGGCCTCACACCGCCTCCCTTCCCTCTCGGCCCCTCTGCACGTGGGGCAGCGTCCCTCGGTGTTTGGCAGGCCCAAGTGGAAGGACTCGGGGTCCCGTGGGCTCTCAGGGTATGGGCTAGTCGCGTGGTGGGTGTGGGCCCTCTTTGTCTCAGCAAACCCTCCTCTGCAGCCAGAACTCCTGGGCCCGGCCCTAAAGTAAAGGACAGCACTCCCTGCTGCTGCCGCCGCCACCCTTCTTCTGAGCCCCCCCCCCAGCCCCCCCCAACACTCAGCTCCCTCCTCTCCCACCCCCAGCCCCCCCAACACTCAGCTCCCTCCTCTCCCACCCCCAGCCCCCCCAACACTCAGCTCCCTCCTCTCCCACCCCCAGCTCCCCCAACACTCAGCTCCCTCCTCTCCCACCCCCAGCTCCCCCCCACTCCCAGCTCTCTGTGAAAGGGCAGCGTGTCTCTGGAATATTCCTTGGTTTATTATCACCTATTACTTTTGATTTGCAAAGATGGGCACAATAAAGGACAGAAATGGTATGGACCTAACAGAAGCAGAAGATATTAAGAGGTGGCAAGAATACACAGAAGAACTCTACACGACCCAGATAATCACGATGGTGTGATCGTCCACCTAGAGCCAGACATCCTGGAAGGTGAAGTCAAGTGGGCCTTAGGAAGCATCACTATGAACAAAGCTAGTGGAGGTGATGGCATTCCAGTTGAGCTATTTCAAATCCTAAAAGATGATGATGTTAAAATGTTACACTCAATATGTTAGCAATTTTGGAAAATTCAGCAGTGGCCACAGGACTGGAAAAGGTCAGTTTTCATTCCAATCCCAAAGAAAAGCAATGCCAAAGAATGATCAAACTACCGCACAATTGCACTCATCTCACACGCTAGCAAAGTAATGCTCAAAATTCTCCAAGTCAGCCTTCAACAGTACATGAACCAAGAACTTTCACAGGTTCAAGCTGGATTTAGAAAAGGCAGAGGAACTAGAGATCAAATTGCCAACATCTGGTGGATCATTGAAAAGGTAAGAGAGTTCCAGAAAAACATCTACTTCTGCTTTATTGACTATGCTGAAGCCTTTGACTGTGTGGGTCACAATAAACTGTGGAAAATTCTGAAAGAGATGGGAATACCAGAACACCTGACCTGCCTCTTGAGAAATCTGTATGCAGGTCAAGAAGCAACAGAACCGGACATGGAACAACGGACTGGTTGTTCCCCATTGGTTCCAAGTGGGGAAAGGAGTTCGTCAAGGCTGTCTATTGTCACCCTGCTTATTTAACTTCTATGCAGAGCACATCATGTGAAATGCTTATTTAACTTCTATGCAGAGTACATCATGTGAAATGCTGGGCTGGCTGAAGCACAGGCTGGAATCAAGATTGCCGGGAGAAATATCAATAACCTCAGATATGCAGATGACACCACCCTTATGGCAGAGATTGAAGAGGAACTAAAGAGCCTCTTGAAGAAAGTGAAAGAGGAGAGTGAAAAAGCTGGCTTAAAACTCAACATTCAAAAAACAAGGATCATGGCATCCAGTCCCAATCCCTCCATGGCAAATAGATGGCGAAACAATGGAAACAGTGACAGACTTTATTTTGGGGGGCTCCAAAATCACTGCAGATGGTGACTGCAGCCATGAAATTAAAAGATGCTTGCTCCTTGGAAGAAAAGTTATGACCAACCTAGGTAACATATTAAAAAGCAGAGACATTACTTTGCCAACAAAGGTCCATCTAGTCAAAGCTATGGTTTTTCCAGTAGTCATATATGGGTTGGAGAGTTGGACTATAAAGAAAGCTGAGCACCGATGAATTGATGCTTTCGAGCTGTGGTGTTGGGAGAAGACTCTTGAGGGTCCCTTGGACTGCAAGGAGACCCAACCAGTCCATCCTAAAGGAAATCAGTCCTGAATGTTCATTGGAAGCACTGATACTGAAGCTGAAACTCCAATACTTCGGCCACCTGAAGCGAAGAACCGACTCATTGGGAAAGACCCTGATGCTGGGAAAGACTGAAGGCGGGAGGAGAAGGGGACGACAGAGGATGAGATGGTTGGATGGCATCACCGACTCGATGGACACGAGTTTGAGCAAATCCGGGAGTAGTTGGTGATGGACAGGGAGGCCTGGCGTGCTGCAGTCTATGGGGTGGCAAAGAGTCGGACACGACTGAGCGACTGAACTGACTGAGCATTCCTCTGGTGGAAACAGCAGGAGGCAGGCAGGCTTACACCTGCCACAGGACGGGCTGTTGGAGGAGCCCTGGTGGGGGTCCTGGAGCCCCTATTCCCCTCTGAGTTCTGCACCTGACTCTGGGCAGCCTCTCAAGCCCCTTCCCGCTCTGGGCCTGGTTTCCCTGGGCTGGATGAAGGGGTCTCCTTGGCACCTGCTTCCTCCACAGCCTCTCGAGGGGTCTTGGCACCCACCCTCTGCCTGCTTGAGGGGCCAAGAGGATGGATGGGACTCGGGCTCAATGCCATGCTCCTGAGGGTCAGAGGCCAGGCCTGCTGCCCAGACCTCCGCCCCTGTGCCCCGCCCGTGGGCGCAGCAGGAGGGCGGGGCGGCTCCGGCGATGTGGCCCCTACAGAGCTGCCGTCTCTAGGTCCATGGCGAGCCTGAAGGCCTGGGGGTTCTCTGGGTGGCGGGCACTGACCCCCAGGCACTGCTGCTCCACTCTCCTCGGGGCTCAGGAGCCGGAAACCTGCCCTGGGTGTGGGGAGCGGGCCGGGCTCAGGTTACTCCTGAGACTTTGGGGTGAATGAGATGGAGGTTTCCCCAGAGGTTTGGGATCCTGAAGACTCACTCGTTCATTCATGGACCTGCTGGGCTCCGGGCCCAGCGGGCGCCCTGCAAGGGGCCCGTGAGTTTGGCTGGTCAGAGGCTGCTGCCCAGACTGCTCGTGGGACCTGGGACCCCGGATCCTGGGGCCCCGCGCCCTGCCCGCTTGCCATTGCAGCAGCCGTGCCCTCGTCTGGGAGGCCCTACCCCCGAGCCACCCCCCCAACTCCCCTGCAGGGTCCTCCTGCCCCCTGGATCCCATCCCATCCCTGGGCTGGCTCAGGCTGGGTTGCGCCCATTGGCTGAGCGAGCTGAAGGGGGGCAGGGGAGGGGGCTTCAGAGGCGCCCGGGGGAGGCGGGGCCTGGCTGTGGCCCCAGATAGCCTAATTCTACTCTTGGTCCGTCTGTCCCCGCAGTCAGCCAGGAGCTGGTGCGCAGAGTCCGCGGGCAGGGCCGGCTGGTGGTGCACAGCAGCATGGAGCGGAACGTGGGCCTGCTGCGCCTCTACCCCGGGATCCCCGCCTCCCTGGTAGGGACCCCGCCTCCCTGGTGGCACCCCAGCGCTTCACTCCATGGGGGCTATTGGGCCGTCAGGGCAGGAACAGCATCGTCCAGCAGTGGGCCCCAGACTCCAGTCTGCTGGTTCCTGGGAGCTGCCAGGAATAGGTGAACTTTTACCTTTGGCTTCTACCTGGAGAGGAGGCGGGAGCTGATGGTGGTTCTGATGAGGGCTGAAGGCTCTGGGAAGACCCTTCAGAGTCCCTTGGACAGCAAGGAGATCCAACCAGTACATCCTCAAGGAAATCAGTTCTGAATATTCATTGGAAGGACTGCTGCTGAAGCTGAAACTCCAATATCTTGGCCACCTGATGTGAAGAGCTGACTCATTGGAAAAGGCCCTGATGCTGGGAAAGATTGAAGGCGGGAGGAGACGGGGACGATAGAGGATGAGATAGCTGAATGGCATCACTGACTCGATGGACATGAGTTTGAACAAGCTCCAGGAGTTGGTGAAGGACTGGGAGGCCTGGTGTGCTGCAGTCCATGGGGTCGCAAAGAATCGGACATGATTGAGCGACTGGGCTGAACTGAAGGCTCTGATGGGGACACAGCCAGGGGGCTGGACCCTTAGCACAGGCCAACAGCTCAGCCTCAGCGTGCCCTGAGCTCAGTGTGTCCAGCTGCAGCGCCCGTCCCCGCCCGCCGGCTTGCTGGGAGCATCACCTGTCGTGTGTCAGAGCTTCGGGCCGGATGGAGGGCCAGGAGGGTGGTGGGTGGCCCAGCTGGGGTGGGATCCCTGCCCTCGTTGGGGCCCTTGACGGCCCCTTCTCATGTCCGGCCGGCTCCCTGTGACCTCTGACCTGTCTCCACAGTGTTCATGGCCCTAATGCTCAGGAGGGGACGGGGGTCACTCAGGGAAGATGTGAAGGGGAGCGAGGTGGACAGCCCCCGCTGCCCGTGTTTGGTGGAAGCGAGTCCCCGCCTCCCGCCCCCACAGGTCCGGGCCTTCCTGCAGCCCCCCATGAAGGGCATGGTCATGGAGACCTTCGGCTCCGGGAACGGGCCCACCAAGCCCGACCTGCTTCAGGAGCTGCGGGCGGCGGCCGAGCGTGGCCTGATCATCGTCAACTGCACCCACTGCCTCCAGGGTGCCGTCACCTCCGACTACGGAGCCGGCATGGTGGGCGCAGGGGGTGCCAGGGCCTGGGGCGGGGGCAGGGGCGAGCCCTGGCCACCCGCCTCCTTCACGGTCCACCCGCACCCCCGCCCCTCCAGGCCTTGAGCGGCTCTGGGACCGTGTCAGGCTTCGACATGACGTCTGAGGCAGCACTGGCCAAGCTGTCCTATGTGCTGGGCCTGCCGGGGCTGAGCCTGGATGGCAGGAAGGAGGTGTGTGTGCCTCCAGCGGGGACCGCGCCCCTCGGCTCGAGTGTGGTGGGTGGGCCCAGCCCGGGGAGTATGTGCCTGGGCTTTGCGGGGGGCTGGAAGTGGCCTCCCCGTCACCTCCCCCAAGCCCCACACCGCCCCACACTCTCTTGGGGAGCCCCACACCCCACACTCTTTCTTGGGGAGCCCCAGGTCCGCCCTGCTTTCAGGGTATCCCCACCCCAGTGCTTCCCCGGCTGGCCCCTCCGGCTGGGCAGAGGCCACCAGGGCCCAGGGAGACCCTAAGCTGGAGGCTGGAGGGTGGGCTGAGCTGCTGTGGGGACCTGGCTGGGTCAGGCTCTGGGCCCCAGGACGGAGCCTGATGGAGGCATTTCAGGTCTGGGGGCACCCTCTGCTGGGGGCTGGGGGTGCCTGGCCCGCCTGGTGGGTCTGGACTGCTGGGTCCAGGCTCTGGTGAGCTGCCCGGCTCTTTCTGTGTGTATCCCCCTTCCCCGCCCCATGTGCCCCAGCTGCTGGCCAGGGACCTGCGTGGGGAGATGACGCCGCCCACTGTGGACGAGCCCCGGCCCTCTCTGCGGGGTGGTGTGCTGGGGCGCGGGGTCGCCCAGCTCCTCAGTCTGAGACAGGTGCAGCGTGGGTAGGGGCCCCGGGGGACGGGAGTGGAACAACCCCAGGCACAGCCTGCTTCTGAGCCAAGGGCGGGGGGCAGGCAGGGCTCAGGGCAGCAGCCAGGGAGGCTGGCAGGGATTCGCCGGCGGGCATCCAGAGGGGTCTGGAAGGGGCTGGGTGGTCCAGAGGGGCGCTTGCAGCGTGTACGCAGCGTGCAGACCATGGCGCTCACCTGGTGGAACAGCCCAGGGCCGGCAGGGTCAGCTGGGGCGAGAGGGCGGTCTGCTCCAAGGTCTCCCCAGAGGAGGGGCCAGACCGGGGCCCCTTCCCTTCTCCGCCAGGGTGCCTGGGCCTGGGAAGGAGCTGAGGGCTGGCTTTTGGGCCTGGGTTGTGGGACTCAAGCTGAGCCAGGCTCCCGGCGGTGACTGGGACCTCCTGGTGACCCCCCTCACCGCCCTGCCTCTGGGCAAAGTGTACAGACCCGGTACGGGGGCGCCGCATCTGGTTGCTGCCCCGGGGCCCACCGTGGGCCTCAGTGTCCCCCCTGTGGAGTGAGCGTGGGGACAGGACTGTCCGGGAGGGCGGTGGGGGAATGGGCAGCAGCCACGTGTGTACGGCGGGGGCCTCGGGGAGGGGGCAGGGGTCCGAGGTGCTGCTGCCTGCCTCTGCAGGAGGCCGATGAGGTGTGGGACGCCCTGGTGCCCAGCCTGGCCTGTGCCGCGGCCTACGTGGGTGACCTGGAGGCCCTGCAGGTGCTGGTAGAGCTGGTGAGTCTCTCATCCACCCTTGGGGACCAGCCTGGCCACACAGGGCCCGGGGGTGGGCTGGATCTCCTTTCCCGGGGTCTGCTCCCCTTACTGCAGTCGACGGGGCCTCGTGGCTCTGCTGGGATGTCCCTTCCCCGTGGCCTTTCCTCGGTGGGTGACGGGCCCCTATGTCCCCCCAGGGCAGTGACCGGAGCCTGGAGGACTTCAGTGGCCAAACCCCACTGCATGCGGCCGCCCGGGCTGGCCAGGCTGGGGCCGTCACCATGCTGCTGCAGAGAGGGCTGGACGTGAACGCCCGGGACAAGGGCGGCCTCAGCCCCCTGCTGCTGGCCGTGGGGGGCAGGTATTTGACGGCGGGCACTGTGGTGGGGGTGCAGGCACGGGCGCTGCCCGGGGCCTGGCCTGGACAGAGCTGCCTCCGGGGGGCCTTCGGTGTGCCCGTGGTCACATGGCTTCCCCAGGCAGAGCCGGGGGGCACCGAAGACACCTGCTTCCCGGAGCCTCACCCCTTCCGGCCTGGGCCCTCGGTACCAACAGTGACCCTGCCAGTCGTGGGCAGGGCCCAGACTGGGAGGACTCCTCGGGGCAGGGTGGTTAGGGAGGGCTTCCTGGAGGTGACTTCTGAGCTGAGCACTCCAGGTCCAGCAAGACCCTGGCAGGGAATTTCTAACAAGAAAAGCAGAAGAGGCCTCGTGTGTTCCCTGCACCCTCTGCCTGAAGGGCTGGCACAAGGGCGAAGGGGGAAGCCCTCCGCCCAGCACTGGGGCGAAGCAGGCTGCAGAGCAGCTTGCATAGTGCCAGGTGGGCAGGGTGGGCACAGGTGCCCTAGGGAGTGAACTCAGCATGCCTGATATTCGGGGGGTGGTCCCCCAAGCTGGCCCTGTCTGACAAACCCTGGCTTTTTAAGGCAGGTCCCCAACCTGAGTGTTTCTGGGGAGGTTTCCCACCTCCCCTCCACAGGTAGAGACTTGCCGAGCCGAGTCCTTACTGAGGCCCTGGCGCCCTGAGCAGTGGGTTTGGGCACTTGATGCCCAGTTCCTTCTGAGGGTCAGAGGGCACCAAGGCCAGAGGCCAGGGCCACCCGGAGGGGTCACACGTGCTGCGGGATGGCCCCTGGCAGGGCTGGTTGTGTGAGGATTGGCACGAGCTGGAGGTCACCCCTCAGGAGCCAGGGCCTTGGGCACTGAGCCCAGCCCATGGGGCAGGCAGGGGCCAGCATGAGGGCGGAGGTGTGGGCATCCGGCTGGCGGACACACGTCCTGTGTCCTCTGCTGGGGTGGGGGTCTCCTCCCCTCCGCCCAGGCCCTCCTGGCCTCTCTCCGAGGGTCAGCCTCACCTGCTCTGCTGGCCCATGGGGACTCGCAGCGGCCGGGCACGTGGGGGGCCTGGAGGCCGCCTGGCCTCTCCCTCTAGGGGCTTAGGTCCCTCAGAGGCCGGGCAGTGCTGCCCTGCCCTCCCCTCCCTCTGTCCAGCCGCCCAGAGCTGTCACGCACATGATGCTGAACGCCTGTGTGAGTGTGCGTCTGGGAACTTTCCTTCCCGGCGTCTTTGCTGTTGAGTCGCTCAGTCGTGCCCGACTCTTGGCGACCCCATGGACTGCATGCCCGCCTTCCCTGTCCTTCACCCCCATCCTGCTTAGTCTGCCCCTGCTGATAGCTGAGCTCTGTGTGGCGTCTGTGGCAGGCCCCGCGCCCCTCCCCAGGGGCTCTCAGCCTGTGGGAACCCGGCTTGTTGCTGGGGATTTTCTGAGTCTCATGGAGACTCCAAGCCACCAACCTCTTCAGGTTGGCCCTGGGCTGGGGCGCCTTGTAGCAGCCCCCGCTTCCTGGGGGCATCAAAGGTTCTCAGAACAGGCCTGGCAGTGGGCAGAGGGGTGGGGTGCCTGTGGGGTGTGCCCGCGGCACCCAGGCCAGGCTGATTTGGCTGCAGACTCCAGGCTGCCCGTCCTGGGGTGTGGGTGGGTAGTGCGGTGAGCTCACCCCATCGTGGCCCCACCCCCTCGTCCCGGCCGCTGTCACAACACCTCCCCCACTTCCCAAACCGGTCTCACCCCCAAGAGGGCCCTGCTGTGCCCTGGGGTGGGGGGTGGCCCCACCCTGGAAGGTTCTGGGCTGGAGGGGGGGTGCCAAGCCTGTGGGACTCCCCCTCCTCCCCAGGATCCCCAGAAGTGGGGTGACTGCAGTTGATGGTCCTCCCCCGGCCCCGGCTCTCTGTTCTCCTGCCTCACTGAGCTTCACCCCCACCCTGCGAGCCCCATGGAGGCTCACCCCGCACGCGGGGCTCAGGCTAGGTGCCCCTGGACGCCTGCAGTCATCTGGGCCCCGCTGCGGGCCAGCCTGTCCCCGCGTTCTCTGTTGGTATCTCCTCACCACCCCACCCTCAAGGGCAGAGCGCGGGCCCAGTGGACTCAGTCTCTGCAGACTCCCCGAGCGTGTGCGAGCTCCACAGGGCGGTCTCCCAGGCTGGGCCTTCCCGGTACCCACAGCCGTGCCCTCGGGTGGGCCTGGGCCTTGAGCTGCTCGGCCTGGGCTGAGCCCCAGCGTGGTTCTGAGTGCGTCCGGTGAGGGTGGGCTCCCGGTCCTGGCCTGCTGGCATCTGGCAGATGCTGCCTTGGGCAGGCGGTCACCCCGCTGTTTCTCACGGCAGGCATAGGGATGTCATTGGGCTGCTGCGGGCAGCTGGGGCCTGCCTGTCCCCCCAGGAGCTGGAGGACTCGGGGACGGAGCTGTGCCGGTGAGGCTCGCAGGCGCACCTGTGCTTCCTGGGACGTGATGGGGCCTGGGGCTCCGAGGTGGAAACCAAGCACTGGGGAGGGATGGCGGGCTTGGAGGGGGAGCTTCACACGGGGAGAGCCCGCCCTGCCCTCCGTCTGCACCAGCTGGGCCCTTGGAGCCCTTGGGGGTAGGGGGTGGGCAGGCGGCAGCCCAAGGTCCTCTGCCCCCCAGGCCCTCCCTGTGGGGTGGCCTCCCCAGTGCCCACCAGCTCCTCCCACGTCCAGCCTGGGGTGCGGCGGGCCAGGCCGGAGGCCTCTAGGTAGGGAGGAAGCAAGGAGGGTCTTGGGGAAAAGGAGGTGGAGGCAGGAGAGGCCGGAGCACCAGCAGAAGCCAGGTCGGGAGGCTGGGAGCGGCACTGAAGTCAGAGCCCCCAGGGTGGGTGACCAGGGTTGCGTCTCAGGCTGAGTAGGTGGTTGGTGGAGGGTGGCTGCCTGCTCACCAGGACGAGGACCTGAAGCTCTGGCCCCCTGGGTCCCTGCAAGCCAGCCTCTCCCCAGCCCCCCTGCCTTGGTTCCAGCGAGGTCTCACCCAGCCCAGGGGGTCCCCATCCTGTACAGAGTGGGGTGCACAGACCCCACGGGTCCCCAGTCTCGGCCCCTCCCCCCTGGAGTTCAGTGTCCCCGAGTGGATGGATCCTGCTGACTTTTCAGCGATGACAGGGCTGGGGGGAGGGGGGTGTGACCTGCGGTGACGGGACCCAGGCAGGAAGGGCTTGGCTCTGGAGGGACTCCTGGGTTGACCCGGCTCAGGTGGGCCTTGACGACTCCTCAATTGACAGCCGGGGAGGCAGGTGGAGGGGCAGGGACAGGTCCCATGGGAGCAGATCATCCAACCTGAGCTGCTTGGCTGGCTTGAGGGGGCCCTTGACCAGCTCCCCAAGAAGCAACTGTGTGGGAACCAGTGCGAGAGGCCTGGGGCCAGGTCCGAGGGCTGCTGGCGGTGCGTCAGCGTGATTCACCTTAGAGACGACCCCGTGCCCTGTGGGGGAGCGCTGCTGCTGTGGGCTCCTGACTCAGAGGAAGTACTGGGGGTCGGCCCTGCCCTCCCCGCAGCCAGCTGGCACCCCTGGCGTGGCCCCCTCCCCGTGGCTCCCGGTCCTAGGCTGGGGGGGTGGTGCCTCTGAGAGCAGGGGGAAGGGAGAGGGCCGCCCCTCGGTGCCCCCACCTCTCCAGGGCAGGCAGGCCCAGATCCGCTCCTGGCCAGCCCGCTGGTCCAGAGCCCCCCACCCCGGGCCCCCATGTGACGCTCTTTCCACCACTGGGCTGCCTCTGACTTTCCTCCCGCCCCCACAGGCCCCGCCCGGGGAGAGCTATGTTGTGAAAGATGAAACTGGCAGGCGGTGCTCAGCGTGTGTGCACGTGCACCCGTGTGTGTGTGTGTGTGTGTGTGTGTGTGTGTGTGTGTGTGTACCCTCGACCTGAGTCACAGCCACCCCCACAGGTGTAGACACCAGAGTCCAGGCTGCTGGCCGGCCCCGGGGACCCTGGTCACTGCTGGGTCAGCTGTTCAGGGCTGGCTTTGCAAGAGAGCCGGTGGGCAGGTGGCCGGGCACCCAGGAGTCCGCAACGGCTCCCCCTCCTCCCCTCCCCCTCCCAGGCTGGCGTCCAGGGCAGACTGCGAGGGCCTGCGGGCGTGGGGGCAGGCAGGGGCCGACCTGAGGCAGCCCGGGTATGATGGGCGCAGCGCGCTGCACGTCGTGAGTGCCCCCGGTGCCCTCTCTGGGACCACCTCCTCCAGGAAGCCCTCCCTGACTGCGCCACCGGCTCCCCCTTCCCAAAATGCCCAACCCCTGCCCTCCTTGCAGAGGCATTCCGTATGCGGGAACCGTGGGTTGGGGAGGGGGCTATCCCTTCTCTTGTCCCAGGCCCCCCCCACCCACCAGGGTCCAGAGCTGTGGGAACAAGGAGGGGTGGAGGAGACACGGGGTCCTCGATGCATGGGTGGGAGCCCCCCCGGTGCAGGGGTGTTCAGGACCAGCCTGCTGGTCCACCCGCCTGAGGCAGCCCCCCAACACACCCCACAGGCAGAGGTAGCTGGGAACCTGGAAGTGGTGGCCCTCCTGCAGAACCTTCGGGGTGGGGCTGGTGACCAGGCTCCAGGCCCAGTAAGTCCCCTACTCGCTGTGGTCAGGTGCTGGTGGGGACGGTGTCCTGGGGGCAGGGCTCACCCTATGAGGGGAGCTGCAGTCTCTGGACGGAGGGCTTCCCAGAGGGATGGCCAAGCTCAGACCCACACTCCATCCGGCCAGGCCACCCCACAGGGCAGCTGGCCACAGCCCTGGAGGCCCGGCCATGGCCAGGAATCTCCCAAGCCTGGAGGGACCCTGCTGGGCCCGTCCTGCCCAACCTGCACCCGCCCGGACCCCAGCACCCACTGGGCCGGGTGGACGGCGCTCCCGGCTGGCTCCCTGCCCCCACCCCATCAGCTGGCCTACTGGAAGATTCTCCCTCTGGTTGGCTTTGCTCAGGTCCTTGGGTCCCTCCCTCGTGAAAGGCTGGGCCCCACTGACAGGTGCCCAGGCTTGTCTGTCTGCCCTGCCCCCATGCAGTACCTGGGCCTCCACTCCTTCTCCAGAGACCTACCTTTTCCAGGAAGTGCTGCCTGGTGTCTAACCTGAAGCTCTCCTGCTGCGGCGTGAGCTGTTCCTTCCTGTTGAGACCTGCTGGAGGGACGGAGCCACCCGGCACCCCCGGCCCTGACCCCATGCTGTACACCCCCAGCCTCTGCCCCCCGCCCCCCACCCTGCTGTGGAAACTGCTTCCCATTCTGTGTCCAGGACACAGCCTGAAGGACGTCGTTGGGGAGAGTGGCCATAAAGTCCTTCTGAGGACCGTTCTCCCCCACCAGCCTGGCTCCAGTGGGTCTGTCTGGTCCCGGGACCGTGGGGTTTTGTGTGGGGTGTCAGGCCTCAGGCTCTGCGTCAAAGGGCAGTGTTTTCGGCACCCTGGGGTGAGGGAACCACTGCCAATCCTGCCCGAGGAGGTGGCAGGGTGAGCGAGTATTGGGCCCCCACGAGGGGTGGGCAGGCCAGGCCCTCTGGCCCACACAGCCTCTGCCCCAGGCCCTCCCCTCCCAGTCCTCGTCTGGGAGCTTGGGGTCACCCCTACAGGCACACCCCACCCACGTCCGCTCTGCCAAGCACACCACACAGAGACTATCTCTCTGGTCCTCCCCGGCCCTCCTGTCTGGCTTTCACGGGGGCTTCTGCCGCCCACGGGCCCCTTGGCTGCGCTCACTCCAGGCCCACCCCAGGGAGGCAGAGAGGGCGGCCTGCGCCGGTCCTCGCTGTGACAGCCTGGGTGGGAGGCAGCTCCAAGCCTGTGGGCCAGGCGGGGCAGGCCACGGTGGGGTGCGGCTCTCCGAGGCCCGGCCAGGGCTGAAGTCAGGTGTCTGGACCCCAGGCCTCCTCTCTGGCCCTCGGTCTGGTGGGACAAGGATGCACCCTTGATCCTGGGCCGGCCCAAGGTCTCACTTCCCCATTCCAGCCCCTGAGCCCCTCCTGCTGAGCCTGAGGAACCATGGAGGCCACCCCTGGCCCGCTCTAAGCACCCACATTGTCTGTGTGGGCCCTGGGCTAGGGGCTCAGGAAGCCGCTGAGCCCAGCCCGTGGTCATGTGCTCTGTAGTTTTGGGGTAAAAGTGTGACCCCAAAGGGCTTTCCCTTGGCACCCACCACGCAGCCTTCTCTCGGTGGGGCCGGGCTGGGGGCGGCTCCACCCGCACCCCCAGGCTTCTCAGCCCGGTTCCCAGGCCCGGGCTGGCACCACGGCTGGCACCATTCCAGATCTCGCCCAGACACGGGTGTGCCTGAGCCTTGCACAACCAGGTGACACCACATGGGGAGTGTGGTGGGGCCGGGGAGCCTCTGCCCCACACTTGGCGAAGGCCGGGGGCGGGGCTTCGGGGGGCTTGGGGGGCCCTGCAGTGGCCCGGGGGCTGGAACCCCCAGAAGGCTGGGGGTGGGCAGCAGGACCACTGCACAAGAGCTTGGAGGCCCCCTTCCATGTCCCAGGGCTGGTGGCGCCCGGCACACAGCCGCTTTGACTGCTTCCAAGGGGATGGGAACAGCTCAGAGCCTTTGCTTCTCCCAGGCCCCGAGGAGCTGGGCTGTGAGAGCTGTGGTTGGATCCCCTGGTGCCTCGGTCCCTGAGCGGGAGCCGCCCTGCCCCCTAGAAATGCCCACGGAGCCTGGGGCCCCAGGGGGAGCCGCTGCGCGGGCTTCTCGACAGGTGGGTCACTGAGGGCCGGGGAGAGGCTTCCGCCTGCTGGGAGGCTGCCCACCGCTCTGCACTCCCGGTCCTGTGGGACGAGGGGGTTGCCCTGAGGGTCACCTGCCTGGGGGCACTGGCCCACCTTCCCTATTTACAGCAAGAAAGCAAGGCCCAGGCCTGTGCTCAGGGTCCCAGGCTGGCACGTGGCAGAGCTGGGCTATGAGCTTGCTGGCACCTCTTGTGGGTGGTGGGAGGTGAGGGAGGGCAGGGTACCCGTGGGAGGCGCCGGAGCCCCTCGGGGTCTCAGAGCTGCATGGCTCACGTCTGTGATTTCACTGGTGGGGCTCCAGCTCCTGACAGCGCTTCCCCAGTCACTGCGATCTCAGCGTTATCGCTGGCCAACATCTCGCTCTCATTTAGGCCATTATCCACATTTACCCAGCATCTGCCATCCTAAAATCAGGCAGGAAGTACACCCTCCCCTTTGCGGCTCACACCTCAACACCTCCTGCCGCAGGTGGGGGTCTCAGGCTGCCGCTTGTCACCGCTTCCTCCTCCGCACGCACTCATACCGGCCCCCTCTGGTGCTGCAGCAGGTGGACGGAGGGGTCCGCCCTGGACCGGGCTGGTCCCAAGCTCCTCGTCTGGGTCACACGCACGTCTCTGCCCCCAGGTTCCGCACACCCCACCCCGGTAACTGACACTCAGGCCTGTGGACTCAGCAGAGATGCCAGATGTGGAGTCCCAGCTCCACTGGGACTTCTCCGCTCTGAGATGTCAGGGCCTCTCTCTGAGCCTGGGTTTCCCCAACTGCAAATGGAAACAGTGAAACCTTGGCTGCTCCCTTCACAGGGCAGTGGTGCAGGAAAACACACACACAGCCTGTGTGAGAACGCCTGCAGGGCCCGGCCCAGCTTGGCATCTGTGTCCCGGCCTGGGACCAGTGTCCGGCTGGTAGTGTGGCCGTGGGGGCTGCCCTGGACTCAGCCCAAAGAGGATGACCACCCTCTGCCTCCCACCCATCCTGAGGACTTCAGGGGTCACCTCCCGATTTTCTCTTTCCTAAAGCTTAAGCTCCACCACTAGCTCCCAATGGACAGCTCTGCTGTAAGGGAGTCTCTGGAGGCTGGCTAACCCCAACCTCCCCAGGTAACTCAAGTGGTCAGGCCTGAGCGCAGCGGGGAGGGGGGTGATAGGGGGAGGGGCAGTGCTGGGGTGGGGAGGGGGGCGATGGGGGGAGGGGCAGTGCTGGGGTGGGGTTGGGGGTGGAGCGGTGTGTGCCGGCTCTTGGCGGGTGTGGAGCAGAGCAGAGCAGAGCGAGGACTGTGCCCCACACCCCCCCGCACAGGGTGGGGTGTGTGGCGTCAGGATGAGGCCCCCCGACGTGAGCTTGGAGGAGGGCGGGGCTCTGGGAGGAGACCCACGGGGTCTGAGAACCAGAAACCTGCCTGCGCGTCCTCGCCCGCCCTCTGGTTTCACTTTCCTTTCGTTCGCCTCCTCCCCCTCCCACGACGCTCGCTTTGAAGTGAGAGGGACACTGTTGGGCGTGTCCAGCCCGGCCCTCCCGCCACCCATGAGCCGGACCGGCCGGGACCTCTGGCGGCTCCAGTCCTCACCTGGGCGCCAACTCGGCCCAGGGTCTCCCCACCCTCCCCGCCGTGAGCCGAGCGCCCCGGGTCCCTGGCAGGACGGTGCCGCTGTGGGCTCCCCCCACCTCGGCCCGGGCGGAGCGCGGACCCCAGGAACGCCGGGGGCGCCGGGCGGGGCCGGGAGGCCGGTGAGTCAGGGCCACCCCCGCGTGGGCGCGCCGAGCAGGTACCCGCGCCGCGGACGACCAGCAGCGCGACCTGCGGGCCCAGGAGCCGCCCCGCCCGGAAAAACCGGTCGGGCCGGCGCGGCGCGAGCGCATTCCGGCGGCGGGGGAGGGCGGCTGCCCCGCTTAAAAGGCGCCGCCGCGCTGGCCGCCGCCACACGGACGCACCGCCGGGCTTCGTGGAGGGGGCGCGCCGCCGGGACGGCTGGGCTCGCGGGGCTCGGCGGCCGCGGGCGGGCGGGGGGCTGGGTCCGGCGGCCGCGCTTCCCCGGCACGTCGTGGCTCGGGACCGAGCTCCGGGGCGGCGGGGCTCCTGTCTACAGAGCGCGGCGGACGAGGATCGCGCGCTGGGTCCAGTGGTTCTTAACAGTTCAACAGTTCTGTAGCGCAATTGTGAAATGTTTAGGACCACTAGACCCGGCGGGCCTGGCGCCGGCGACAACGACGGGGCGCCCCACGCGCGGCCCGGGAGCGCGGGCATGGGCAGGGCCGCGCCGGGACTGCCGAGGAGGAGCCCGCGGACCCGGCGCCGCGCACCTCGGGCCGGCCGTTCCCTGCGCGCCGCGCCCCGCAGACCCCGAGGCCGGGCCCCGGGCCGACAGCCGCAGGAGGCGGCCGGGCGCGGCGGCGCCGAGCGCAGGGGACGGCCGGGATGGGCTCGGGTGCGGGGAACGCCAGGCCCACGCTCCTGGCGCGTTGCCGGCGCAGAGACGCCACCACCGCCCGCCAGTGCCCCGGGGGCTCCCACCCTCTCGAAACTCCGCCGGCTTCCCAGGGCGGCCCTGGCGGTGGCCCCGCGGGATGGAGGCGCGCTCCTCGCCTCGGGCCTCCCGGGAGTTGGTGATGCGGCGGCCGCGCCCTCGGGCTGGGGGCAGAGGGTCGTGGGCTCGCGAGGGGAGAGCTGGAGCCTTCGCTTCGCAGGGGGCCGTGGGGGTCGAGCGCAGGGGCCGATGAGACCGTGGGGAATGAATGAAGGACCCCGCCGAGGAACTCGGGCTCGCTGGGGTTGGGGGGAAGCTGGGAGCCCGCGCTCCAGGTAGGGGTCAGGCCCGCGGACTCGATGGGCCGGGCTGCCCGGGCCACAGCGTCACCCCCGCAGCCTCAGGCTCCGCTCTGCAGTGGGACCCGGGAGCGCCGCCCGTGATCCCCGGGGGCGGGGGCGCTGGGAGGGGCTCAGGGAAGTGCCGTCCATTCCCACCTCGCGCCAAGGGCGACGCTGCTCCTCCCCAGGATGACTGACCTGCTCCGGAGCCTGCCTGGCCCGGGTCTGGCCACACCCTCTGGGAAGGAAAGGTCCCTGCCGCCCGGCCCCCTTGGAGGGGAAACGCCGCAGGGCGGCCTGGCTGCTGGGTCCCACAGGCCTGGGTTTGGGGCCAGCGTCGCACCGAGCTGCCAGGTAGCTTAAGGGCCAGTCACGGCTCATGAGTCTGGTGGTGGCTAGGGGGCGGTCGGCCGGAGAGGCGGTGCGGAGGGAGAGAGTGGGCTGCGAAGGATGCGGCCCCAGCCCGGGCGGTGGACCCCTCGGCGGCCTGGGGGAGGGGGCCGTGTTCCCTGGAGGCGTGTCCAGCTGCCAGAGGGCTCCTTCCCCCTTTTACCCAGCAACCCCCGCTGCAACCGCCGCTGGGCCGGGTCGGGTGCTCCAGGCTCTGAGGGGCCCAGAGGGTTTGGGCCGCGGTCCTGCCGCAGCCCTCAGGCCGCCAGCGCCGCTCTGCGGTGGTTCCCTTCCACCATGCTCCTGGGCGGTCCACGCCACCCCCCAGCAGCCCAGGGACAGCGCCCCCCGCGCCTCCCCGAGCTGGGCTTCCCCAGTCTGTGGCTTGGCATCATTTTGTACAATGTGAACATGTATGCATCGCAGATCGATGACAATAAACTTTTGTCCTAAAGCGTCCCCGTGTCCGGCCGTCCTCTCTCCCCCGCTGCTCACTCATCTCAGCCTCCCCGTCTTCCTTCCGACCCCAGAGGAGGAGGAAGGGGGACAGTCCCCTTGGGCCTGGCTGCCAGCCTCTCCTTGCCTCAGACACTGCTGTCTCATCCAGCCCCTCTTGGGGGGGCGGGGAGAAGGGCCACCTCCTGAAACCTTCCCCTGCCCCCCTGCCCCACCTTCTGCCATCTCAGGGAGCAGGCTGGGGAGAGGACTTGGTCTTGGGGCCCAGGTTTCGGGTGCTTCCAGCTCACCCCATCCTGGCCCCCTGGCCAGCGGCTGCCATGCCCAGCCTGGCCGGGCTCCTGCTCTGGGGAGGGGCAAGCTTGGGGGGCTTAGGGGCTGAAGTGATGGAAGCCCCTCCTCTGCTGTCCCCTGCATCCCGGCCCAGACTGAGAATCGGCCATGGTACAGCCTATAGCTGTACAGCAAGACTCAGCCCTGCCGCCCATGAGCAAGGGACCCTGGCACGCCCTCTTCCCCTCAGGGAGCCCATTTCTTCCTCTTGCAGAGGGGGGTCTAGTACTCACCTCGCAGGGGCTTGCTGGAGGGGCCGTGCCCCGAGCGGTGATGCGGGCCAGTTAGACCTCATCCCAGGACCTGTAATACCTGGTTGGTGGCGGGGAGGAGCTGGGGGAGGATGTAGGTGGCAGTGGGGTGGGTCTCATCACAGGCCCCCTCAGCCCCTGGGCTTCCTGAGGACAGGCTCCTCCTCGTGACAAGCCTGTCCTTGCCGGCAGACGGTTCCCCCACCCCATGCCCGGGTCAGGCCTCTCCTCTCTGGCTGCTGTCTCTGGCGAGTGGCGCTCAGGGGCCCCAGGACCCATTCTCTTTAGCAGAGGAAACCCCTGGCTGCATGGGGCCCCTGAGCTGCTAGTGGGGGCTCTGGCCTGCCCCTACTCTTTCCCACTTCCAGTGGAACCAGCCCTCCAAGGTGCTGAGCCCACCCTGGCCTTGCAGGCAGGACCACCTGGGCCAGAGCAGAGCATCCTGGATGAGGCTGGCCAACCTGTCAAGGTTTGCCTGGGACTGTCCAGTTTTAACACTAGAAATCTCATGTTCTGGGAACCCTCTTTGTTCCGGGCAAACTGGGACCTGATCACCCTACCCTGGACTGGCTCAGGGGACCTGCCACCCTGGGTCCTTGGACCACGTATCAACTTTTCTTTCCCACAAGAGAAATTAACCTTCTGTCTTTTTAAAGCTGCTGTTCTTTTGGTCTCTATTAAAGTAGCTAAACCGATCTTCTGAGTGAGTGGTTCTCCAGGTTGCCCTGTGGCTGTCACCAGGAGGGGTGGCAAAGACCCCCAGACCAGGCTCAGAGGGGTGGGGTGGGCACCTCGCGTCACCCTGGCCAAGCCCCCAGCCAATTCTGATCCCGGCCCGAGGCTGAGGATCACCAGCTTAGGTGGTAGATCTCGGCAAGAGAAAAGAAGTGAGCGGAGACAGACCCCTGAACCTGTGGCTTTTGGCGATGTCTGGAGCCTCTAATCCCCAGGGCAGCAAGAGCCCAGAATAGGCACAGCCTGTCAGCCCCTCTGTCCCCAGCGTCCCTACTGCACTGGCAACCTCCTGGGGGCCTCCCACCAGGCTGCAAGAGTCTAACTCCAAGTGCCTGTGAGGTTGAGAGGGGGAGGGACACTTTACACGCTTGGTGACTTGGTGAATGTCCACTCTGGGAGGACTTGGGGGCCGCTGTGACGGGCTGTCAGAGCACCTGCTGGGGTCTGTAGAGGCTTCGGGGGGCACGGATGGGGCACGTGTCCAAGTGAGTTTTCTTCAAGCCCTCCAGTTGTGGATCACCCTCTCTTTCACTTCTCCAGTTTTTAGAGGTATACTTAAGGTATAGTAAAAAGTGCAACAGGTGTTTAAAGTGCACAATCTGATGACTTCTGCCATATGCCTACATCCGTGAAACCCTCACCCTTAACAAGATAAGGAGCAGACCCACCACCCAACGGGTTTTGCCTGGCCCTTAGCAATTCCTTCCTCCCTTCCCCAGCATCCCTAAGCCCCCTCTCTCACCCCAGCCCGCTCTGACGTTTTCTTTCTTGGAAGGTGTTCAAATGCAAATGCAGTATCTTTAATGGACATAAGACTATTCAGGTTATCTGTTTCTTCTGGAGTGAGTTTTATCAGTTTGTATCTTTCAAGAAATCTGCTTATTTAATCTAAGTTGTCAGATTTTTTGGTGTAAAGTTAAGTGTGACGCTCCATTATTATTCTTTCGGCATCTGTAGAATCTGTAGCAAAGTTCCATCTTCCCTTCTTTTCAAAAAATTTTTTTAAATTTATCTTTTGGCCATGCCTTGTGGCATGTGAGATCTCAGTTCTCTGACCGGGGATGGAACCCAAGCCCTCTGCAGTGGCGCTTCAGAGTCCTAACCACAGGACCACCAGGGAAGCAGCCCCTCTCCTCCTAATATCGATGATTTGTGTTCTCTCGGTCTGCTAGAGCTTTGTTGTTATATTGATCGTCTCGAAGAAGCCATTTGTCCCCGCTTCTATTTGCTGTAGGTTTCGTTTGTTCTGCTTTTCTCGCTTCTTAAGGTGGTGTCTATAGGCCACTCTTAGGATGATCCAAAGTTGCCTGAGACTCCGCTCACCGTTCAGTCTTATTTTCTTGGTTTCATTTTGGGTAGTTTCTATTTCTAGCTAAATATTGTTTCTTCTGAACCGTCCAATTGGCTGTTAATTCTGTCAGTGTAATTGTCATCCTAGTTAGTCAGTTCAGTCGCTCAGTCGTGTCCAACTCTGTGACCCCATCAACTGCAGCACACAGGCCTCCCTGTCCATCACCGTCTCCTGGAGCTTGCTCAGACTCATGTCCATTGAGTCAGTGATGCCATCCAACCAGCTCATCCTCTGTCATCCCCTTCTCCTCCTGCCCTCAATGTTTCCCAACACCTGGGTCTTTTCCAATGAGCCAGTTCTTGGCATCAGGTGGCCAAAGTATTGGAGTTTGAGCTTCAGCATCAGTCCTTCCAATGAACACCCAGGACTGATCTCTAGGATGGACTGGTTGGATCTCCTTGCAGTCCAAGGGACTCTCAAGAGTCTTCTCCAACACCACAGTTCAAAAGCATCAGTTCTTCGGCGCTCATCTTTCTTTATAGTCCAACCTCACATCCATACACGACCACTGGAAAAACCATAGCCTTGATAAGACAGACCTTTGTTGGCAAAGTGATGTCTCTGCTTTTTAATGTTTGTCATCCTGGACGTTAGATTCTCCATCTGTGGAGTTTGATGGAGTCTGTTTAATAGTGTCCATATTGCTGCTTAATGCATTCAAGCATTCCTAGATCTTCTTGAACATATTGAAATAAAGTTACAAAAATAGTTTTAAAGTTCTTGTCAACGGATTTTATCATCTGCATCATTGCTGAGTCTGTTTCTTTTTGTGTTTGTGTGGTATTTATTGGGCTTCCCTGGTGGCTCAGATGGTAAAGAATCTGCCTGCAATACTGGAGATTTATTTATTGAAGTAGAGTTGATTTGCAGTATTGTGTTAGTTTCAGGTGTACAGTAAAGTGATTCAGTTTATATATATATATATATATATATATATATATATATATTCTTTTCCAGATTCTTTTGGATTATATATAGGTTATTACAAGAGATATTAAATATAGTTCCCCGTATCATACAATAAATCCTTGTTGTTTATCTATTCCATACAGAATGTATCTGTTAATCCTAAACTTCTCGTTTATCCCCACTTTCTCCTTTGTAACCATGAGTTTGTTTTCTATGTCTGTGAGTCTGTGTCTGCTTTCTAAATAAGTTAACTTGTACTCTTTTTTCAGATTTAAGATTTTGGATACCACACTTACGTGATATCATATAATATCTATCTTTGTCTGACATACTTCACTTAGTATGACAATCTCAAGGCCCATCTATGTTGCTGCAGATGCTACTCTTTTATTCTTCTTTATGGCTGAGTAGTATCCCTTTATATATATTATGTATAACACACACACACATCTTAATCCAGCCATTTGTCGATAGGTACATTGCCTCCATGTCTTGGCTACTGTGAATAGGCTTCTGTGAACATTTGGGTGCGTGTATCTTTTCAAATTAGAGTTTTCACCTTTTCCGGATATATGCCCAGGAGCGTGATTGCGGGATCATATGATGTTGGGTTGGCCAAAAGTTCGTTTGTAAGATGTTACAGAAAAACCCAAATGAACTTTTTGGCCAACCCAATAGCTTTAGTTTTAGTTTTTTAAAGGAACTCCATAGCGGCTGCATTGGTTTACATTCCATAGACGGTGTAGGAGGGTTCTCTGGGCCTGTTTCTACTGACTGATTTTTCTCCTCATTTTACAGTTTTCTATTTCTTTTCAAGCCTGGTCATTTTTGATTGGCTGCCAAACATCGTGGCTTTCACGGTTGGGTGCTGGATGGGTTTGTAACTTACAGAAGTTGTGAGCCTTGTTTGGGGATGCGGTTGAGCTACTAGTAGAGAGCTCTGATTCTTCCGAGTGTGGCTTTCAGTTTTGTAGGTAGGATCCGTTAAACGTTTATTCTGTCTCCCCAGCAGTGAAGCAACCCCCTTCTGAGTCCTCTGCTGCGCGTCTTGCAAATGACTGAGGCTGTTCATTCTGCTTGGTGGGAACGCACACCATTTCCAGCATATTTAAAAGACTTTTTTTTTTTTAATTATGGGAAAATATACAATAAGTAAAGTTTATTCCTTTAACCATTTTTTAAACATATAGTTCTGTGGCATTAAGTACACTCACGTGACTGTGGAAACATCACTGTCCTCCATCTCCAGAACCTTTTCATCTTGTAAAGCTGAGACTCTGTCTCTGTCAAACAACAGTGTCCTGTCTCCCCTCCTCCCAGCACTCAGCACCACCCTTCTTCTTTCTGTCTGTAAGAACTACGACAGTTACCCCAAATGAGCAGAACTGTACAGTATTTCTCTCTTCTGTGACTGGCTTATTTCACTGAACAAAAGTCCTCAAGGTTCATCCGTATTACAGCAGGTGCCAGAATGTCCTTCATTTATTTAAGGCTGAACAATGCTCCTCTGGGGCTTCCCATGTGGCGAAATGGTGAAGAGTCCACCTGCCAGTGGGCTCGATCCCTGGGTCCGGAAGATCTCCTGGAGGAGGACACGGCAACCCACTCCAATATTCTTGCCTGGAAAATCCCATGGACTGGCGGGCGACAGTCCGTGGGTTGCAAAGAGTCCAACATGACTGAGAGACTGGGCACACGTGCATGCGCGTGTGTGCGCGTGCACACACACACACACACACACACACGGGTTCCACTGTGTGACTGGACCACAGCCTGCTGATCCGTTCCTCCCGGCCACTGTGAGCGACGCTGCTGTGGACGCGATTCGCATGTGTCTGTTTCAGCTTTAGGCCGTCCTTTCTTGCACGCAATGAGGGGCTCTTGGCTAGAGGCTCAGGGGTCTCCGTTGCCCACCAGGGCCATGGAGGTTCTGGCAGCTCTCCTCTCCGAGACTCTGCCCTGTAGCCTTGACTTCCCCAGGCTTCCGACAGGACCCCTCTTTCCAGCGATGCCCGGGAGCTCCTCCTGGGCCTTCTTCCTGTGCGGATGCCAGTCAGCCCTTGCTGGGCAGTGGGCGGGGCCGGGGCAGGTCCAGGGATCCCTGTCCTGGCGAGCCTGAGACAACATGTCCCGTGAACTGTTGTTTCATCTATGTTCTCCCTTTAAGGACGTTTCTTGTGGAGGTGTGAATCTGGTCCCTGATGCTTTATCTTGGCTCAAAATTACCCCCTCCTCTGGTTTCCCCAAGAACACCAGCTCAAATCTCCCCCTGCAACTGCTGACACTCTGCCACGGTCCTTTCCCAAAAATGCTTCTGGCTGTCCCTGAGGGATGACAGGTTATTTCAGACACACCCCAGCGGTCTCCAACCTGCCCTCACCTGGAGCTCCATCTCTTCTGGGCTCCTCCTGCTGACCACCCCGATGCTGGATTCTGCCGGCTCAGGCTGGAGCCTGGAGGACTCCATCACAGATAACCTAAATCCACATGTGGGTCATCACACATACACACAACTTCTCTGAGGGCCTGACCTCAGCAGAAGCATGTGAGATGGCCACCCCCAGGAGTAGCTCCTTGGGGGTGAGGCTGTCTAAGTGGCAGAGCCAGCTCAGTCCTGGGAGAGGGGACTCTCCAGGTACTTGGTTTTCCTCCCTCCAAGATTCAGCCTTTCTTTAGCTCTGGGCTAAATCTCCACCATGCCTGAAGAGTGCCTTGGGAGGACACCCCAGCATACAGGCCCAAGTGACATGCCATGGGCAAGGTGACACTTGGCCATTTTGCAAAAGCTTTTATTTGTTTGTTTGGCCACGCAGTGCAGCATGCAGAACCTAAGTTACCTGACCAGGGACCAAACCCATGCCACCTGCGTTGAGAACGTGGAGCCTTAACCGCGGGACCACCAGGCAAGCACCTTCCTCGTTTTGGACACATTCAGATAAGGACTTAAGCTTCTTTGACGTCCCTTTGGCCTCAGCCCACGGGTGGTGACAGAAAGCCCTCCACTGCTTTCGGTGTAGTTTCCTTTGGGGTTTTCCTCTAGAGTTGTTCAGAAGTGTGTTTTCACTTCCATTTACATTTCTAAATTAGAAATGAACCTCAAGCATTTATATAATTTAAAAAGTCAAATAATAATTATCAATGTAAAGCTTGTTAGGAAAAAACAGGAGCCTCCTAACCTACATATTCTTTCCCCACGTTAACATGCTGTTGCCCAGTCACTCATTCATGTCTGACTCCTTGGCATGGTATGCACCGTGCCAGGCTCCTCTGTCTGTGGGATTTCCCAGCAAGAAAACGGGGTGGGTTACCATTTCCTTCTCCAGGGGTTCGTCCCAAGCCAGGGATCAAACCCCTGTCTTCTACTTGGCAGGTGGGTTCTTTACCACTGAACCACCTTGGAGGTCCCAAGTTAGCATGCTATGTCACCATTCCTTTCTGCTACAGCTTTCTAATTAAAAATAATTGCCTCTTTTATTATTATTATTTCCTCATTTTTAAAATTTGCATAGTTTTCTATGCAATAGTGAATAACTCCATCCTCTGTGATGAAAGTTTAAATCTTTCCTAAATGTGTCCAAATACATTACATAATTTATTTCCCTCCCTCCCTCCATTCTCTTTAAGGCCTTCTTGTAGATGCTGTGAATGCCTGCTCCAATCTGGATCCTCACGACTCAACTGACACCTGTAAACCTCTGTTCACCATCCTGGAAATGCCTTTTATCTCTTTCCTGGGTTGGGGTCCCACTTCCCTGATCCTATGTTCCCTTTATCCTTAGTTTAGCTCCTTATTTGTGGGGGAGTCCATCTGCCGGGAACTTGAGAAAGGGGAAAATCAAGTTTTTTTTTGTTTTTATTCTACTTTTTCTGGGGTCTTTATTCTACTTTTCCTCTCAGTTGATAGTTTAGCTGGGTATAGAAATCTATATAGGGAATTATCTTTCCTCAGAGTTTTGGAAACTTTGCTCCATTCTCTCTGGATTTCCACTGCTGCTGCTGAGAAGTTGGAGGCCAATCTGCAACTTGTTTGCCGTGTGGGTCCCTCCCACAAGCTTTTAGTATCTTGTGGTTTTTCCTGGTGTTGTTTTGAAATTTCACAAAGATGTTGATCTTTCTTTCTTTCTATCTTGGAAGCCATCAAATCCTCAGTCTTTAGTTCTGTTTTTCGTTTTTCATTATTTCCTTACCATACTTTTTCTGTTCTTTTCCCCCTGCAATTACTATTATTCAGACATTGAACTTCTCACCTCAACCCTGAAATTTTTTCTTTTCCCCACTCTTATTTTTCTATTTCTTTTCCCTCTACTTTCTGGGCTGTTTCCTTGACTTTATCTTTCAGTCTTTCTTTTGAATTTTGTCTCATATTCTTATTTTCCAAGTGCTTCATTTTCTGTTATCTGAATTTCATCTGTACTTTAGCTCATGGAACTTGGCGTCTTTTCTGCTTTCTCTGAGGAACCCCCATGCCACACCCAGGTGGGCCGTGGGGATGGGGCTCCTGAGGCATGCACTTGACGTGGTCCGTGGTGCTGCCTGGACCCCAGGGTCTGGGGGTACGCTCCTTCAGTGTCCCTGTCTTTATTCATTCAGCACACCAGCTCGTGATGTTTTCATTCCCAGTATATGTGATACATCCCACTGTACACACACACACACACACACACACAGCCTGTACTCACAAGGCCACCACCTTTGTGTCCAGTCCTGGTTTCTACAGATCCAGTGCTGAGCTGGACTCTGCCCAGGTGATGTCCCAGGGCTCTTTGTGTGGGACAGTCACCCAGACGGGTTCCTCAGGAAGCAGCAAGCCCTTTTCTGGCACGTCGGCACAGCGGGGATTCGCCTGCACTAGGGGGTTCCCAGAGCTTTGCGGCTTTCACCCTGACCCCCGGGTCCCTCTGCCTCGGTCATTGCCTGCCCTCGAGCTAGAGGCTGAGCCCGGGTCTCTGCGGGTTGGGGGGAGAGGGAGCAAGAACTGGGGGAGGGGGAAGAGAGAGTTGGGGGTTGGGGGAGGCCTGGGGGGTTGGCAGGTCTTAGTGGGCAGGCCTTAGTGAGCAGCAGGTGGGCAGGGGACACCAGAAGGCACCCGGAGGGGAGGGCTCGGGACTGGCATCTCTCACTCTCTGGGATGCTGCGGCTCCTCTTGGGGCCTCAGTTATCCCGTCTGCGTAAGAGGGAAACCAGTTTCTTAAATGCAAGTCTTTTTCATCAGAGACTGTGGCCAAGGGGCGCCATCTGCTGGCCATAAGTGGCAGTGTCCCTGTTGCATCCGTGGCTGTGCCTTCGCAGGGGATTCCCAGAGTCCCTTGGTTTCCCAGAGTTCTGCTTTCTCCTGTCTGACCCCACCAACCCAGGGAGCCCGGGAAGCGGGGCTCTGCTCCTGCTACCTGGTGACCTTTCAGGCTGATTTCCCGTCTCCCTTACACATTCACTGACACCCGGGAGTCGGTGACACTTGTGCCGCGGGTGGCAGGAATGCCAGGACTGGGCCTGCCTAGGCTGGAAGCCTTCCTGGAAGAGGTGGCATCTGCTTGTGACCCGAAGCTGGAGTTGGCCAGCTGTGAAGGGGAAATCTAGGCAAAGAGGACAAAAGAAGCAAAGGAGCTGAGCCCCGAAGAGGAGGAGGAGGTCCTGGCTGGGTGCCTGTGGGCTCACTGGCTGAGGGGCTGCCACTTTAAGGGGGGCACCGTGGAAGGGCTCAGGATTTCTAGCAGGGCTGGGAGCCCTGGCTGGCTGGGATGGTGGGCCAGAGTGCACCTGTCACAGTGAGGCCACTGGTTACAGGTTTTAGGGACCACTCAGTGTCACGCACACCCCCTCTCAGGAGCTGGAGAGGTGCAGACAGATCAGAAAGGCTTCCATCTGGGCCAGGATGTGTCCTCAGGCTGGTCAACTCAGGGCTGGGCTGGGTGGGTCTGGTCAAATCATCCCAGGGTCAGTGTCTGGCCCTGTGGCCTTGTTCTGGATGGGGTGGGAGGGAGGGAGGAGCCAGTGAGGGGCCAGTGAGGAGGCCAGAGCAGGCATGCAGGCAGGGGGCTGGCAGGGGCTGCAGCTAGGTGGGGGTGGATTGTTGTTCAGTTGCTCAGTCATGTCTGACTCCTTGTGACCCCATGGACTGCAGCACGCCAGGCTTCCCCGTCCTTCACTGTCTCCTGGAGCTTGCTCAAACTCCTGTCCACTGAGTCGGTGATGCCATCCAACCATTTCATCTCTGTCGTCCTCTTCTCCTCCTGTCCTCCTCTTTCCCAGCATCAGGGTCTTTTCCGATGAGTATTGGAGCTTCAGTGTCAGTCCTTCCAATGAATCTAATGGGGATTATAGGCCATGAACAAAATAAACAAGAAACATTCACAGTAAGCACGGTAGGTGCTGAGGAGGAAAATTAGAGCACTGGAGTGCTGGGGAAAGCTGGGAGGGGTTGGGGATTTAGGTAGGGTGGGTAAGGAGGGTTTTGCTGTGAAGATGACCTTCCAGAAAAGAGAGAGAGCAGAGTGGATGTCTGGGGACCAGTGTCCCCTGTGGCAGGAACAGCAGAGTGAGCCCCAGAAGGGGTGTGCCCAGTGACAGCCAGGAGTCTGTGAGATGCGGGGCTCCCGGAGCATGGGAAGGAAGCAAAGGTTGTGAGCAGAGGCAGTGTGAGCTCACTCACCTGCTAAAAGCCCCTCCTGGCTGCTGAGTTGAGACCAGATCCAAGGGGATGGCAGTGGTCACAGAGACTCCAGAGAGAGGCCTCTGCAATAAACGTGAGCGTGGCTGAGAGGGGGCCTGGGCAGCGCAGGCTGGGAAAAGCAGTCCGACTCTGGACATTCTGTCAAGGGAGCAGGAAGAGGAAATGCTGATGGATAGGACCCAAGGGTGGTGAGAGCCAGCAAGAGTCAAGGACAGCTCCAGGGTGATTGAACCGAGTGAATGAATGAGCAGGTGGTGATGGAAACCAACACCCAGGACCCCACCCCCACCCCCCGCCTTGTCTGCTGCCCTTCCCTGAGCCCACCCCACCTGACTTGTAGAGAGAGTGGAGGGGCTGTTCTGGGTCAGCTGGAGCCTCTCTGCTGGTGCTGGCCGAGGTGCTGAACCCACCGTGCCGGAGGGGGTCCCTTTGCTCTGGGCCTGAGGCTCCTCCTGGCCTGGAGTGCTGGGCAGGGGCGCAGGGCGGAGGGTGGGCAGGGGGCAGGGGCTGGCCCCTGTAAGGGTCCTTGTTCTTCAGGGAGCCAGCCTCACCCTGCTGTTCTCGCTCTCCTACTGCTTGACTGCCTTATCCTGCCGTCCACTCTGGCGGGGTGCGGGTGGGGTGGGAGAGGTGACCACCCTCACCTCCTCTTCTGACCGCAGGAGGGAAGCCCCCAGGCCAAGGTCCTGTCCTGCCCCACACAGCGGCACTACTGAGGCCGGGCCCCAGGGGGAAGAGGTTCCCTGAACACATTCTCAATCCAGACTACCTGAGGCCAGGCCCCAAGGGAAGGGGTTCCCTGAACACAATCTCAATCCAGACTACCTGGGATGCATTCTGGCAACTTCACGCTCTGCCTGTTTCCTCTCCTGCGTGGTAGGGGTTGAAACAACGCCCGCTTCTAGAGTTGTTGTGAGAATAAGATGAGTGCCTCCCCCCTCACCCCGAACCCTGTCACACACTCAGCCACCCCAGGAGAACTGGCAAAAAGGCTGACTTGCTCCCAACCCGAAGCCTACCCCACCCAACCCCGGGAGCTGAGGAGGAGGAGGAGGGGCAAAGCCTGGCCAGGGGCCCCTGTCCTGAGCTGAGGTGGGCTTCTCTCACGGACACAATGGGGCTGTCATCATGAGCTGTCCCCTGGAGGCAAAGTTCCCGCTCCAGACATGAGCCCAGCCTTCTGGAGGGGCGCTGACGGGGAGCCTGGGGAGCTGACCAGACGTGGGGAGGCTAGGAGGGTTGCAAGCCCCCTTTTCCTCCCCCACCTTGCCCGTGGAAGGGGGAGGAGGGGCTGCTCCGTGCTGAGTGTGGTTCTAGGTCTCAGACCTCAGAGCATTTTATGTCTGGCAGCGTAGGCACTCCAGCCCCTCCTGACCTCTTGATTAAATACCCAAACTCATGGCTAAAAACTGGATGAGAGTTAAGGCCACATGGCCTCTCCCTGGCCCACCCTCTCCTCCGCACTGAAGCAGCAACTCCCACCTGTGTGCAGCATCTCCCCCAGGAAAGGCCCGGGCTTTTATGGGTGCTGGCACACGGGGCATCTTTCCAGGAGCCCCGGTCTCTGACCTGTGTCCACTTTCACCAGGGATCAGCTGTTAGGGTTTGTTGCCCACTGCCCCACTGGTCCAGTTTCCCACCATCACAGAGAAGCGGCTGCAGGTGTTCATCTTCTGAAGTGCAATGTGGATGCTGGGCAGGGTGCCTGCCCAGCTCTCAGATTGCTGGCTGGAAGGGCTTGGCCCCTCTTTGAAAGGCTGGCTGGGGGTGGACTGGAAACCCCTGGCAGGAGCTTGGGTGGCATGTGCGCTGTGTGCGTGTATGGGGGGGTTCCAATGTCCCCAGCAGCTCATGGTGGCAGTGGTATGGTGAGCTTGGGTTCCCCATATCCAGTTCAGGAATCTGACCACTGCAGCCTCGTGTCCTCCCGCCTTCCTGAAATATTGCCACGTGGGGTCTGATTGGAAGCTGAGTCCCGCAATTAATCCTGTCAGAGCTCTGCTCAATTGCAGGGGTTTTTCTCTTTTGCTCCCTTGGCCTAGATTTCCCTGGGGACAGCTCTGACTGGCCGCGGCGTGCTTGGTAAATTAAATGTTAAAAAAATCCCCAAGATGGCTTTAATCAATCCGCCGAGGTGGTGGTGGCCGCCTCCCAGAAGAGCAGGGCTCACTGGAGGAAGCCCCCTCAGGCTCAGGGTGCTGGAGGACAGGGGAGGCTGGACAGTCCTCTGCAGAGCCTGTCCGAGTGGGAGGGAGGAGGCTGGGAGGTCCCTGGGGTGGCCTTCTGGAGCAGAGAGGAGGGGACTGAGGGGGCTGAGGGGGGAGAGTAGGGGGAGAGGGGGGATAGTGGCCCCCTTTCCGGCTTGTCCCGATCTCTGCCCCAGGCCAGGGTTGGCCTCAAGGACAGGGAGGCGGGCAGCTCCCCCTGGGGGTCTCGCCTGACCCGAGGCCCCAGTGGGGCAGAGCAGTGGTCATGCAGTCCTGTGTCCGGCAGATAAGGCGTTTATGGCAAGCCCATCGGTGTAGTCAGGTGGAGATAAAGTCTTCCGTCTGCCACTAGGAATGTCAGCGGTGGAACTCCGGGAAGCAGGAGGGTCTCCTGGCAGAGGAAGAGTGGGGGGTGAGAGATTCATGGTCCTTCCCAGGGCACAGAGAGGGCTGCGAGGCTGGCCGGGCGACACGTCAGGCCCACAGCACGTCTGCGCCTCTGGAAGGTCCCGGCGCTGAGACCTCCAGGCCCTCGGCGCTTCGTTCCTCTCTCTGCGCCTGCTTATCTTCCAGGTCCTGTTCAGGTTCATCTCCCCCTGGCGGGGTCCCTAATACCCCCCTCCCTTGCCTTAACTCCCAAAGACCTCCCCGTGGGCCTAACTTATTTAGTCTACCCTGTCCCTGGGACGCCATCCTCCCCAGGCAGGTGTCCCGCAGCCCGGCCTGCACCCCTAGGGGCTGCCCCGCCAGCTTGCGAGGCTGGGGGCTGCGCATAGTAGGAGCGCGGGATTCGGCCCGAGTTGTATCCCGGTAGAATCCACCCCCTGCTCCCAGAGGGTCCTGCTACTGACTCCGACCCTTGGTCGCGCCCGGCGAAGAGCAGGGATCCTCCAGCCAGTGGTGAGTCTCAGGATCGGCCGGAGGGGCCCAGGTCAAGGGCAGAGAAGGCTGCAGATGGGTGCGGAATCAGGATCCCTGGAGTGGAGGCACTCTGGGGTTCTGGCGGGGCGGGCTTTAGGAGTCCGTAGGCTCAGGCTGGGGTGTGGGATGGAGGGCTTCCAAGGAGGGACCCCGGACAGGGTAGCTGTGGGCAGAGGAGGGGTCGCAAGGTCACTGGGCTCCCTACACGTGGCCAAGGACTGGGGACCCAAGGTGCGGGGTCCCCTGGGCGGATTGGAGGTCGGTTTGGCGGAATCCCGCTTGGCGCGGCCTCCTGGTCGCTGTGCTTCGCAGTCAGAGCAGCGGGTAGGAGGCGCGTGAAGCAGAGGGGTGCAGACCCAGGCCAGGTCCTGGCCCCCATCCTCCGCCCCATGGCCTGCAGGGTTTTCGCCCCCCGCCCGGCTCCTCGAGTCTGCGTGTCCGGGAGTCTAGCTCGCCGCGCGGGCGAAGGGGGCGCTGTCGGTGCGGGCGGGAGGGGCCGGAGCGCGGGGGCGCGCGGCACGGAGCGAGCGCAGGGGCGGCGGGCGCGGGCCGCCGAGGACTGGGGACACGGCGGGCGGTCCCGTGCGGAGCGCGGCGGCGGCGGGAGCGCGGCTAGTGAGCGCGCGGGCGGGGAGGAGGCGGCGGCTGCAGCCGCGGGAGGAGCTCGGGCCAGCTCCCCGCGCTGCGCTCCCCGCGCTCGGCTCCTCCATGGCGCTGCCGGGGCCGCCCGAGCCGCCCCGCGGCGCGCCCCGCAAGGTGCCCAGCCTGCTGGAGATGGGGGCGCTCTGCCTGGACTCGGAGATCATCCTGGGGTTCACCAGCCACCTCCTGCGGCGCCGAACCAAGGTGAGGGCCAGGCGGCGGACCCCCGCTAGCGGCAGCGGCGCCGTCCCGCGACTTCGCGGCCCGGCTCCCGCGGCTCGCGGTGCTGGAAAGAGGTGGCAGGTTCTGAGCAGCGTCCAGCAGGCCGGGCTGCACTTTCCCGCGTCAGGGCTGATCTGTCTCCGCTCAGCGGGACCGTCGGCGTCCCACCGCGCGCCTTGCTGGGGAGGGCGAGGCAGAGGGCCGGGAGTCTCGTGGCTGATCCTGAGTCCCGAGGTGGTCCAGATTCCTCGGGGCTGAGTCTGATCACTCCTGAGAACCCGCGTGCAGGGTGCGAGCGTGTGCTTCTGGAAGCGTCGCAACCGTGCGGACAAAGTTGCGGGCGTGGCCGGTCCCGGACACAGGACCGGGGCTCCTGCGCCGACGTGTTTCTGGAGGAGCAGGTGGGGAGTGTGCCCGTAGGTGTGCTACGGACAGCCGCGCTTCCCGGGCCTGCGTGTGTGTGTGTCCGTGTCCCGGAGCAGTTGCGGGGCGGGGGATGCGGACGGGGTGCTGACGCCCCTTGTCCTTTACGAGGCTTAGAGGATCTGGGAAAGGGGATCTTCCGCCGCCAGGCAGGGTGGAAACGGGCTGGACGGCGTGGGACCGTGGAGTGAGAGTGGGGAGCCTCTGTCCACTTTGTGCGCCCCCCACCGCGTTGCAGGCCATTAAAGACTCGGAGAGGCGGGAGGGGCATGATCACCGCGCTCCTCTATTTTGGGGGAGTGAGGCCCGTTCAAGCGACAGGGAGGGTGGGGGCAAAACATAAAGGAGGAGTCGCTTTGAGAGGCTCAGGAGAGGCAGGGAGCGGGTGGAATCTGTGTGATAGTCTCCCTGCGTGCCCGTCAGCGCGCAGCGGCTGGGGTCTCCACCAGGACCACGGTTTTCCTAGGGGCGCCTCTCCGCCCGGGACGCGTGGCGCGCGGTCGGTCTCCCCGGAGCCTGGCGGCGGAGGTGGCGCGGCGACCAGCAGGGGGCGCCCGCGTCACGAGCAGCCGGGCGGCGACGCCCGCCGACCCGGACCCCGGGCTTCGGGCGGATCCAGACCCCGGACGCCGCGCAGCCCGCCGTCTCGGAGAGCGGCGACCCCGAGGCCCGAGCCAGAGCGGGAGCAACTGGTCGCCGGAGCAGGGCGGGGGGTGGGGGGCGACCTCCCAGCCGGAGACAAACAGGCAATTAATTCCGCAGCTAAGTTCCCATCTGCCAGGCCGGCTGACAACAGGTCCCGCGCGCACCCCCGGGGCCACCTCCTCCCGCTTCCCGGGCGCACGGCGCGCACACTAGCCTTCTTGCACGCGCGCGGCTGCGAAGCCCCGCGTGCTCTCTGCCGACACGCCTAGACACAGCAGATGCACCGGCGTGAGCGGCGCATGTTCCGGGGCGCAGACCGCGGCGACCCTCACCCACGCGCGACAGACCCAGACGCAGAGTGCCCTGGATTTTCGGGGGAAAGCGATCGGGAGTCCGGGAGCCGGGGCTTGTCCCCTTCCACTTCGATGTGTGACCTTGGGCAAGATTTTCCCCACGGCGGTCTCAGTTTCCCCGCTTGTAAAGTGATGAGTGGGTTGGTGTCTCCCAAGGAGACCCCAGTGTCCTGGGAGCCGAACGGCCAGGCGCGCGCGCGCGCGTATACCGGGTATCTCACCGCGGGCCCCCAGCGCCCCTCCCTGGGACTGAGACTCGCCTAACAGGTTGAGGGGCCTCGGAGCGGGTGGGGCCGCGCCGTGATGCGGGACCCCTTCCCCCACGCGCTGCGGAGCGAAAGCCTGAGCGGCGGGGGCGGAGGCGGGGGGGGGGTCGCGCTCCCGGAGCCCCGCCCCTCCCCGCCCCGGAGTCCCCGGCCCCGCCCCGGCCCCGCCCTCGCCTCCGTGCGCGCCCGCCGCCGCCGCATCTGCGGAGCTCTGTTCTCCACTCGCCCGCGCCGCGAACTTCGGAGCCACCGGACGGGCCATGGGGGCATCTCTGGGCCGGATCACGTAGCCGCGGCGCCCCTGGAGAGCCGGGGTGGCCCCGAAGCGCCCGCCCAGCCCTTCCTGCGTCCGGGCCATGGGCAGCCGCGGCGGCCCCCTGTGCGCTGCGCAACCCGCGGTACGCGCTGAGGGCCCGAGAGGAAGGCGGGCGACTGCGGGCCTCCGGGCGGTGCGGGACCGATCTCGGGACCCCGAGGATGCTGGCGGGCGGGCGGGCGGGGGGCGCGCGGCGTCCCCTGGGGGCGGGGCCTGGAGCACGGCGCGGGTGGCGCCGGGCCTCCTGCTGGCTTGGGGGCAGCCCCATCAGGACTTCCTGGGATGGAAGAACGCGGTGGGCTGCAGGTCGGCGCCCAGCGCTCCTAACTTTTGTCGAGCGCGTCGCTCTCGGGCTGGGGCGCTCTGAGGTCTGGAGTTACCGGGCCTGGGTCCTTGGGGTGGCCCCGCCCAGCGGCTCAGCTCACTGTCCCCTTTCCCCCCCGCAGGTGGCCGAGGGCGGCCCGGCCCGCGAGCCTCTGCAGCTGCTGGAAGTGTCCCCCCGCAAGAGGCTGACCGCCGGGCCGGAGCAGGACCCATGCGGCAGCCGCCCTGCGCCCGAGGGCGCCGGGCCGGGCGCAGAGCAAGGCCACTCGGCTGGTGGAGGCGGATGGTGCCGTCACTGCCACACGAAGCTCGCCGAGCTCAAGCGACAGGCCTGGAAGCTGGTCAGCGGGCCTGGGACACCCCTCCGGGTAAGTGACTCTTCCTCGGGCCGGTCCCCAGGGCAGGGCCCATGCTGGAACTTGGGAGACTCGCGTGCTGGAGGCAGGCGCAAAGCTTCACCGTGGATTTTTGGCCAATCTCCTGCCTCCTCGGTTTCCGTCTGTAACACCCCTGGGGGGCTTCATCCTCAGAGGGTCCTACGGTCTGATTGGAGGGGGCTTGGGCCGGGTTCCCGCTGCAGACAGGCAGCTGGAACCGTCTGTGTGTGGGAGGGGGAGGGGAGAGAGGGAGGTGGCGAGGCCTCCACCCTGGGCGGGACAGCTCCTGCCCTGCCTGCAGAAGAGGTCACCCCGTGCGTTGTTGCCCTTGGGGCACCTGGGCCCCCAGCCAAGTGTCTGGAAACTGCACACCTGGGGCAGGAGGGCTTGGAAGGCCGGGGGTGGGCCCCCCGCTGTGAGGGGGGCCGACGCTGCTCCCTTCCTGCTTCGTGGGTGAGAGCCGTGTGAGGGACACACTCTGGGCCGCTGCCACTGGAGGCCATGGTCAACCGAGTGCTCCCCCAGTCTCCGGTCCAGCTGCCAAGGTGTTTGCCAGGGGCCTGGGCCCTGCTGAGATCTACAGCCAATGGGCTCGCCCTGGTCTTGGAAGGAACGGGGACCATTGTTCCAGGAACAATGCGCCCTGGAAGTTTCCACAGCCTGGGAAGGTGGGGGGGTGGGGGTCTCCAGAGGAAGCCCTTCCCGCCTGACCTGCAGCCTTTCTGAAAGCTGTCCTGGGAAGTAAGGCCGAATAATCCCCATTGAATCTAAATATAGTTCTCCAAGGAGGCCCTTCGGTCTTGGGCGAGACCCTGGCCTCCTGGAGTCCAACTGTGTTCCCTGTAGTGTGGGCGTGGGCAGGGGGCAGGAGGGGAACGTGAGTCTGGTGTGTGTCCGGGGCACCCTTTCTCGGTGGTCAGGGGAGGGAGGGGCCTGTGGCCTGGCCTGGGTTGGGGCTGGAACCTCCCACGTCTGCTGCTCTGAGCTGGGGGTACAGTCTAGCCAAGTTCTGTGCCCCGGATGGCCTGAGTTTGCTTAAGAACACACCACCTTCAGGCCCCAGGAGAGCATGTTTGCGGATATACGCTGGGGGCCTGTCAGAGCCACAGGGCCATCTTGCTCCCCCATTAGGGGCAGACGAGGCCATAGAGAGGAGGGGCTTTATTGACGGAGCCGGGCTTTGCCTGGTGGTGCTGGACGTGCGGCTGGCAGGTTGCAGGTGGGCAGCTGATCCTGGTGGCGAGAGCTCCAAGTCACACCAGTCGCTGGTGGACTCAGGGTCCCTCACCTGGGAGCCTCAGCGGTCTCTTCCTGCAGACGAGCTCATCAGGAAAGGCCCCAATCACCCGGAGTGCTCACTTCCACCTCCCGTGGCCTCTCTAAGTTTGAGTTTGGCGACAGGTACCCCTCAGTGCCAGCTGAGGGCTCACCCACTTCCCCAGCTGTCCCTGGCAGCCAGCAGACCGAGGTCCTAAGCTCGGTTCCTCTCTATGGCCCCCTCCCCCCCATTTCCTCCTTTGTCAGATGGGGGTAGCCTCCAGCGGCCTTTCTTGGGGTGCTGTTCAATCTGGGGGTGCTGTGCCCGGGGGAGGGAAGGCCCTGTTGTTCTCTGTTTCTCTGGAGGGTTTGCAGGTGGGCCCAAGGGGGCTGCAGGCTCTCCAGCGGAGCCTCCCGGGCCCAGCGACGGGCGGTTGGGTCTCGGCGGGTGTCCTTGTCCTGGGTGAACAGGCCTCTCCTGGCCTGCCCAGAGCTTCCCTTGGGGCAGCGGGGCAGGTGGTGCCTGGATGGCTGCATCCGCTTTCGGCGTGGGAGGGATGGCGGGCATCCCTGGGTGATGGCTGGGCGGCTGGAGGGCTGGGTGACCGGCTCTGGCTGAGCACCTGTGGGTCCTCCCAGGAGTCTGGCCCAGGGTCCAGGGGCACTGAGCTCTGCTCAGAAGCTGAGGCGCTGGAATGCAGAGGTGGTTCCTAGAATTCTCCTGGGGGGCCCTTTCTTGCTTCTGGTCGTGAGGAGTTGAGCTTTATGGGGACAGCGCTCAGCAGTTCACAGAGAGCTTTGTTGGCTGTCATCTCACCCAGTCTCACGCTCGGGGCATCTGGGGATGCCCAGGGCAGGAGGTGGCTTGCTGGGCTGCCGGGGCAGGGGGTCAGTGAGGGTGCAGCTGGGACCCCCACCTGGCCCAGAGGCCCTCGCCTCAGGAGTCCCTGCTGGGTCTCAGGTGTGGACAGAGGCTGATCTTTCCGCCAGCCCGCAGCCACCCCATCCTCTGCCCTCGGAATCCCGGCCAGGGCTTGACCCCTCGCTGGCTTCTCATACACCCTCCTGCCAGTAGACGGACCGCTCCCTGCTGTGGGACTTCGGGCAGGTTCCCTGAGAGCTCATGGCCTCAATTTCCCTCTCTGTACCGGGACCGATACTTTGGCCACCTGATGCAAAGACCTGACTCATTGGGAAAGACCCTGATGCTGGGAAAGATAGAAGGAGGGAGGAGAAGGCGGAGGCAGAAGATGAGATGGTTGGATGACATCACCGACTCAATGGACATGAGTTTGAGCAAGCTCCGGGAGATGGTGAGGGACAGGGAGGGCTGGCATGCTGCAGTCCATGGGGTTGCAAAGAGTCGGACACGACTGAGCGACTGAAGAACAGTGCCCAGGACCACCTTTACACCCCTTCCCCAGGTGTGAGGGGCCATATCTGGCATACGTGTGCCCGCATGCCTTGGCCCTGGCTGCTCTTCCTGGGATGTGGGCTCAGGGTCATTCTGTGTCCGGGTCTTTGGTGCCCACTGGAGGTGGGTGGCGGTTGAGGCCTGCCCAGCTGTTAGGTGCCCTGGGTGGAGAGCTTGCGTCTCCCTGGCTGCCTGTGCCCCCTTCTCCTCTGCGTGCCTCAGTTTCTCCATCTGGGCAGTGACGGTAAATGAGGTTCCCGTCCAGGGACCTCCTCCCCAGGGTGGATAGGACGTGTCTCCTGTCCCCTCTGAGCCTCAGTGCCCCTGAGGACACAGGGGAGGGAACACTCTCTGCCTGCCCAGGTTGGAGCCCACCCAGAGGCTGTCCCGCCTGAACCCAGACGGGAGGCGGGCCTGGCAGGAAGGGGCCAGGCTGGGGCCCCTGGGCCTCTACGGAGGCGCCTCTCCTCTCACAGGTCCCAGGCCTCGTTTCTGAGTGACCCCTGGGGCCCTGCAGGGCCCGGAGCCTGTGGTTTGGATTGGACTGTCCCGTGGTCTCCCTGGGCTGCTCCTCCCCAGTGCCCCCACCTCCCTGGGCACTGCTCTGTTCTCCCTGCCCCTGCCTCTGAGTGGCCTCTGCTGGGGGCTCCCAGCGCCCCCCGCCCTGCAACCAGGGCCCGAAGCTGGGCCTTCCTCCTCAGCCGCAGCCTCGTGCCCTCCAGCTTAGCACTGGCCGCTCTGTGTCCGGGTCAGAACCGAGGCCCCGTCCTCCCTGGCAAATTGGTCCCTGGGTTCCCGCAGACCACTTTCATCATCCCTGCTTCCCACCACCCCCCTTTCCTTCGCGTGGCCGCTGTGTGGTCTCTGCGGCCAGTGTCGCTTTCCCAGGCCGGGCGCTGTGTCAGAGCAGGCACGGGGCCGGGTCCCCCAGAGAAGTTTGCTGAATGACGGAGGGCCCCGACTGTCCCTCCCACGCCAGCTCAGTTCGCCTGGAGGGCTGCTGAGCTGGACTCTGGGCCCGGCCCCGCCCCGATGAGCGCCCCAGGGAGGACAGCAGGCCCCGGCTGCTGGGTGGGCAGGGCTCCTGCTGCCACCCAGATGCGCCATGCCGAGGGGACGACTCGGGAACCATGACTTCCATGTGTCAGTATCGGCGCTGAATGGATTATCGCCCCGATGGGGGAAAGGGATCAACCCTCCTTTCATGCTCGTGACTCTCTCACTCACCCGGGCAGGGGGGTTCTTGTCCTCCCCGGCCCTGTGAATTCCAGAACCACCGCCCAGCCCTGCGGGCCCAGCAGTGCTTCATGTTTTCCCCGAGCTGGACGTCGAGTCTGAAGGCTGCCAAAGAGGCTGTGGGCTCATCCCGTGCACGGCCCGGGGTGACGTGGCCAGGTTTCTAAGATTGGTGGCCGGGAGACCCTTCCACCTCTGTCCGGGAAGACCCATCCACCCTGGACAGCGTTCCATGCTGGCTTGGGGGTGGCGGGCCTCTGTGTGCCCTGTCCCCATGGCCCCAGCTGTGACCACGCTGACGTCTGGTGGTGGGCTCCGGAGCGGGCCGGGGCTAGGCCGAGCTGATGCTGAGTGTCTGTGGTCAGATCCCTGGATCCGGCCCCCCGTGCTGTCTGAAGCCTGCGGAGCCCCACCAGCTTCCAGGGGCTCCCCGGGGCGGGGCGCCTGCTGTCAGCAGCTGAACCGGGTGTTGGCAGGCCCCAGAGCAGCGGGGCGGTGCTCCCTGGGGGTGGCGGCCGGGCATCCTCCCAGCTGGCAAGGGCCTGGTGATTCAGCTGGGGAGGGCGCAGGCCGTGGGACTTGGAGGCTCCTGGCCACTCCGGGGCCCAAGCCTGGGCCGCCCCTGCTCCCTGGATGAATGGCAGTCTGGCTGGTGTCTCCTGCTGTCTCTGGGGGCTTCCTTGGGCCCCATGATGGAATGACGGGCTCCGTGTGTCCGTCCTTTGTCCTTGCTGGTCTGGGGTTAGGGGGTGAGGCCAGGCTGTGGGGGGAGGGACTGAGCTTTGGGTCATGAGCACCTGCCCTCTGAAGCAGGGATGGGGCTTCGGGGCTGGGGTCTGGTGAGGTGGCTTTGCGTCTTGCAGGAGGGAGCTTCCTGAGGAGAGTCCAGCTGCGGTCAGTGGTGGGGCAGCAGGGGAGTGTGTGGTGGTGACTCACTGCCCCTCTGCTGAGCCGGGGAGCCAGGGGTCAGCCCGGCCTCTCAGCTGCTCAGAGCCTCGCTGGGGGCTTGTGTTGGTCTGAGATGGGGATCGGGGTGAGTGTATTCTTGCCCACAGAATTTCATGGACAGAGGGGCCAGGCAGGCTACAGTCCACAGGGTCACAAAGAGTGGGGCACGGCTTGGGGGCTGACACTGTCACTGGGGCCTCTTCAAGGCCCCATCAGATGTCCTGAAGGAATCTTGAATCTGGAAGTCAGAAGAGCTGGTTCTTGTCTTAAATGGTGAGCGAAATCTGGTTTTCTTTTTCCTTTGCCTGCCAGGAAGCTCACAGCAATGTCCTCTTCAGTTTCTGCCCGTCACGTGGGCCCTTTCTTACTTGTCTGTCAGAACCGGTCGCTCCTGCTTGTTCTAACATGAATGGTCATTAGCCACGTGGTTTTGCTTCCAATTCATGCCGAGTAGTTCCTGGAAGCCACTGCAGTTTGTGTGGAAGGAGAAGCAGGGTGTGAGTAAATAAACAGGATAGGAGCGGGGGGCCCGGCGTCCCTCAGGGGGTGCCGGCCCAGTGTCCCTCAGGTAGGAGTGGGCCCGGCGTCCCTCAGGTAGGAGCAGGCCTGGCAGATGCCCACCCGGTGTCCACTCATCTGTTCCCTGGGGCCGGGGACCTTGGGCGGTGGTGGTCAGGGCCAGGTGGGCTCCTGTCAAGCTTCTGGAAGCAGCCAGGCTGGGAGGCCTGGCCTCCGGGAGCTGCCCCCGGCGTCCACCCCAGAGCCCTGACCTCCGTGGTTCCCCTTCCTGCTGGGTGGACGCGGGGCTGACGAGACACTTTCCTGGTCTGTGGTGTGGCTGCTCCCGGGCAGGCCCTCCCCGTCTGGGGACAGCGTCCTTGGCCGAGTAGCCCTCTGGCCCCTCCGGGTGAGGGGGCGATTTTGCTTCTGGTCTTGTGCCCGAGGGATCGTGTGGACTGGGGGGTTCCTGGCCCTTTGGGGGCTCCCTGGCCTCATCTGGTCTGGTCCCTGCCCCGGGTAGCTTCCCTGGCTTCAGCCGTGGGGGCTGGACTGGCCCAGGGATGGTGGACTTAGAGTCCTCCACGGCACAGTGCCCGCTGCCCAGCACCTGCCCCGCCCGCCTCGGGAGGGGGCTGTCCCGGCCCTGCCATGCCCACTCCCCTCTGACCCCACGTGATGGGTGCGGGCCTGCGCTGTTTCTGGGTGGAGCCTGCCAGGCCGGGGGCCTGCCCCAGGCCTGCTCCTTCCTAACGGTCCCGTCCTAGGCGCCCTGGCCCTGTTCGCCCCCCACGGCCTCAGTGCAAGGCCGCCCCCAACTTTGCCTCCTGGAACCCTCCCGCCAGCCCCACATGCCTGGCCTTTTCGAAACCAAGCCAAGGGACTGTCTGGAAGCCCTCTCAGCTTGACCCGCTCGGTGGCTGCCCTTGACCCAGACACAGACCCCCTGGTCTCCTCCCTGGGGCCCCTGTCCTTGGCCCCGTCCCTTCTCGTGTGGCCCACCCTCTAGGTCTCAGGTCTGCTTCCCAAGCTGTGTGGCCTGGCCTCAGGGTCTCAGTGTCTCTGAGCCTCCGTCTGTAAAGCAGCCACGGGTAGGGTGGTTCCCAGGTGGTGGTGCCTGGGAGGCTAGTCATCCTGGAGCCCCGAGGGCACTCTCCAGCCAGGGCAGGTGGCCCATGGGAGGCCCGGGCTGCTGGGTGTCAATGTGATGCCAGTCGTCCTGCCGGGCACCTGTCCTCCCTGCTAGGTGGCTGGTGGGAAGGGTCGGGTGCCCAGCCATGGCTCTCAGACCCCCCAAGTGGTGTTGTGGGGCCCGGGCCGTGGCTGGGCTTGTGGGGGGGCGGCACACCCCATCCTGGGTGGGTCTGGGCAGCCCGTGGAGGTGCTCTATTGCCTGGTGGTCCAGATGAGGAGACTGACGTCCATCGCAGTGCCGGAGCCCAGGGTGGATGGTTGGACTGAAGGCCGTGTCCAGCTGTGCTCCAGGAACCCTGCCCACTGTGCCCCCGCCCCCAACAGCCGGGGTCCTGACGGAGCTGCTTCTCCGTCACCCTTGCCCATCTGGACCCTCCTGCCCGTCTGGCCTCTTGCCCCCGGGGCACCCGCCGGGTGGAGGACAGGGAGGCCATTGAGGGGAGGAGGTCTCAATGAGCTAGTGTGTACCCCGAGCTGCCCAGCTGGCCGGCGCCTGGCACAGGGCCTTGGGGATGGGTGCCGGGCAGTGCTGGGTGGGCCAGGCTGTGCCCGCCCTGGCTCCCCTCCAGCGCCAACCCAGGGCCTCAGAACTGCAGGCTTGCAGGTCGGGGTGGCAAAGGGAGGCTCAGGTCTCCCCTGGGCCTCAGCGGGTGGCAGGGCCCTGGGCTGGGGGCGGGCCCCTGGTGAGGCACCCCGCGGTGGGAGGACCCGGGATGGCTGAGGCAGGTGGCTGGAAAGCTGAGCCCCCGACCCCAGCCCAGCCCGCCCGGCTGCTCGGGACCTGGGCACGCCCTCGACAGCAGCACCGGGGGCCTGGGATCCCGGGACCTGGGCACGTCCTCGACAGCAGCACTGGGGCCTGGGATCCCTTCCTGGACCTGTTGTCAACTCGGGAAACGGGGGCCGCACGGGGTCACGGCCCAGCTGCTTTGTTTGCAGAGGGAAGGGGGGTGGGCAGGAGGGGCCTGTGGCCGACGGGCTGTGCCCGGTGCCCGCTCGCGGAGCCTGACCAAGCGGCGGCCTCAGGCGCTCATTCAGACCCGGCCTCTGGGCCCTGGGCCTTCTGGTTGCCCCGCCAGTGGGGGCTGGGCCCCCTTTTAAAACCCAGCGTGATGGGGGCTCAACAGGGTGGTCTCACAGCCCTGAGTCCTGGGGCTTTTCTGACCTGATCCCCCACCCCTTCCCATGGGGCGCTCATGGGGGCGGGGGGGCAGTTGCTGGTCACTCCCATCCACCTTCTGGGTGGGCCTGGCCGGCCTGGGCGGGGGCAGCCCGTCCTGGCAGTGGTGGTGGGGCAGCGTGAGCACCCCCTGAGGCTCCCTCACAGGAGAGAATGGAAGGATTACTTAAAGCAGCTTGGAGACCCTGGAAACAAGATGAAGGATGGAGAGGCATCATTTTTAAGTGGGGGGAACTCCCCGAAAGCCAGGCAGCGTGCAAGGGTGGGTTATACTATGCTAAATTGAATCAAATGAAGAAAAACATTTTCTACATGCAAGTAAAGTATCTGTTTAATTAGACCATAAGGAGGAAATTAACAGTAATATTTTGTGGTGGGGTAATTACTGTCTTTCTGAAGGCACGGGGCTCCTGAGGGGAGGGGTGGGTGCCTTGGCTGGGCCTTTCAGGGTGGGGGGTGTTAAAATTGTGCAACTTGAGGCTGTGACCCCTCGAGGGCCTGGGCGCAGGGTGCTGCCCTGAGCTGCCCCAGGGCTAGGGGAGGAGACCAGGCCCAGGAGGGTGGGCCGCCCCTCCCGCCCGCCCCCAGCTCCCGCTTTGCTGGGCTCTGCTGGGACAGGGGTGTGGCTGAGGACGAGGGAGGGCTTTTGTCTCTCTGGGGGCTGCCCAGGGTCAGCACCTCGCCTTCCTGTGTCCCGGAGGCCCATCTTGGGAGTGGCCAGTGCCAGCCCCCAGGAGAAGCCCCTTCTTGGAGTCCCCGAGCCCCAGGCCAGGGTTCTGGGGGCAGGGGGTCTGCTCTAGGTCGGTCCCGCCCCAGGCTCGCTGGTCCGCAGGGGTGGTCTCCAGGGGTGGGCTGTGGGTCCGAGTGAGCGGAAGGCAGTGACTGTCCCGGGATGCTCAGCAGCCCAGCTTCCGCCCGAGCCGCCCTCTGGCACCCATGGCGGCCCAGCCCACGCTGCCTGGCCTCGGTGAAGGGCTCAGGGCCCCCTGCTCTCTGCGTGGTCATCCCAGATGGGCCTCTCCTCCTCGCTGGTGTCGCGTGTGTTACAGGGCTTGGAGCGGTGGGCCTGCCCCACACTGGGAGCCCCCCGAGGACTGGGGGGCTCAGTGGGCCCTATGCAGTGATGGTGGTGAGGGTCTCCTAGGGGAGTGGGCTTGGCTGCTGGTGCTGGAAGAGGGGCTTGGCCCCTCACGGGGGCTTTGGCCACGGGATGGGGCCTGAGTAAGGTGCGGCCGGCCCTCCTGGGAATTCCGGGGAGACCATCTGTGGTCTGGGGGGTTTCCACAAGCGCAGAAGCCCCTGCAGTTGGCTTGGCAAGCCAGCCTAACGTGGAGGGGGCACCAGGGTGTGCTCCCTGGGGGCCGGGCTCCCCAAGGCAGGCAGAGGCCCTAGAACAATGGGCGGCTGGGCCTGGGGCAGGCGGGGCGGGGCCGCCTTTCAAGTCGGGTTAATGGCTGTAGCAGGCGGCCCTCCCTTCCCCTCGCCAGCCCACCATTAGCCGCCTCCTGCTGAGTGGAAAAACCAGAGTCATCAGAGTCAGGTCTGGAAAAAACGGGCAGGGGGGTGGTGGGGGGACACTGACAGCCGCGGCCTGTCTGAGCCCCGTGTGGCTTGGGGATGGGGCGTCTGGCTTCCATCTGTGGCCCATGGACAACCTGAGTGAAGTCCCCGAAGCGTTTCCGGGGCCCCACGGGGGAGCTGGGGGGCGGGGGTGTCTGTTAATTGGGACCAGGCCCGTCAGGCACTTCAGAGGCTCTGGGGCCCGCCAGCCCCAGCCAGAGCAAAGCCAGGCCTTCCGGAACGGCCTGTGGATCAGGCAGCTGGCGAGGCCGGCCTGGCCAGGTCAGCCCTCCTGCGACCTGGTCCTGGTTGGTGGGGGGGAGCGTTCTAAGGGGACAGCTCTGCGGCCCAGCCTGCAGGGAGTGTGGGCGGCACAGGCTCAGCTCGTTTCGTCGAGCTTTTTGGATACAGCGTTTTTGCACAAACCTGTGGCCACCCTGCGTTGAGGAAGTCTATCTGCGCAGCTTTCCTGACGACTTTGTTTTCTAATTCACGTTGGTTTTCAGTCTTGGATTGTTTTTTTAGACTCGATGCTGTTGCACACCGAAGAACCTGCGGTAGAGTGTGAACATAAAGCTTGTGAAATTGGGAAACTAAAAAAGTCACCTGATTCAATTTATTTCAGTCCTCACTCTATCACAGTGATGTGGACCGAACCGGAACTGTTTCTGAGTCTACCTGTTCTGGGGACACAGAGGAGGGCGATCGCCAGCTAATGCTGGACCAGAGACTGTCCCCTCGTGGCGAGGCCACCCGACCTCAGCTGTCACCCCCGTGAAGCCCTCCCAGGGGTCTGTGGACACTGGTCTGGCCGGTCGCAGGTCAGGCTCGGGGGGTCCCAGCTGGGGTGACTGAGGCACCCCCGTTTGCACGGTGCCATCGGCCTTTGCATCCGAGGGTTTGAGGAGGTCATAGCCCCTTTTGTGGCCAACCGGGCAGCCGGACTGCAGCCAGAGCCTGTATGATCAGGGATGGGGAGGCCCCCGTTCTGCAGACTGGGAGTGACAGGGAGGGCTGTCAGGTGACAGGGAGGAGCTGCCGGAGTGGAGACCCTGGCCCGCGTGTGGGTTTGCAATGTCAGCTGGTGGTGGGAACGTCCTGGGTGGTCACGGAGGGAGTGTCCCGACCCTGCGCGTGGTTGGGGCTCGTCCCTGGGGAAGGACACCAATGCTGAGGGGCTGGCCCCGGTGCAGATGCTGAGCCCTGTGGGACTGCCCCCGGGAAGGGGCTGAGGCAGAGCCCGGTGGGCTCTTGAGGCGCTGAGCCTGGGCCCCGGGAGTGGGACTCTTACTAGCTTCCCTCCAGTGAGGCTCCTTCTGAGAACTGGCTCCCTCCTCCTCGTATTTTTTCTTCCAGAGATGTCACCTCCTGCAGGAATCCCTCCCTGACCCTCCAGGCTAGGTGAGGGCCTCCTCTGGGCTCCCCAGCTCCTGTTCCTGGGCTCCTGATACTAGGCTTGCAGTTACGGGGAGACCCAGGTGTCCCCTTCGGTGCAGGGCAGGGGGCGGGCGGGCTGCAGGGGCCACGTCCACACCTGTGGTGAAGCGTGGCGGCCGTCTCTTCGGCCTCCTGCCAGCCATGCCCAGCCTCGGTCCTCCTGTGGGCCTGGAATTGCCCACTCGGTCCTGTAGACCAGGGCCAGAGAAGGCGCAGAGGCAGGAGAGGCGTCCAACCGCACAGTCCCACGTCCATGGCCTTCGGAATAGGTTTGCTTCCAGCTGGGGCCCTGGCACCAGCTGCCCCCAGCCTGCTGTGGCCGCCCCGCTTCTGCCAGCCCTCTGGCTGCTGCTTAGGCACGCGGCCTTGGCTGTTGGAGGTGGATCGTCTGGGATCCTCTGGATGCCTCGTTAGCCAAAAGTGGGACGGTCATGACCGGGGAGGAGGTGGGCAGCTGTCACGGGCACTGAGGACGTCTCGAGCCCCGATGATTGCTTTCTGGTGGGTTTGGAGGACAGCGCTACTCGAGGCTTATCAGCCAGTTGTGGACGCTGCGGCGGCTGCTGTGGACCTGAGCACTGGGTGATGGGTCCTGGCGGCCGGACCCTGACTGCCTCCGTCTCTTGTTCCCCCAAGGACCCCTGCCTCTCGGCTCTGCTTCTGGACAAGCTGCCCGCGTGTCGCCCGGAGGCTGAGCGCCGCTGTGATGTCTGTGCCACACACCTGACCCAGCTCACGCAGGAGGCCCTGCAGCTGCTTCAGGCGCCCGCCAGCCGTGAGGACCCCAACGCCCCGCACGGAGGCCCCAGCCTCGCGCCCCCCGGCCCCAGCACCGTCCCCAGCCCGAGGGATGGACCGGCACCGGCGGGCCCTGCGGGGAGGCAGTCGGGCCGGGCGGGGCCCGACAGGAGGAAGGGGCTGGCCTGGCCGTCCGGGCCCAGCGTCCAGGTGTCGGTGGCACCCGCCGGCCTGGGCGGGGCCCTGAGCACGGTCACCATCCAGGCCCAGCAGTGCCTGGAGGGCATGTGGAGCGTCTCCAGGGTCAACAGCTTCCTGCCGCCAACGTGCCTGGTGAGTGCCCTGCGTCCGGTGGGCTGGGGGCCCCCGGGACACCGGGCAGGGCTGGACTCCGCCGGGCTGAGTGCCCAGGTGCGAATGGGGGTCCCTCGGTGTGGTTTCCGTGAGGGCAGGGGGGCTGTGCGTGTTGGTGGAGGCCCCAGACCGTCCCACGGCGCACATCAGGTGTGCGGGCAAGGTCACGTGGGCAGGGCCCGCTCCCACCCCCTGGAGCCTCGCTCCTGCCCCGCGCAGCGCACCTCCGAGGTGGTCCGGTCACTCTGAGACCCCCTGTGGCACCGGGGCTTGGCGGAAGGGCCTGCAGGCTCCTGGGAGGAGGTCAGGCTGCCATCTAGCATCTCCCCTGGTCCCGCCCCGTCCAGGCCTCTGCTGCTTGGAGCACAGGCGTCCCTGGGGTCACACCTGCCCCGTGGACAGGCGCCAGAACTGAGAGAGTCAGGGGGGCTGACCCGGGGCCTGGCCTCCTCTTTTTCCCCGGCGTCCTCTGACCCTGGGATGCTCCCCTGCCCCCGCCTTCCAGGGCTCCCCACCTAGGGCCACCCAATTGTCACCCACAGCCATGGAATGGCCTCGTGGAACCAGCTCTGGGCACCAGGGGGACTGCGTGTGCTCAGGGGGGCCCCCAAGGTCTGAGGAGACCCCAGCTCTGGAGGGTGGAGCTGGGTCCTCAGCCCCGTGGGTCACAGGGCTTTGCTGGTGGGGGTCTCTCCCCAGTGTCTCCAGGACCCCAGTTTCCCATCTAGGAGGAGGGGGGAACCAGGATGGGGGGCGGGCAGGAGAGGATGGGTTGCAGGACAGGGATGCTGGGGGGTTGGTTTGGGTTTGGTGGTACACGGGGCCAGCTGAGGGCCGGGAGGGCCTTTCCCCAGAGGGCTCCTTGCTTCATAACGGGGTGGGGGTGCCTCAGCTGCACGGCTACTCAGCTGGGGGCTGAGACCCAGGGCCCAACAGACCCTTGTAAAACGGACAAAGTAGGACGAGCTCTCCCAGCGGAGGGCAGGGTCCATGCGGGGGCCTGGAGGCCTCATCAGGAGACAGCGCTGAGGGTGGTCTGGCCAGCCCCACACGGGTGTCTGTGGCTGTGTCTCTGCCCCGCCCCGTGGAGCCCTGGGGATAGGAGGTCAGATCCGAAGTGGCCGGGACAACTTCCCAGTTGCCCGAGTGGGCTGCACCATCTTGCCAGTGGGTGTCTCTGAAATAGCATCAGGCAGACACCTCCTGGGGTCCTTATGTCCCCCGAGGGGCTGTGGAGGGTGGAGGCCCTGGAAAGGCCCCCAACTCTTGGGACCAAATCCCACACAGCCCCCGCTGCAGGGCAGACCCTGGCCGGCCCCACCTCTGGGCTGGCTGGCCCCTCTGAAGGCGCTGAGCTGTGCTGACCAGACATTGCCCCCTTCCCTGTGGCCTTTGACAAGATCCTGCCGGAGCTGGGAGCGGGCCCCTGGGCACTCACTTCTGGGGCCAGTCTGTCTGAGGCTGCCCTGTCCTGGGGCCTGGCCCTTGGTAGCTGGGGGCACAGGGGGCTTCCAGGAAGAGCTTCTGGTTCTGAGCTAGCCTTTGGCTGGTGTGACGGTGCACCCTGGATGTGGCCTCGCTGTGCCTGACTCCTCCATTTGCTGAGGCCTGGGCCCAGACCAGGGAGAGGGAGGCAGCCTCTCTGTGCTGTCCCGTGGTGTCTGCTGGCCGAGAGCGGGGCTGCCCGGGAGGAGTGTGCCGCGAGAGCTCCAGAGAGCTGGGCGGCTTCCTGGAGGAGGTGGTATTGAGCTGGGTGTGGGGTAAGTGTCGGAGATGGTGGGCCCGCCAGAGGTGTGTGAGAACAGCCAGGGGGCTCCTTATCTGGGGAGGGAGCTGAGCGTGGTCTCGCAGGTAGAGAGAGACCCCAGGAGGCAGAGGCGCGTGTGAGCTGGCAGAGGGAGAAGGCGGGTGGCACAGCCCCGCTGGCGCGTGTGAGCTGGCAGAGGGAGAAGGCGGGTGGCACAGCCCGCTGGTGGTCTGTTTGCCTCTCTGTGCCTGGTGCCGGGGGGGCGGGGGTGGTCACTGGGCTCTTGCTGGGCAGCCCTCCTGGTGGCCTGCACATCATAAAATGTGAGCGTTTAAGGCTCGCTCTTGGTTTTATGTGTGCATTGATTGCGTTCAGGGTGGGTGGGAATGGATTTATAATTAGACAACAGTCCTGGCGATCAATAGAGAGATTATTAGAACCATAAATAGAACTTTAGGACTGAGATGAGGTAATTTCCCCTGAACCCGGGCATTGATCATTAGAGGTGGCCCTGGAGTGTTAAAACACTGGGTGTTAGGCTGTAGAATTAAATACTTCTGGAGGGACGTGCTGTGAATCCCGGCCACAGCCCATCAGGCGCAACCCCCCACCCCCCACCCCGGCGTGACTGTCTCCAGGAGGACGTGGGTCTGGGCCGGCCAGGTGGGCAGTGAGGGTCTGGCGTGTTCTGGGTGCCTGCCCCGTGGACTGCCGGGGGTTCTTCTGTGCACATGGCCGTCTAGAGGGCCCCATGTCGGCCAGCCACGCTGTGATCGCGACTGCAGCCCACGCCCCCGTCTGCAGCACAGAACTCTGCCCTGTCAGGGTCATCCACTCCTGGAAAGTGTCCTGTGATGATTCCTGGTGGCGGGGGCCGCCCATGGGGACAGTTGGGCAGTTGCTTTCCAGGAGCTTTGCCACTCTGGGGGTTGGAGGTGCCCGTGGGCTGCCCCCACCCCGAGATGCTCTGCCCCAGCCGGCCGCACGGGGACACAGCTGTGAACCGTGGGGTCTCCCCGAGGAGCGCAGGGTCCCTTCAGGTGTTCGTTCACAGGACACCTGCGGTCCCTTTGCAGCCAGATGCCTGGAGATTGTGGCTTTGGCCTCCTGACCCCACAAGTCGGCCAGCATAGCCTGGGGCTATGAGGTAGCATAGCCTGGGGCCACTGAGGGTGCGGCTGAGTAAGACGGTGAAATGTGCAGCCACCTCCGTTCCCTGCCAGGGAGTCTTCCGCAAACCCTCTGTAGTCTTGTAGACATGGGCCAGGCCCCACCCAGGGTCCGGGGGAAGAGGACTTGGAGCGGAGGGTTCGCAGCCAGCCACGGGGCCTGGAGCAGTGCAGGCGCTACAGGAGGGCTTCCTGGAGGAAGTGCTGCTCTGAGTGGGAGGTGAGGTCGTTCCTGGTGGAGCGAGGACTCCCTTCTGTCCGTGGAGGCGGGCTGGGCTGGCACTGGCTTGGGGACCTTGCTCCTGCTGCCCCCGTGCCAGCCGGCTTGCCGCCCCCACTTCCCATGAACCCTGGCCAGGTCCCTGGTGGGTGCCCACCTGTCCGTGGGGATGTGGTGGGGACGGTGTGGGGTAGGGGGAGCTCTGACCTGGCCAACCGTCACGGGTGCCCCCTCTGAGCCTCAGTTTACCCACCCGAGGAGTAGAGTTTGGACTAGATGCCCCCGCACTTCCACGTGAGGCTGCTTCTGTGACATGGGGGAGGGACAGTCTGAGCCTGGGGCCCCGGGGTGACCAGGCAGGGCTCTGAGGGGGGCCCCGGTGCCCAGCGCAGGCCCCATGCCCCCTGCAGGGCCAGGTGCAGCTCTGTGCCCCTTGGCCGGCCCTTGCTCTGCCCTCCCCACCTTTCGGCCTGAAAAAGCCCCTGAGGGAGCTGGGGAACGTTGTCTTTCCTGGGCCCCGATCTTGCCGATGTGGAGTTCAGGCCCGGAGGGCTCCTGAGGAGTGGGTTAACTTGGTGTTTCCCAAACGGTGCTTGGTGGAACCCCGGCGCCCGGTGGCGGGCACCCTGCAGAGACGGCGGGCCCCCCTCACGCTCTCCTCTCTTCACACTTTTCTTTCGTTGCTGCCCTGGCGCCTCCATCACGCTTTCTGTTCGGCCACCCGCCCGCCCCGGCCCCCTGTCTCCTGTCCCCATGTGTGTGTGGTCTCCCCCTCCGCCCTACCTGCTGCCCTCCCCTGCCCCCCACCCCCCCGGCTTCTTTTGGCGCGTCCGGGCTCTGCTTCCGGCAGGAACTGGCAGCGGCCTCCCGGTGGCCGGAGCCGGGTGTCGGCAGCTCACCGGCCGGCGGAGCCGCGGCGCGTGCGGGACCCCTGACAGGTCAGTGTGGGGCCCAGCCGGCCGCAGGCATGCCGCGTGGCTTGCACCATTGCCCGTGGGGCCGGACGTTCTGGCTGGAGGCACAGATGCAGGCGTGGGAGGTGGGCTGGCTCGGGCCCCACAGGGGTGAGTGGAGGGGCCCTCGGGGGCCGTGGCCGCCGTCCAGGTGGTCATGCGGGGCAGCGTGGCGGGGCGGGCCTGGGCTGCTGGGTGGAGTGCACACCTCGGGCTGCTTGGAGCAGCGGGTAGCAGGGTGCTGTGGGGGGTGAGCCTCGGGAGCCCCCAACCAGACTCGGCCCAGGCCCTGGGGATGCCGCAGCTTTTAACATTAGTCTGGTTCTCCACCACTCTGCTCGACGGAGGCGTTTAGAGCTGTCAAGGGGAGCATGTCTGTTAGGTGACAGAAGGGACTGACGTTTGAGGCCAGGACGTGCTGCATGGAGCCCTGGGGGGCTGCAGGGGGGCCAGGCTGTGCCCAGGCCGCTGGTGCCTCGGTTGCCCTGTCACTCATTTGCCTTGAGCCCCAGCACCGCTTGGAGGAGGAGAAACAGTACCCAGTGGCCCAGCTCTGGGCCTGGCTGACCCCTCCTCGGGAATGTTCCCCAGGAGCGGGTATCCCTCTGTGCCTGCAGCCTCCTCCCCCTGGGCCATGGGGCTCACCTCCTGGCTGTGGGCCCTGCGTGTCTCGTGCCAGGCTGTGCATGCCTGGAGGGCAGGTGTATTGAACAGCTGCTGTGTGCTGGGCAGGGTACCAGGGATGTGGAGGCGACCAGGCAGGCACAGAGGCTTCCTCTGGGCCTCTGGATTCCTGGCATGTGCTAGGTGCTCGTGCAAGCTGGGGGTGCTAGGGGAATGCAGTGCTGAGTAGCTGAGCGCGGCCCGGTTTCTCTGTGAGCGGGCAGCCCTGGGTAGACCGGGAGAAGCAGGGGGAGGTCTCAGGGCTGCGGGAGGCCAGGGCAGGCACAGGGAGTGGCCTAGAGGAGAGGGCTGGCTGTTTTGGGTTCTGAGGGATGCATAGGAGTTCCTGCCCTGTAGGCAGGTGGCAGGGCGTGGTGCACCAGCACAGGGCCTGGTGGGGGCCTGGGCCGTTCCAGGTTGGGACCTGTCCTCGCAGCCTTGGGGGAGCTGCTGGTGCTGTGGGGGTGAGGGTGGGGTGCTGGGCTTCCTTCCAGCCCAAGCTCTGGGGCTCCCTTTGAACTTCCTTTGCAGACGTGGTTTTGCTGTGTCCCAGGGGAGGTGTTGGGAGCTGGTGCTGACCGTGGGCTGGGGGTGGTGGTGAGACCCTCCACCCTGGTGAGGGGTGTCCTGTGGGGAGGCGGCCGGACTTCCTGCTGGGACGTTCCTCCTGAGGCCTGTGGGGGCTTATTCTGCTGAAGCGTCACCTTGGCCTGTGGCCGTGTCACTTGGGAGACCCCGAGGACGCTGGGCCCTCTAGAGTGTGGCTGCTACCTGGGCTCCTCACCCGCAGGGTCACCAGACAGACCCCTGTCCTCTGCCAGGCCGAGCAGAGAGGACGCCTCGGACGATGGTTGTGATTGTACTCAGGGCCAAGTGTAGCCAGGAGCCCCCCGGACCAGGCCTTGGTGCCTGGGGAGCCCTAGAGGCTGGGGCCCTTGGGGAGGGGCTGGGGCTGGAGTGGCCGGGCTGAGGCAGGGCGCTTCCCTTCCCTGCCAGGGGGCCATGTCCACCCACCCTCCGAGGCCAGGTCCCGCTGGGGGGTCCAGCGCCCGACACATGTGCATAAACGTAATATACGGTGGCCAGGTCTCCAGTTGGCCAGCGCCGTCCTGGGGAGCGGTTAATTACATTTGTGCTGTGTTACGAGGCTGTCTCCCTTTCTGGAATTTATTTTAGCTAATTAGTTGGAAATGCCAGAGTAGTATTTCAGATGATGGGAAGATCATACATTATCATACACGGGGCAATTAGTGCCCCTGACAAATATTTATTGTGGTTTTTTTCTCTAAGCGTGCCTCTGGGTGCCCCAAGCCGGCCGACCCAGGGGTGGCGTAGGGTCCCTGTCCATCTGCCTGACCATGTGGTCCCTGCGATTCTGGAGTTTGAAGTGGAGGGGGGATGTCAGGCCTCCGGGCGGGGGGCACCTGTGCCCACCTCTTCTCCATAGGGCCCCAAGCTGGCGGTCCTGTGTGTGTGGGGTTCAGGGAGCATGCTGGTCTCCAGGGACCAGGGGTCTGCCCCCCTGGCTCCCCGGTGAGGGGAGGGCGCCCGAGCCTCACGCCGGCTCCTCCTTCCCTCTAGGCTGAAGCAGCGGTGGCCGCTGTGGCAGTGGCAGACACGGTCCGGGACGGGTCCCCTCCCGTGGGCTCCAATGGCGCGTCGAAGACGTGGGGCCTGGTCACGCCCACCCCGGGCACTCCCCCGGGGGGCTCCACGGGCCCGTCAGCTGCAGCCTCCTTCTTCCTCAGGTACGTACTCCTGGGGGCTTGTGCCTGGCCTGGGGGTGGCCTGTCGGAGGCCCCTCGGGCTCTGAGCCTGGCGGCCTACGGGCCTCTCCGGGGAGGGCTGTGGCCTGCCTGCCGTCCAGCCGAGCGGAGGGGGGTTCTCCGGGCCTCCTGGGGCACTGTGTCAACTGCATGTCCGGAGGCCTCTTGCCCAGCACGGGGTGCAGCCGAGGGCGGGGTTCCCCGCTCTCCACCCCGCCCAGCTGGGTGGTCTCAGGCAGGTTGCATCTGGTCTCTGGTGCTCTGTGCCTCGGTTTCTTCGTTTATCAGGTGGCGCTTCCCGGGAGGCGTCGTAAGCTGATGGCGGGAGGACCTCAGCCGCGGCCGGTGGACATCCCCAGGTGGTCCTGGGCCAGTGCCGGCGGCAGGGGGTGGGTGGCATGGACGGGAGGCAGGGGCAGGCAGGCCTCGAGGCAGCGGCCCGAGGGAGCGTTCCTGGGCCACTGGGGAGGTTGGCGTGAGCTGGGGCGGGTGTCCTGGGGGGACTCCTGTTGCCCTGGGGCCCCCGGCACATCACCTCACTGGTGGTGCCCTTGGGTGCCAAGCGCCCCCTGCGGTTGGGGCTCCCGGGGTGTGATGGTGGCTATGAGTCACGATGGCTGGCCCCGCACGTCACTGTCCCATCAGCAGCCCCTGCGGGTGTGATAAGCTCGTCCTTGTATCGCAGGAGCCGGCATCTTATCAGCGTGGCCTGGGGCTGTGGGGCTGACTGGGAAGTGGGGGGTGTGGTGGGGGCGCTGGGCCAGTGGGCACACGTGCGGGCCCACAGCCCCAGGTGGGTACCAGGAGCCGGGCAGGGCCTTCTGCTGTGGGGTGGGTAGGGTCTGCCTCGCGGGCCCAGGAGCCCCGTGAAGGGGACAGAGGGCCGATCTGGACGCCGGGGGTCCCGGCCCCGGTGGTCTCTGCGGTCTCTGCCCCGGCCTTTGGGGCAGCGGTCACGCCCTGCCAGGCCGCGCTTGCTGGAGGATTGCCAGCCTGAGGGCCCCTGGGGAGGAAGGCCAGTCCTGGGGATCTGGGGCCACCCTGGCTCCTTAGCGACCCAGGGCCTGTGGGATGGGGCGCTTCTTTTGTCTCCAGCGAGCGAGGCTGCCTCCGCTGACCTTGGGAAGTTACCATAGAAACAAGCGTGGGGGCTGGGGTGGGGGGCTGGGGCGGGGGGCATTGCTGGCAGTCCTTACTGCCAGCCTGTGGGACACCCCTGCTCGCAGCAGCTTCCTAAGGGTCGTGGGCCCAGTCCGGGGTGGTGTTGCAGCTGGGAGCACCGCCCCGGCTTGCGCCTGGTTTGGTCCCGAGGCCCTCTGCGCGTTGAGGGTGTGGATGCTTCACCGTCAGCCTGAGAGGGGTGCTCTCAGTTTTGCGTGCCCCTCTTTGTTCTGTGTCGGGGAGGCGCTTGTCCGGAGTCCCTCGGAGGTGAGGAGCTCCTGGACCCCCGGGCAGAGGGGCCTCAGGAATGAGCTGAGGGTACATTCTGTGACCCGTCACTGGGCCCCCAGGGGACAAAGCTGACCCTGAACCTGTACCCTGCCACTTGGAAGTTTCCAATTGGTAGGGGGCAGGGTGGCAGCATGCCGTCTTTGAAGGGGCCACGCAGTATCACCCGCGCTCTGAGGGCACAGAGGTGGGCTTTCAGGGTTGAGTAGGAGCCTGGTGTCTGCCCAGTGGAGGCAGAATAGGGTGGGCTCAGCGGTCAGGGGTCCCTGAGCACCCCCTGGGGGCCGGCACACTAGCCTTGGGCTTTCCTGGGTCTTCCTGAGAGCCCCTTAGCCGCTGTGGGTGAGCCACGGCAGAGGGTGATTCTGGGGGGCGGCTTGGGGACCAGGCCTGTGGGACACGGGGCACGGATGAGGCCTGGCGCCCTGCACGCCCCGCTGAGCCTGGGTGGGCAGCTCGGTCATGACTTGGGCACGGCAGCTGCAGTGGCGACCGAGGGCTCCACATGCCAGCCGCCCCACCCCAGGGCCCTGCACAGGCCGCCTCTGCAATTACGTTTCTCTGGGGGCTCTGGTGACCTTGACGCCCCTTTAAAGTCCCTCCCCCCCCAACGCTGTGTAACGTCCTCCTGTCTCTTCAGTCTCCCCTCCCCCACACCCTCCTCTGGGCCTTTCTTGGGTGGGATGCCGGGGCGGGGCGGTCCCCTCCCAGACCCCTGAGGCTAGAGGTGGGATACAGTGGGGTCACCCCCTGGACCCATGAAGCTCGACGGCATGGGAAGGACAGCTGTGAGCCCCCTCGGCGGGGCAGTGGTGGGCTCCCTCTGGGCGGCGCTCCCAGGCACCCCCAACCTACTCCACTACAGCTTCAGGGGCGCCCCTCCCTCACGGCTGCCTGGATGGTCAGGCCACACGACGTCAGGCTGGCACCCGGCAGGGGCCCGGGGTGATGGGTGCTGCCCAGAGGCCCCCGGCCGGTGGGGCTCCGCAGAGAGGTGTCCCTCACCCGCAGGGCTGGCAAGGAGCCTGGGAGCCTCGGGGTGGAAGCCCCAGGTGACAGGAGAATGCAGGCAGGCACGGCAAGGGTCAGGGCGCTGGGGCCGTGGGCCTCAGCCTCGGGGGCTCCAGCGCCCCCTTAGCCGCCCTGCACCGGTGAACCCTGAGGGCCCCTCCGGGGGTGGGGCAGGCCAGGCATGCGGGGCGTGGCCCGGTCCTCCCGCCTCCTGGCGGCCCAGGTCGGACTGGTAACTGAGCCCCACTCACATCCACACGGGCCCTGTGTCTCCTCGGGGTGAGTAAAGGCCTCGCCGTCAAGGCCAACTGCCTGTGAAATTACCTTCTTGTTTGGAAGAGGCAATTTTTCTTTGTAAAAAGGCAAATATTTTCCTTTCTGTTCACGTGAATCAGCGAGCAGGGCCTGCGAGCCTTGGAAAGGGCTCTGGGATTCGGTGAGAGGGCTGGGGGCTCAGGGCGATGCTTGGAGGGCTGGGGCCCTCCCTCCCCCGCCTCCCTCCCCTTCTCCCCCCTCCCCCCTCCCCCTTCTCTCACCCGTTCTCTCACGCCTGCCCTCATGGCCCCATCCTCAGCTTTCCCTGGGTCCTAGGCCTGGGCCAACACCTGCCCTGCAGAGCCCCCTCGGGGTGGGGCACAGCTGTGTAAGCTCAGGGCAGAGCGGGGCTCCCGTGTAGCAGGAGGCACAGGGTTCAGGGAAGCCAAGTGTGGGGGCATCAGGGCAGGCTTCCTGGGGGAGGTATCCTCTGAGGATGAGAATTGTGGGTGCAGGAAGTCTTCCTTCACAACCGGACCATGCGGAGGCACCCACACGGCCCCCGTGGGTCCCACCTGAGTCCCCCCGCCCACTGCTCCACAGCAGAGCAGTGGGTGTTCGTAGTCCTGAGTGTGGGGTCTCCTCCCCCATCCCCACTGCCCAGAAACCAGGTCTGTGCCCCTAGCGGGCCGGCTCCTGCAGAGACGCCCCCCACCCACCCCAGGCCATGTGAGCTGAGACACGGTCCCCAGTGGCTGACGGGCTTGTCCTGGGTGTGAAGGGCCCTGGATTTCATCAAAGGGGAGCGTGCTGTCCCGGGGCGCTCTGAGTCACCCCCGGTGAGCTGAGCCTGTAGGAGCGGAGACCTGGAGGGCCGGCAGGCTGGGGCACAGCCTCTTGGCTCCCTGCCCTGCGGGGGCTGACCCAGAGCAGGCAGGGAGGAGGGGGCACCAGAGTTCCATCGGACCACGGGGCAGAGACGCTGGCCAGGGACATTCCAGCCTCCCGGGACTTGTGGGGCCGCAGATGGCTGAGGGTCCAGTGTCTGTCTCGTGGTGAGACCTGGGCGTGTCCCGTGGGGATGGACACCTCCCAGGGTGCTGCCAGAGTCCTGGAGGTGTGGGGGCGGGGCTGAGTGAGGCCCGCGCTGGAACCTGGGCTCCCGAGAGGGTCACGGAGGGGGCAGGTGCCCCAGCAGGCCGGTGTTGGGGTGGGGCTGAGTGAGGCCCGCGCCGGAACCTGGGCTCCCGAGAGGGTCACGGAGGGGCAGGTGCCCCAGCAGGCCGAGCCCTGCCTGCTGCTTGTGGGCTCCACTGCCGGATGGTGTTCGGCCTCCCCCAGCGCCTCACCCGTCCTCCTGGTCTCCACGAGCCCTCAAGCCTCAGGGGTGCGGATTCTGGATGTGCCCCCAGCCTTGGAGGAGGGGGCCAGGCTGGTTCTGGGAGGAGCAGGGAGCTGGCTGTGGCGGGGCGGGGGACTCTTCTCAGCCTTGGGCGTCTGCCGATCTATCTGGTCACCCTGAGGGCCCGGCCGGAGCCCCCCAGGCAGGCTGGTTCTGGGCGGTCCTCGTGATGCCCTTCCCTGACGTCCAGGCCGCAGGGCCCTGGCGCCCACGTGGAGGCGAGCCGACCCCACTGGTGCACATCTGTGGCCCCCTGTCGTGTCCAGGCAGGCTGGGGGCCAGCCCACCTGCCCTGGTTGTCCCCGGGCAGGGCCTGGGGCAGGGCTGCCCGCTGCACTGCAAGCCTCTGGGTCAGGCGGTTGCGTCTTGCCGTCGGGGCGGTGGGTGGGGAGCTGTGGCCTCACTTAGGGTGGCCGGGGTCCAGTGCAGCAGGCTGGGCTGGGGAGGGGGCAGGGCGGGAGGAGCCCCGAGAGCTGAGCTGGACGGGCCCCCTGCCCGGTGCCCTGGCACCCACCCGGCCCAGTCCAGCTGCCTCCACAGACGGTCGTGCTGGGGTTCCGTGCGGCCCCGTCCTGCCTTCTGAGTCCTTTGGCTTCTCGCTCTGCGCCTGCGGACACTCTCAGCCTCCATCCTGCCCCGGGTGTGATGCGTGTGTGGGGAGGGGGCAGCGGGAGGGGGACGCGGGACTCCGCTGTCCAGGAGGCTTCTGGTTTAGGACACACGGGCTCAGGTGGAAACCGGGGCTATGTCTGTTCGTGGCCGGAGAAGCCGCGGCCCTCCCTGGCTGAGGGTGCCGGCCCGCTCACACGCCCCGGGCCCTCCCCGCCCCGTGCGCACCGGCCGCCCCACCACGCTATTAAGGAGCCGCCACGCACCGTAGATTACTTTTATTTTCCTGGATGACACTGCGCTAGGAGGAAAGCTGTCCCTGGGGTCTCTTAAAAGACAACTCCTATTAAAGATGAGAGGAGTTAAGCAAAACGCCAGTAGCTCCACTGAGTGGGAGGCTGACTGAGGGGCCACGCTGCCCGCAGTGTGGGGCCTCCTGTCGGGACCTTTGGAGGCTGACGGGGGGACTAGGGCCGGGGCTGTGGGACGAGGAGGGTGTGTGTGGCAGGAGCAGGCCGGGGAGCCGGGCTGGGCGGGTTCTTCAGCCCTGAGCCTGGATGCGCCCTGGTCTCTGGTCCCTTTTGCTGGGAGGTGAGGGTGGGGAGGTGGGGGGGTGCTGGGGAGGCGGGTGGGGGTGACTGATGGAGGCGGGGGAGGTGCTGGGGAGGCGGGTAGGGGTGGCTGATGGAGGTGGGGGGGTGCTGGAGAGGTTGGGGGGTGCTGGGGAGGTGGGTGGGGGTGGCTGACGGAGGCGGCGGGGGGTGCTGGGGAGGTTGGGGGGTGCTGGGGAGGTGGGTGGGGGTGGCTGATGGAGGCGGCGGGGGGTGCTGGGGAGGTGGGTGGGGGTGGCTGACGGAGGCCGGGGACGTCTGGACCCAGGCCCAGCATATGTGCGTCCTCTGTTGCCTGGTGTCACCGTGAACGCATTAGATCATCAGGGCCGCTCACAAGGGCCCCTGTGGGGGGTCACGTCCTCCCACGTTAGAGGTGGGGAGACTGAGGCACCACGTGCGGTCACACGGCCTGTGAGTGACAGAGCCCAGCGGCTGAGTTGGGGGAGGACAGTGGAAAAAAGAGGATGTGCTTGGTGCGGGGTGCAGGAGGGGCCGGGTTTCGTGTCTGCCTGGGCCCGGTCGCCTGGCCTGAATGGGCCAAGCTGCCAGGGGCTGAACGTGGCTGGTGAGCTGGCCTCTGCGTGGCTGGTGGGAAATGAAGTGTGGGCCGAGCAGCTGCTTGCAGGGCGGGGCAGGCGTCAGGGCAGCACTGAACGCCCTGCCCCCTTGTTCCCCCCAGGGCCGCCCAGAAGCTCAGCCTGGCCTCCAAGCGCAAGAAACCCCCGCCACCGCCGCCCCCCGCCCCGCGCCGGGCCTCCACCTACCCCACGGACTTCAGCGGGGTCCTGCAACTGTGGCCGCCCCCTGCACCCCCTTGCCTGCTCAGGGCCACCTCCAAGGCCAAGGACAACCCCAGCAGTGTTGGAAAGGTAGGCCCCACCCCGAGTCAGCGGTGACCCTGGGGTGGGACGAGGCTGGGCTGTCTGGGCACGAGCGGGGTGGGGGAGTGGGCGGTGAGAGACCCTGCTGCCTTCTCCGGGGCTGGACCAGGGGGGTCCGTGTCCAGATGGGCTGACTGAGGCCGGGCCGCCTGGACACTCCAGACGGCGGCGGGGAGCCTGGGGGACTGGGGGGGCGGGCAATACGGGAATTGGTTGGGGGGGTCCCAGGAGCACTGGCCACTCCTGGAGTAGGGTGGGGCGACCAAGGCTTCCTGGGACTCAGAGCTGGGGTCTGACTCCAGGAACCCCCGTGCCTTGTCTCTCAGGCAGGGCGGGGGCACGGCTGGGGCCCCTCGGCTTGCCAGAGTCCGGGCAAAGCCCCGCCGCATCCTGACACGATAACTGGGGACCCCACAGCGTGAAGGGCCCTGCCCGTCGCAGCCGGCCGGCTCTCAGCTCCTGTCCCTTCTGCTGAGACGGTTTCTGTCCGGGCCCCGCCTGGGCTGCTCGTGACTGCCCCCGGGCCCGGGTCCGGCTGCGTGAGCACATTAGTGCGGGGGGCTCTGGGCGTTGCAGGCGGGGAGCCCGAGCCGCAGAGGGCCTCAGGGGGAGGGCGGGACCCTGACCCTGAGGATGGACCCCTTCAGCCCCCTCTGAGCCTCCCACCCAGGCCCTGGGCCCGGCCTCTGCAGCCCCTAGAGGCCCACACCCCTGGGCTCAGTCCATCCTGCTGCCTAGGTCGCGCCCCAGGGGGCTTCTGCTCTGGGTCTGGAGAGGGAACTGGCCGTGGGGAAGGGGCTTTAAACACTATGGGCCTGGCTCTGACCTGGGCCTGTTGCTGGACCCTGGGCCCTGGGCCCATCCCGGTGGGGCCGGGTGGCTGGAGGGTTGAGGAGCCTCAGGCACAGACCTGGCTTTCTCGTTGCTGGCCTGTGTTACTTGGGATGCACAGGCCTCCCCCTCCCCCGGGGGACCAGCCCCCCCAAGTATTCCAGGGCAGGCCCCTGCCCCCGCTTTCTGGCAGACCCCCACCCCCGGAGGCAGGAAGCCTGTGGCCACTGTCCTAGCCCTCTCCCCACTCCCCTCCCCCACCAGGCCCCCCTCCCTGCCTCCCTGGACGATGTTATTTGCACGAATATCACATAGTCAGAAATGCCTCCTGAAAGGCATTTAATATTGTCAGAGAAAAGAAGTTAGATTACACTCGATTCTTGACATTAATGTGCCACTTAAGATAATTCATCATTGTGCGGAATTACAGAAGACGGTCCCTCCCCCCACGCCCGCCCGGGGCCCCCTCTTAGGAGTGGAAGCCCGTTTTTATGCAAAATGTATTTGTTCCCTACCTGGCAGCTACTCAGCGGGTGCTTTGCAATAGCTGAACATTTAGGGGGAGACGTGCTTGTCTGGCGAGGAGACCCTGTCATTTCCCCTGGTAACGAAAGGCCCTCACAGACCAGGACCCAGCCATGGGGCTGGCCCGGGGGTGGGGACCCCAGCGGGGCAGCCCAGTCAGGCTTTTCCCCGCCGGGAACACGCTCCAATCTGCAGAACCAATTTGGCTCCTGAAGTGGCCTGGAGTTCACGCTGAAAAAAAATTGCCAAAAATTACTGGGAAGTGCACATTTTCGTCTGCTTGGCAGCGGCGTTTGGAAATGAAATAGTTTTGTTCGTGTCGTCAGGGAATAAAAGAATCGCTTCTCGCCTAATGAGCCCGGGTTGGAGGAGCTCAGTAGAGGGGTTCTCTCCCCGCGTCTCCCCCAGGACCGCCTCTCCTTAGCAGAGCGCTCTGCATGTCAATTTGCCACGTGCCGAAGGGGTATCGGTGGCGCCTTGCACGAACTACCCGCGGTAAACCAATTTTGCCGGCGTTATGTATCTGTCACTTACAATTAAATCCGTGAAAAATACTGGCTCTGAGATGAGCCTGGTAATTTGATTTACACTGTGGTGGAGAAATCGGAGGTTTCAGTGGAGGCCTGTGTCCTCCTGCAGAAGCCGGGGTCTAATGCTTTCTCCTGGGGGGTGGGGGGCTCACCTGGGGTGGCTCGCCCGGCAGCTCCGGGCCCCTTTCGGCCCGGGGTCTGTGTTCTCCCTGCAGGTTTTGGGGTGTCTGCAGTGCAGCTTACTCTGGGCTCTTGCATCTTAAGTTTCTGGGTCCCCCGCCCCCAGGCTTCTGTTTGCCTGGGGGCCTTGGGGCTCGGGGTCCAGCTCCGGAAGCTGGGCGTAAAGGCAGATGGGCAGCACGCGCGAGCTTTGCATTTGTTTGGGTTTGGGGGACACAGAGGCAGAGGCTGCCGGGCGGCCTGCTGGGCCCTGAGCTCAGCCGAGCCTGTCCCGCCCGGTCACCCCTGCCTCGGTCTCCCCATCAAGTCCCCTGAGAATCCCCATCTCCTCCTGGATCAGCCTGCCCTCTTCCTCCCGGTCCTGTGCTGACCGGCTTGCCTCTGGGTCCTGCCTGGTCCTGGGTGTGAGTCTGGCCTCCGGCGGCTCTGGGGTCGGAAGTACCGGAGCCCGTTTCTCCCGGGGGCGGCACAGGCCTCGGCCTGTCCCGCGTCGTGGTCTGTCCTTCCATTCCCCGCGCTCTCGCTGCCCACCCTGGGCCGCGGGCCGGGGAGGATGTGCTCAGGGCCCAGAAGGCCTCTGGCCTGGGGCTGGGAGCTGGCTGGAAGGGCTCCCTGGAGGAGGTGAGGCTGGACCGAGATTGGGGGTGGGGCGTGGCCCACGCCCTCCCTCTGCCCTGCATCCGTGCACCGCCGTCTCTCCTTGGGGCTGCACCTTGCTGTGTGCAGAGCCTGCCCGAGGTCGGGAGTTGGGGGTGTGGGGAGGGCCTTGGTCAGGGGCAGCCTCTGTCCACCCATGGTGTGGGAGCAGGGGGTGGGAGCACTCCCGAGGCTCTGATGGGGGCCCTGTGGGAGAGCCCGGGTCTTGCTTCCACTGCCCCCTCTCCCCTTCTCGCTCCACCCTCAGATTTGGGGATCGGGATTTCAGGGGACCCGCTCGCAGGCTGTGTGATGCAGGTGGGACAGTTGACCTCTCTAAGTGGGTTTCCTCCCTTCTCAAGCCTGCGCAGGCCTGGGGGAGAGGAGTCCCTGTAATGGCTGGTGAGACCGGGGAGCTGGCAGAGCTGGCGGGGAGCCCATGCAGGTGACTCTGCTCTTGAAGGCCCGGGTCTTGGGGCTTACTCCCCTGGTCCTGGCTCTGCATCGGGGCCAGCGAGAGGGTGTGAGGACCCCCGAGTCGCGGGGTTGCCCTCTGGGTCCCCTCCTCGTCTTCTCTCTCTGCCCACAGGAGCAGCTGGGGTGTGCTTCCTCTGTCCGCCCTGTGCCCCCCTTCACGGGCTCCCTGATCTGTGCTGGCGTGCTCCTCCCACCAGGCCTCACTGCCTCCCTGCCTCGCTGACCTCATGTGGGACGTGCTCCCGCCTGGGGCTGGGGCGCGGATGCCGCATTCCTCCAGTGGGGACCCCGTGCCGGCCAGGCCCACTGTCCCGACTCGCGCGAGGCTGCCCCTGCCCTGTAATTAGCGCTGCTCAGAGGCCCGCTCCGCCCGCCTCCCCAGGTGAAGGTCATGCTGCGGATCTGGCCTGAGCAGGGGGCCCAGCGCTCGGCCGAGTCCACGTCCTTTCTCAAGGTGGACCCTCGCAAGAAGCAGGTGACCCTCTATGACCCGGCCACCAGGCCCCCGGGCAGCACGGGCCCCCGACGTGCCCCTACAGCTGCCGTCCCCAAGATGTTCGCCTTCGACGCGGTCTTCCCCCAGGACTCGGAGCAGGTGAGGTGGCGGGGTGGCCTTGGGTGGGGCGGGTTGGCAGCGCAGGACGATGGGAGATGGTCAGACCTGCACCCCTTCTCGTGCAGGGTGGGCAGGAGATGATGAGAGGAGGCCCGGGTGCAGGGGCTTGGGTGCGGCTGGCAGACCGTCTGTGTTTCCCCTTCCCCGCTGGCCTCCCCACTCTCATGTGTACCCACTAGCTCCTGGGCTGCTTCTCAGGCCGTTTCCAGAGCCCGCCCTCCGAAGCTGTCCGTGCAGAGCCTGTTTTCCCCGGGATGCTCCTCTGTGTGTCCTGTGCGTGCCGTGATCATGTGTGTCGTGTGGTGTGTGTCCGCTGTGATCACACGTGTGCTGTGATGTGTGCCTGCCATGATCACATGTGCGGTGTGTGTGTGCTCTCTGTGATCACACGTGTGGTGTGGTGCGGTGTGGTGTGTACTCTCTGTGAACACGTCTGTGGTGTGGTATGTGCCCGCCATGATCACACATGTGCTGTGATATGTGCCCGCTGTGGTCACGTGTGCATTGTGGTGTGTGCCCGTCGTGAACACATGTGCTGTGGTGTGTGCCCGCTGTGATCACGCGTGTGCTGTGGTATGTGCCCATTGTGATCACACATGCGGTGTGGTGTGTGCTGTGAACATGTGTGTGGTTTGAAGTGTGTGCTCACTGTGATCATGCATGTGGTGTGATGTGTACCCGCTGTGATCACATGTGTGCTGTGGTGTGTGCCTGCCGTGGTCACGTGTGCAGTGTGGTGTGTGCCTGCCGTGAACATGTGTGGTGTGTGTGCCCACTGTGATCACGTGCGTGCTGTGGTATGTGCCCATCGTGATCACACGTGTGGTGTGGTGTGTACCCGGTGTGATCACACGTGTGCTGTGGTGTGTGCCCGCTGTGATCACACGTGTGGTGTGGTGTGTGCCCATCGTGATCACACGTGTGCTGTGGTGTGTGCTCTCTGTGAACATGTGTGTGGTGTGTGTGCTCACTGTGATCACGCGTGTGGTGTGCCATGTGCCCGGTGTGGCCACAGTGGCAGTGTGACTTCTGTGTGTGCACACTGTGTGCCTGTCAGCTGTGTCTGTCGGCTCACGCTGCGAATGTATGTGTGTTTGTGTCCGGTCCGTGTGTGTTGTGTGTCCACGTGGAGATCTCTGTGTCCTTGGTCCTGGTGACCTCCCGGCCACCTCGTGGACTCACTGTCCATGTGTGATGCGATGGAAGAGGCAGGAGGCAGGGTGGCAGCCTGACTCTGTGCCCCTCCCGCAGGCCGAGGTCTGCTCGGGGACCGTGGCCGACGTGCTCCAGTCGGTGGTGGGTGGGGCTGATGGCTGCATTTTCTCCTTTGGCCACGCAAGCCTCGGTAAGTGCCCCTGACCACCCGCTCTGCGATCTCTGAAGGCCATTTCGGGGGTGGGGGGGGCGGGGCTGGGCCTGTCCCCTGCGGGCAGTGGGAGAGGAAACCCAGACTACAGGCCTGGACATCAGGTGCCCAGTGGAGCAGGTGAGAGCGGGCCTCCAGGGTGCCGGCCCGGCTAGCTCTGAGGACCCATCCACCGGCCCACAGGCAAGTCCTACACCATGATCGGGAGGGACAGCTCGCCGCAGAGCCTGGGCGTCGTGCCCTGCGCCATCTCTTGGCTCTTCAGGCTCATGGACGAGCGCAGGGAGAGGACGGGCGCGCGCTTCTCCGTCCGCGTCTCGGCCGTGGAGGTGTGCAGCCGGGGCCAGAGCCTGCGGGACCTGCTGGCCGAGGTGGCCTCCGGCAGCCTGCAGGACACCCAGTCCCCGGGCGTGTACCTGCGGGAGGACCTGGCGTGCGGGGCACAGGTACCCTGACCGCACCGCGGGGCGGGGCTGCGGGCTGGGCGGAGGCGGGGCAGCAGGCTAGGGGGCGGGGCCGTGGACTGGGGGGCGGGGCCGCGGGCTGGGGCGGAGGCGGGGCCGCGGGCTGGGGGGCGGGGCCGCGGGCTGGGGGGCGGGGCGCCGTGGGGACAGCTCGGCCCCAAGTAACTCTGGTGCCTACCCCACTGTCCGTCCATCCGTCCGTCCTCAGCTCCAGAACCAGAGTGAGCTGCGGGCACCCACGGCTGAGAAGGCGGCCTTCTACCTGGACGCGGCACTGGCCGCCCGCGAGGACGCCCGGGGAGGCTCCCACGTGCTCTTCACGCTGCACGTGTACCAGTACCGCGTGGAGAAGTGCGGCAGAGGCGGAAGTAGGTGGCCGCGTGCCTGCGTCGTGGGGTCGGGCGCCCTGGGTCTGGGGGCCCTGGGGCTGAGCCTTCACCTCCCACCCTGTGGTTTCAGTGTCTGGAGGCCGCAGCCGCCTGCACCTCATTGACCTGGGCAGCTGTGAAGAGGCCCCCGGGGGCCCCCCATCACTGTCGTTGTCGGCCTTGGGCAGCGTCATCCTGGCGCTGGTTAGCGGAGCCAAGCACGTGCCCTGCAGGTACGTGCGGGCTCCTGGGTGGGCCTGGGGAACTGGCTCAGCCCACGTCAGGCGTGTCCTCTGTGCCCATGGTCCCTGATCCCTCTGTCCTTTCTTCCTCATTGTGTGACCGGCTTTGCTACCCAAGGACTGGCAGGGAGTCCTGCTGCCCAGGGCCCGGGGGGCAGAGGTGGGTGTCAGACCCGACCCCAGGGCCCCAGGCACGGCCCATGTCCAGCTAGAGGCCCTCCTCCCTCCCTCCAGCCCTGTAGCAGCCCCCAAGCCCAGTGGTCCCCCGGCACCCCTCCCAGGCCCTCTGCCTCTGAGCCTCACCCCCCCGGCCCCCAGGGAGCACAGGCTTACTGCACTGCTGCGGGAGACCCTGGCCACCGCCAACTGCCGCACCACCATGATTGCCCACGTGTCCGATGCTCCAGCCCGCCACGCTGAGACGCTCAGCACCGTGCAGCTGGCTGCCCGTGTCCACCGCCTGCGCAGGAAGAAGGTCAAGGTTGGTTTCGCCTCCTGGGCCCCTGCCTGCATGGCGGTGATGCTGGCGCTCCTCCTGCCCAAGAGGAGGCCGGGTCCGTGCCCATGGTCGCCCCCAGGAGAACTGGAGCGGCTCATGTTGGGGGCTGTGGTGGCCTGGTCTCTGTTTACCTGGCCCCGGGGAGGCATGTGGCCAGGGCAGCCTACTGGACCACCGTGGCCTGTACCCTCCCAGGTCTGGTCCTACAGGGCACGCCCTGGGGCCCTCACTGGGTCTGGAGGATGGAGTTGGGGTGCCCTGAGGCCCGGGCCCTGGGTCTGAATCCTGGGTTTACAGTTGACGCTGTGTGTGCCTAGGGCGTATCCTCGCCTCCCTGCGACTCAGCTTACCACTTTCTGGGATGTTGCTGAGGAGGTCCGGTTGTGTTGGGGACCTGAGACCTTGCTGGGGGCAGGGACAAGTCTGGTGGCCACGCCATCACTTCTGTCCCTTGAGTGTGGCGCGTGCGGCTGGGGGTGCTGGGGGAGAGGGGCAGGAGGGACGACGCTCAGGGGGGCCCTGCTGTGTCCCCAGTACGCATCCAGCTCCTCCGGTGGGGACAGCTCATGTGAGGAAGGCCGTGCCCGTCGCCCCCCGCACCTGCGCCCCTTCCATCCACGCGCCGTGGCCCCGGACCCCGACCACCTGGCCGCCAGCTCTCCCGGCGACCCCGACTACTCCTCAAGCAGTGAGCAGTCCTGTGACACGGTCATCTACGTGGGGCCTGGCGGGACGGCGCTGTCGGACCGTGAGCTCACGGACAGCGAGGGCCCGCCTGACTTCGTGCCCATCATCCCCGCGCTGAGCCGCCCCCGCCCCACCCCGGGCCCGCGGGAGGCCGACCACTTCCGCTGCAGCACCTTCGCGGAGCTGCAGGAGCGGCTGGGCTGCATTCCCGGCACCGAGGGCCACCCTGGGGCCCAGGCCGGCCCAGCCCGCACGGGCAGGAAGCCCTCGCCGCCTGAGGCCGCGGCCCCCAGGACGCCCGTGGGCGCTCCACTGGCTGCCAGCACGCCTCGCGGCAGCCCCAGCCCAGACACTCATCGGGGTGCCCCGGAGCCCCCCAAGGCCAACGCTGACCAGAGAGAGGAGGGCACCACCAGGCCTGAGCTGCCCACTCTGCCAGATAAGACCACGTCGGGTGGAGGCGGGAGGCCGCTGCCCAACCCGGCCCCACCCCCGCCTTGGCAGCCGGAAGCTGGCGGGGCCTCTGAGGAGCTTGGCGGGGGTGACGGGGGTGCGATACGGACGCCCCCTGTGGGCAGGAGCGGGCAGGCCGAGCGCCCCTGCCCGCCTGCACGCGGCCACCGGCTGGAGCGGGGCCTGCTGACCACCACAGTAACCCTGCAGCAGCCCGTGGAGCTGAACGGGGAGGACGAGCTGGTGTTCACGCTGGTGGAAGAGCTGTCGCTGGGGGGCCTCGCCGGCCCCGGGCGCCCCTCCAGCCTGGCCAGCCTCGGCAGTGACTGCTCCCTGCAGGCCCTGGCCTCGGGCTCGAGGCCAGTGAGCATCATCAGCAGCATCAATGACGAGTTCGACGCATACACCTCACCACCCCCCGGCGGGGCCCTGGACGGGGCGGCCTGGGCGGGCGGCAGCCAGAGCTCGTCTGGCAGCTCCTGGCTCAGCGAGGTCAGCATGTGCACGGCGGACAGCCTTGGCCCCATGCCAGCGGGCCCCCCGGACCCCGTCGGCTCTGAGGTGCCGGCAGGGCCCCCCTTGCTGGGCTCCTCCATCCTGGACGGTGGGTCTCCGGAGGACAGTGGCCTTCAGCGCTCAGAGCATGGCAGATTGGACAGTCCCTTGCCCGCCCGGGGTCCTTGTCCCGCGGAGGAGGCTGTGGCAGCCCCCGGCCGACCCGGCCAGGAGCCATCTGCTGTGTTGCCCCGGGGGCCGGCCTCCGCACAGACCCTCCACTCCAGCCTGCCCCGCACACCGAGGACTACCTCCACGGCCGGTCGCGTGGGCTGCCCCCGCCTGGCTGCGGGCCCACCTGGCCCCGGAGGCCTCTTCGAGGACCCTTGGCTGCTCCGGGCTGATGACTGTGGCCCGCCACCCCTGGCTTCAGCCGGCAGGGCCCCCAGCCCAGCCCCGACGCTGGCTTGTGGCCGCAGGGTGGTGGATGGCTGTGAGGTGGGCCGTGTGGCCCACAGGCCAGAAGTCGTGGCCCCGATCCCACCCCTGCGGAGGGGGGCCACCACGCTGGGGGTGAGCACGCCCTCCGCCTCCTTTGGGGATGCACCGGCGGAGGCAGCGGCTTGCCTGGGCAGCCCCAAGGCCACCCCCGCCAGCAAGAAGAGCGCAGCTCCCAAGGGGGGCTTCTGTGCGAGGCCTGGCGGTGTGGCCCCCCCAGCGCCCCCCGTGCGCAAATCCAGTCTGGAGCACAAGACCGGCCCCGGGCCGTCCTCTCCGCAGGCCGGAAGCCCGGCTTGGCCCGGGTCTGCTGCCTTCCTCCGAGGGGACGGGGAGGCCAGGCCTGGTGGCCGGGCTGACCACTCCATCCCCAGGGCCACGTCCAGCCTGAAGGCCCGGACTGGCAAGGCAGAGACAGCGTGCCGACCTGCCACCCATGGATCTCTGGAGCGCTGTGAGGGCCTGGCACATGGCAGCAGCAAGGCCAGGGAAGCCCCCGGCCGGCCTGCCCGCGCTGTGCCCCGGCTGGGTGTCCCACCCACCAGCCCCACGCCTGGGCCCGTGCCTGCCTGTAGGAGCAGCCCCGCCAAGGGCGCGGGGGCCCCCAAGCCCCCCAGCAGCGGGACCAAGGGCCGCAGTGTAGTGGCTGGCGGGCCCCGGGCCCTGGGCTCTTCGGCGAAGCCACTGGCCCCCACGGTGGGGAAGGCCCCTTGCGGCCCCGTGACGGGCCCCAGGGCAGCCCCGCGGGTGGCGCCGGGTGTCGGGGCCAAGGCCAGCCGGGGCACCATCATGGGCACCAAGCAGGCGCTCCGGGCCACCCACAGCCGCGTGCACGAGCTGGCGGCTGGGGGCACCCGCGGCCGGGGCGGCCCCTCCTGGGGTTCTGCCGACTCGGACAGCGGCAACGACAGCGGCGTGAACGTTTCGGAGGAGCGGCCACCCGCCAGCCCAGCGCTGCCCTCGCCGTACAGCAAGGTGACGGCGCCCCGGCGGCCTCAGCGCTACAGCAGCGGCCACGGCAGCGACAACAGCAGCGTGCTGAGCGGGGAGCTGCCGCCCGCCATGGGCCGCACGGCGCTCTTCTATCACAGCGGCGGCAGCAGCGGCTACGAGAGCGTGCTGCGGGACAGCGAGGCCACGGGCAGCACCTCCTCGGCCCCCGACTCCATGAGCGACAGCGGGGCCGCCTCCCCGGGCGCCCGCTCCCGCAGCCTCAAGTCCCCCAAGAAGAGGGCCACAGGTGGGTGTCCGTCTCGGCCACGGGCCACCCTGCACCGCAGGGCGCCCCCTTGGTGGATCCCAGGTGTAAGCAGCCCCTTGTCGTGGTCCGGGTGTGGGTTGGGAATGAATTTCCAGATGTGAGGCAGAAGGAAAGAAGAATAAAGTTCATTAGAGCGGGAGACGCTGTTAGAACAGCAGGCCAGCTCAAGGGAGAACCGACGACGAGCAGGGGTCCTTATTCCGCTTTTATACCCAGGATACAGGGAGTGGGATAGGGGTCCTGCGGGTCGTCTGCTGATTGGATGAGGCATGGGTAGGGCAGACACCTCCCTACGGGCCAGGAGGGGAGACAGGCTGTACTGCTCCATTAACAGTGACACCGCCCGGGACGGAAGGGCGATGAGGGTCTGGTATTTCGGTTCCTGCGTTCCCAGACCCTCCTGGGTTTCATCTGCCCTTCCGTCTGTGGGTCACCACACCCTTGACGGGTTCAGACGCAGGCCGAAGGGATAGGCGTGCCCTGCCCTCTGCGGTTTGTAAACGCACCCCGTGTGTGTCCTTCTCTGCCCCCCTGTGCTGCCCCCAGGCTGGTCCCCGTCCTGTCAGAGTGGGCTGGCGAGGGTGGGCCCCCCGAGGTTACCCTGCCGAGGCGTGCGGGGCTGGGAGAGGACGGGGGGCTACCAAGTCCGCTGGCTGTCTGGAAGCCCCATGTCCGTCCCCTGGACCCCCGTCTCTGCGGACCCAGCTAGGGTGGGCTGTTCCTCAGGCTGAGTGTGGCTGGGGGATTTGGGCACTGGTGGACGCTTTCCAGGGCATTGTGAGTGAGGCACGCGCGCTCTGAACCAAGAAGGTGCATGGGAAAGCCGGAGGCTGGCGGAGGTGGTAGAGAGGGGCGTCCTGGGGGCGTGGGGGTGCCAGTGTGGGCCTGGCTTCGGGGTCTGTCCGGGGGCAGTGGGAGTAGAGACGCCTGTGAGTTAGGAGGCTGTGCAGCCTGTTAGGGTGTTCAAGGGTGACCGCCAGAGGTCAAGGGTTGTGGCCTTGAGGATGTGCCGTGCGAGGAGGCTGGTGTGTGGCTGTCCAGGAGGGAGGTGCTGGGGGGCGGCTGGAGTCCTATCTGTTCCAAAACCTGTCAGGGTTTCTGGCCAGCACTAGGCTGAGCATTTTGGGACTGGGCCCCTGTGGGCTCTGCCCGTCAGAGCCGTGGCCAGGCTGGGGGCTGGGGGGTCTGGCCTCTGCACGCCCAGCGCCCGGCTGTCTGTTCAGGTCTGCAGCGGCGACGGCTGATCCAGGCCCCCATGCCCGACACCGCCGCCCTGGGCCGCAAGCCCAGCCTCCCGGGGCAGTGGGTGGACCTGCCCCCGCCCCTGGCCGGCACGCTGAAGGAGCCCTTCGAGATCAAGGTGTACGAGATTGACGACGTGGAGCGGCTGCAGCGGCGCCGTGTGCCCCCCAGGGAGGGCCCGGCAGAGGTGGGGACAGCGGGGGTGTGGCTGGGAGGGCAGGGGGGCTTCTCGGTGCTGCTGGCAGCCCGCCAACCTCACCTTCCCCTCTTGTCTGCAGCCCTCCCAGAGCTTGGAAAAGGTAGGAACAGCCCCGCTGGTCCTGAGCCCCTGGCAGTGGAGGGGGTCCTGTGGCCACCTCCCTTGTGCCCTGGAATTGCGCTTGGTTGGGGGGGGCCTTCCCACAGCTATGGCGCTCATCCTGGGCCTGGGTTCCAGGAGGCCTTGGGGGCCCATGGTCTGAGCCCCACGGGGGTGGGGAGTGGGGCGGTAAGGGAGGGGCAGGGCCTAACCACTGCCCACCTCGGCAGCCCCACTGTGCGCCTGTCCAGGCCTGGGGTGTGGAACCGGGCTCGGGTCAAGGCTGGGGTGCCGGAACCCTAGGGAGCAGGCCGTCGTCCATGCCTGAGCCCCTCCACGCCCCACCCCCATGCTCAGGGCCCGGTGTGCGTCAGTGCCAGGCTGCGGCTGGCCGAGCGCAGGCTGCAGCGGCTGCAGGAGGTGCAGGCGAAGCGGGAGTTGTTGCGCGGGGAGCTGGCTGAGACCCAGGGCCGGCTGATGCTGGAGCCCGGCCGCTGGCTGGAGCAGTGTGAGTCTTCCAGCCCCGCCCAGGGACCCCGGACTGCCAGCCCTGCCCAGCACCCCGGTCCAACCATTTCACCCCAGGCCCAGGGGGCGGCGGGGTACCCGGAGGCTGGGAGGGGGAGGGGCGACGCCTCGGCCCCGCGGGGACCCGGGCCTGACCAGCTCTCCGCTCCCCCCGACCCCTGCAGTCGAGGTGGACCCGGGGCTGGAGCCCGAGTCGGCTGAGTACCTGGTGGCCCTGGAGCGCGCCACCGCCGCCCTGGAGCAGTGCGTGAACCTGTGCAAGGCCCACGTCATGATGGTCACCTGCTTCGACATCAGCGCGGCCGCCCCCGCCACCGCCCCGGGGCCCCAGGAGGTGGACGTCTGAGGCTGGGCCACGGGCCCCTGGCGTCGGGGGCTCGTGGATGGGACCTGGGATGGAGCGAGGATGTGCTGGGGGTCGGAGGAAGGAGGATGTGTAGGGTCCCTTGCGGGACAGGGCAGGAGGGGGGGCGTCTTGGAGGCGAGGGAGCGTGCCCGCGGGCGGAGGAGCGAGTATGCAGGACTCGGGAGGACTGTGACGCAAGTGCCTTTAAACTTGGACTGGGTTTCTCTCCTTTCTGCATTTGGTGCTAAGAACTCGGGCCACCAGCACACAGCGGCCCCCGGGCAGTGCCTGTGGCTGTCCAGGGGCCGCCGGACTGGCTGTCAGATCGGATCGCGCCTTGTGTACAGCTAAGCGATTTCCGTGCGGCAGAGCGGCCCTGGGCTCGCCAGGCTCTCTGCTTTAGGTTCAGGGTTACTTTTCCTTCACAGCCGTTTCCTCTCAACAGAGCCGGCCTTAGGGGTCTGCAGACTCCGTGTGTGTTCTCTCTGCTGATCTCGGATGGAGCCTGGAGCGGGTGGGTCTTCTGGGTGGGGTGGCTGACTCTCTGTCCCCTGGACCTGCTCTGTCCTGACGTCACCAGGAGGGCAGCGCCCAAGGGCTGAACTGAAGGCATCTGGCGCCTTCTTCCACGGCAGGAATTCTTACCAAACCACAAGCAAAAAAACAAAACAGACCAACCCACACACACAGATTGGGGGATGAGGGTCTTGTAAAGGTGCTGTCAGGTTCGTATTTTTGTATCATTTTGCCTACAAACGCGGTATTTGCAGTGGGAACTTGAAGATAAATGATCTATGTTTTTATGATTTTCTATGGAAGGTGTTCCTGCGGCCGGGCTCTTGCCGGGGTGGGGAGGTCCCTGGGCAGGGCGAGGGTCCTTGGGAGGCCAAATGCAGACCGGGATGAGCCTGCTAACAGGAGCGGGACGTTCCTGTCACGATGGGTTCTTTTTTTCTGACCGTTGTGGATTTTCTAGGGTCGTCCGAACTTTTGTACAAACATGTAGATAACAGCTTGCTGCGGTTTTTATTTGTGAATAAAAGATGCGTCCCTTGTTCACGAGGCTCCTGAGTCCACCTGGCGGGCCGTCCTCCGAGGGTTCCGGGGCGAGGCGGGGCAAGGAGGCTGCGGGGGGCACCTTCCATCCACAAACCCCACAGTGGGGGCCAGCCGTCGGCAAGAGGGTGTGGATGGGGAGGAGGCCCTGCTGCAAGCCCGGGGCTCCAGCCCCTATCTGCGCTCTGTCCCTGCTCCCAGCCCCTTTGTCTGCAGTCGCCCAGCCCAGCTCAGCTCCCGGGGGGCTTGGCCGACAGGAAACAGCGCTTTCTGGGGATCCCTGGCCTCTTCCCAGAGGCTGTGTTAGCTGGGAACCCTGGCAGTGGGGAGGAGGAGCCCCTCTGGGACACCCAAGCTCCTTCCTTTGCCCCCCACCTCTGCACCCCATCTGCTTTTCCAGAATACAAACCCCTGAACACTCCACGGGGTCAGGGTCCAGGACCGCCTGAGCCGGCAGGAGCCCCTCACCCAGCACCGTCACCCTCCCCTCTCCTGTGCTCAGGCCTCCTGCCCCGTGGCCCTGGGTGCTCCCGGGCGGCCGCGCTCATCTCCTCTGGATGCCCCCACCCCATGCACCCACGCGGGCACCTGGAGGCCCCTCCCAGCCCACTGGGCCTCTCGCGGATGCTATGCCTGGGACCCCCACTCCAGCCGGCCAGTGTGGGGCCCACTGCTCGGTGGCCTCGCTGTCCCGGGGTGCAGCCCCCGACCGGGGAATCCTGTGTGTGCTCTCCGCCTGTCTCCCGCGTCGGGGGGCCCCCGGGGGTGTGGTGAGCGACTCACTGTTGCTCCCCTCATCGGACGCAGGGCTGGGCCCCCTGGGCCTCGGGGCACAAGCCGAACAGACGCGTGAGCCCCGTGATCGCGGCCGCTCCCAGAGGAGGGTCCAGCGGCCCTGAGCTCTCCAGAGTGCAGGCCCCTCCCCATCCTTAAGCGGGCCTGGTCCTTCCTGTGGACCCCGGTCCACCGCAGGGGCGCCCGTACCAAGCCCCTGCCCCAGGCTGCCTCCTCGCTCTCTGCAGTCAATGGCACTGGGACCCCTGGGATGGGGGTCACATGTTGGCCGGGAGGTAGGGGGACTCTGGACACCCACCCCCTCCACTCCCTGCAGGTGTCTATTCTGGGGTCAGGTCTGGTTCCCAGAGGGACCCAGGCAGGCACCTCCCAAGCTGCTTCTCCATCACTGAATTTGGGGGTCGCGGGAGAACTCACGGTGATGTGGGGGCCTTGCTGGGTAGACCCCTTCCTTGTGCACAAGTCCCTCCTCCCCACCCCCCTCCCTCAGTCACTGAGGGGCCCAGAGCCTGCTTTACACCAAGACCACCCCCCGCCCCAACCCTCTACCCCAGCACCCGTCCTGGGCGGGGTCCTCTGTGGAGCCAGCTGGGGCTGGGGCAGGTGACCTTCAGGGCCAGTGGAGCCCACTTCCCACAGTCCGAGGGAGGCTCGGGAGGCGGTGCCTGCCTTTCCCGGGAGAGGGGCGCCCCTCATCCTGGGGCCAGCCCAGGAGCCTGGGCAGCCTTTCATCTGGTCATCAAAGCCCTGTCATTACAGGCAGGGAGCAGCTGAGGACGAGACGCCCATTTTATGGATGGGAAGGCAGAGCCGCCTGGACCCAGCCGCCCCCGGAAGGCTGTGGGCACCCGGCTCGTTCAACACCCGGGGAAGCCGAGACCCCGGGCGGGCGGGGTTGCTCAGGTGTCCCCTCCTGGGAAAGGAGGCAGGGCTGGGAAGAGGGCCGTTCCCACTGGAGGCGGGGATCAGCCAGGCCTTGGAGCCAGGCCCCCCAGGGAGGTGTCTCTCACCGCCTCCGAGGCCGGCCTGGCGCACCTCCAGCAGGCTCCCCGGGCGAGGCGCCTGCCCGACTCACCCCGCCAGTCCAGGCGTGCTCCACACGCCCTACCCGCAAGTAGAGGAGGAGCCGGGCGCGGGTCGCGCCGGGCCGGTGACAGGGTCACGGGGCTCAGTGGGCCCAGTGCCTGGCTCGGAACAGGCCGGAGCCAGGGAGGGTGGACGGGTGGGGGCAGGAATTGAGCTCTGGGCCTGAGCCCCCAGGAGCATCCTGCCTCCTTCCTGGGCTGTGTCTGGACCCAGGGGCCCGGCGACCCCGCTCAGGGTCAGAGGCTGGGAGAAGAGTCTGGAGAGTGAGCCTCTGAGCCCCGCCCGGTGCTCACCCACAGGAGCCCTGGAGCAGGGGGCAGTGGCGGGGATGGTGGTGGGGCAGGGTCAGAGGTGGGGTACGGGCAGACGGCCTCCTGGAGCCCAGATCGCAGGGGCCTCCTCTGCCCGTGGGGCCGTCTGTCTCCTGGGCTCCGGCCCCAGGGAGGCCAGCAGTGAGGCCTTGTCCCTTCCTGGCCCTGACCCCCGGGAAACGGGGCTGAAGTCACGGCAGCAGCCTCCATGCGGCTCCCACTGGGCCTGAGGGCGGCGGTCTGGGGGACCTGGGGCCCTAGATAGGCAGCAGGAGGTCTCCGCCCAGTGCCCACCGGCCTGCTCCCCACCTCGTGCTCTCCTGAGGTCTGGGGCGGGAGGGCGGGAGGGCGGGGCCCTCTGTTGGTGCAGTTGGTGCGTTTGTGTCTGGGTGTCAGTGCTCCCCCTGGTGCCCCCCAGCGCCAACGCCTGCCCAGCCTCCTGCTGCGCAGGGCCACCCAGGGGTGCAGGCCACCCAGTGGTGCACGGCACTCACGTGGGGTCCCTGGCCGTGTGGTCCCAGGGGGTCCTGCAGCCCTGGGTGGGGGAGGGTTTGTCTCGGCTGGGAAGGGGGCGCCCGGAAGCCCCCAGGGGCTGGAGTCTGCTCCCAGCAAACAGGAAGCTCAAAGGGTGATCTGTCCGTCCTGACATTGTGTTTACCAAGGCAGGATCCAGACCCGTTTCCACACAGGAAGCCTGGGAGGCTGGGAGGGGGCCGGGAAGGAATTCCCTGGGCTGGCCAAGAAGCTGGGCTTCCTGTGGGTCTGTGGAGTGCCGGCTGGGGGAGGGTCAGCCACGAGCTGAGAGGGGCCCTCCGCACCGCCCCTGGGCGGGGGGTGGGGGTGGGGGTGCCCGGGAGGCCTTGTGTTTCAGGACGCTGAGGCCCAGGGACTATTATTTCCCCACCAGGTGGGGAAGGGGCCCAGGGGCATTGCGTCTCCCCATCCCCAGAGTTCAGCACGGCCTGGCCTGGGGCAGGTGGGCTCGCGGGGACTTCGGGAGGTCTCAGGGGAGGGCCATCCAGATGAGGTGGGGCCCCGGCGGGGGCTTCCCTCCAGGCCCAGCACCCTGCCTGAGGGCCACCCCCTCTGCACTCCTCTCCCCCTGGGGCGGTCAGACGTGTGCTCAGCCACTCAGTTGTGTCCGACTCTGTGACCCCATGGACTGTAGCCCGCCAGGCCCCTCTGTCCATGGGATTGTCTAGGCAAGAATGCTGGAGTGGGCTGCCATGCCCTCCTCCAGGGGATCGTCCTGACTCAGGGATCGAGCACCATCAGTGCTCGGCTCAGCCTTCCAGACAAAGGCGGCCTGGAGTGGGCTGCCATGCCCTCCTCCAGGGGATCGTCCTGACTCAGGGATCGAGCACCATCAGTGCTCGGCTCAGCCTTCCAGACGAAGGCGGCCTGGCATCCGGCCGGGACCCCCTCCCTGCGCCTGTCTCTGTACCACCAGGAACAGCCCCACAGACGCAAGCGCAGAGCTTTACTATGTGCCGAGCACCCAGCTGCACCCGACCTTAGCCTCTCTCAGTCCTGTATTTGTTTCAGAATCATCTTCGAAAATAAACCTAATCTTCGGTTTATAGCAAAATTTGAAAGCTAGAGCAGAGACTTCCCATACACCCGACACTCCTCTCACGCTGACACCTCACGCCAGAGTGCTGGCTCATAATCATTAGGGACTGGAGTCCGTACTTGGTTCAGATTTCCCCGCATGTCCTTTTTCTGGTCCAGGGTCCCGCCCAGGATACAGGGTGGAAGGACGAGAGCACCTCCATAAATTACTGTCCTGCACGAGGGGGCGGGCTCTTCTCCCCCGCTGGTTTACACCATCACTCCCGTCTATAGGAGTGGACTTGAGGATATTTGTTTTATACGCTGGGCTGCACCCCAATACTACTGAATTTTGTGACTAAAATCCTCCATCTTTGGCCCCTGGGAGCCCTTGTGTTTGGCCGGAGCCATGTTTAAGGTCCTCGACGGTTGCCTGGAGGCCCCTGTACCCTCCCCGCGTGGTCCGGTCTGGACCGGGGGGCCCACCAGCCATCTAGGGGCAACTCTGGGCCCCCCTCCACCCAGCCTGGGCTTTCTGCTGACTCTGTTGGTGGCCACACTTGACAATCCATCTGCGGGCCCCGTCCGGGTCACTAGGAACCTCCGGGGCACTGGGGAAGGGAGGCTGTGATCTCTGAGTGTCCAGGTCGGGGGAGCAGTCGACGTTGGCCCTCTCCTGGGGCTCCCCAGTTGGGGAGAGCTTCCAGGCTCAGGGGCTGTGCCGGGGAGGCAGCCACGGAGACCTGGGAGTGGTGATGGGGTCCCTGGGGCCTGTCTGAGGCTGGGTCCATCCCCCACGTGGCTGCAGCCCCTGCCAGGCTCTGGGTCTCACCGGGAACTCAGTGGCTGTCCGTCGGGGAGGGGCACCCAGGAGCCTGTCTGCCGGCTGGAGGGCTTGGGGCTGCATCAACGTCCGCGATGATGCCTGTCTAATTGCTGCTGTGACCTGGCTGCCCGGCTCGGCCCTGGGGCTGGCGAAGGTGCAGTGACGTCCCTGAGAACTCACAGGGCGGCTCCGGGGTGAGGTCACCCTATACCTGCCTGCATGCTGTCGTCACTTGGGGAATGTGAGGTCAGCCGCCCACCCCTGGGCAGCCATCAGCCACCTGGTCTGCACGTCCCCACCCCATTCCTGCCCAGTCACCTCCAGGGGCAGCCGTTTGCCCCCACCCCCAACCCAGAGGAGGGCAGCCTCCCCCATCTGTACTGACTACCACTTTTCTCAGCCATCTGGGAAAGTGCGGTCCAAGTGAGTGACTGGTTCAGCTGTCCTCAGAAGACGGCCCAGGTGCTCCACCGAGAGAAAAGTCCCGACGTGGGGGCTGCCAGTCAGCCAAGCAACACCGGGACCGGACCGCCGGCTGCCCCTCTTCTGCTTTGGTTTCCCCTCCCGTGGAAGGAGGAGCCACTGCGGGCTGTGTCTGAGCCGCCCCGACAGTACACACAGCCTCCTTGGTTTGGAATAAATCTCTCCCGTTTCTCCAGCAGCCGAGACGTGCAGCCGTATTTCTTGCGGCCTCGGTGGCCGTCTGCCGAGGCTGATCTGCCTGGCAGAGGGGTGATGTTCTAAATCCAGCGCCTGCTGCTGATTTGTGGGCCTGCCTGTGCTGGCCCGGGGCTCGCTGGCATCTTTACGAGGTGGGATGAGCCTCAGCTGAGAACTTGGGACAGGACGGGGGTGATCTACAGCCCGAGCCGGCCCTGCCCATCCGCTCACCGTCCCCACTGTGTCCTCTGAGCCGGGCCCGGATCAGCTGCCGTCTGGGCCCCAGACTGAGGGTGAGAAGAGGCTGGTGCTTGCTCCAGGGACCTTGAAATTTGGTTTCAGGAAGGAATTCTCCCGGGACACAGTCTTTGGTGAGGACTTTCCGAGCCCTGTGTGTCCAGCTCCGTGTGTCCAGCCGTGTGTCCGGGGCTGAACCCAGGGGAGCAGATTTTGAAGACCCAGATCCAACAGCAGGGGACCGGGCTTCCTGGGCGCGGGGGCAGCAGAGGTCTGTGGGGGTCTGGCCTGGAGCCTGGGGGCCTGAGGAGGGCGTCCTGAGCAGTGCTTCCCAGGGACGCCGATGCCACAGGTGGGCTCTGACACTGCGCCTGGGTGTGAACCCCAGCTCTGCACCTGGGGTCTCACTATCTCCAAGACGGAGATGTGGCCAGGCGAGGATCATGGGGGCTCCACCTGCACAATTGTTCACGTGTGTCAGCAAGCACCAGCGCCCGAGAGGGTCCTGGACTCACGGTCCTGCCCCCAACCCTGCCACCTGGGGAGTGCAGCCTCGTGGAAAGCTGGGCACTCCCCGAGACCCCCAGGGGTAGGGCTGGGGTATCGCTCCCCGCCCCCCCGACCCCGAGAACCTTCTGCCTCCTTCCCAGAGCAAAGGGCCCGCTCCAGTCTGTGGAGGCTCACCTTTGGGTGATTTGATTTGCCCAGAAGTGGACACAGTTCTAACGAAGCGCTGAGCGGGAGTCAGTCCTAAGTGGATGCGCAAAGGCGGGGCCTGGCACATGTGGGCGGGGCCTGGCGCATGTAGGCGGGGCTTGGCGCCTGTGGGAAGGGCTAGAGGCCGGGAGGTGGGTCCCGCGTGTCTGCCTCTGACAAGTGGACGAGGAGTGCCCGGCCTGGGACGGGGAACCGCTCGGGGGACTGTCCCCAGGACACCCTAGTTCCCAACTGTGACGCCACCTACTGGTCCCTGTGTGACCGCCCATCAGTGACATTCCAGCAGGACACGTTTGGAATCCTCTGAGCCTCCACACCACCTGCCCACCCCCTGCCTCCCGGGCTCCCACTGAGCCCCTAGCATCCACCCTGTACAACAACCTCAGCCCTGCGGGGGACCTGGCCGGCCATCTGCCTGGACCGGCTGCAGGGAAGGTTCCTGCCCGGCACCCACTCTATCCCCAGGCCTGCTGGCCACTCCTGACTGCGAGACCACCCTCTGCCTGCAGTGTGGCCCATATCTGGGATCCTGCAGATGGGGGGGCGGGGACCCTGCGCTTGCCTCTGTGAGAGATGGTCTGCCAGGGTCTCTTTCTGGCTGAGCCTGAGACTTTGCTTGGGAGGGAGACAGGCTCAGCCATCACGCTCACCCCCCGAGCCTGTCACAGAAGGCTGGTCTGTGTGTGCGCTGGTGGGCATCGCTCCCACGCCAGGGAGCACAGTGCTGCCCCTGACTCCGGAGCAGGACAGAGCCAGGCTGGCCTGGTTCCTGCCCTTCCTGCTGTGTGGGAGGCAACTTCACCTCTCTGAGCCTTAGTCTGCTCTCTGGGGAAGTAAAGAGGATACGCAGCCTGGCCCTCAGGACGGCAACAAGGGACACGGGAGCACTCAGCCCCCCAGGGTCTGACCTTCCCGGCCGACACCTCTGGGCCCTGCCAGGGCTTCGGGGCGAAGCTCAGGCAGCCGTGGGCGCCCCGACACCTGCTTCTCGGTTGGAGTTTCTGGGGCCTTCTGGGGGTTTCTGGGCTTTCTGGAAGCCAGGCAGGACTGTTCCTTTCAGGAACGTATGCCTAGATGTTCATGTGTCTTGCAAACGTCCGAACCCTGAACAGGTCCCCTTGGAGGGGGGCACCGGGCAGTGGGAGGCCTGGGATCTGGACTGTTCTGGGCTGTGTCATGGGCTGGGCAGGGGGGTGCTGAGGTTCCCTCTGGGCCTCCTGAGCGTCAGCTGGGGGCTACTGTCCTCAGGCCCTTTGGCCCTGGAGACCCCAGCCTGAGGGAGACCCTGAAATCGTGCCTCCTAGTCCCTAGATCCTAGGGCCTTGGAGCAGCAGAGCAGACGGCTGTGACCTGCCTGCCTGGCAGGTACCCCTCCTCCGAGTCCCAGGTCCTAGGGAGCACAGCAAGTTCCCATTGGCTTGGGGCTCCTCCCACCCCCTCCTCCTCCACCATCTGGAAGGGAATTGGAGGTCCGGGAGGCAGTGGCCGTGGTGCGGGTAGGCTGGTGCCCCTGCCAGGCCTGGGAGGGCAAGGCCGGCCTCACGCTCCAGCCTGTGGACCCCTGTGAGAGCCGAGGCTGGGCCCTTCCACACACACTTTACTGCCTCCCTGCAGATGCCCTGTGACTCCAAGGGCCTGCTCTGAAGACCTCAGTTAGCTTCATGCAGGGGCATGGGCGGGGGCAGGTTCCCAGGGATGGTGGATGTGTGAGGGGAACTAGGGTGTCTGGGGGACAGTTCCAGGGGTCCCAGGCTCCCCCCATGGGCCTCGACAGGCAGTGTGGGCTGGGAATCAGGAAGGTTGTGAGCCCTGGGAGGAAGGCCCGGACTCAGCCAGTCCTGCGGCAGGGCCCCGGGGTGGGGGGGTGGCTGGGCGGGGAGGTGGCCGCCGGCCGAGCGTGGCCTGAGCATCCCAGTGTTTACTTAGTTCACATTATGCTGATTTGATGGGGAGATTTAGTCCCGGGGGAAACGCGTGTCAGACCATGCGATTTGTTAATAAGCCGGAAAGGGAATAGCTGGTGGGAAGCACGCCCCCCAAGAAGGACAGATGCGTTACTTGGTATGCGGGCACACATGCACGCACGCACGTGTGGAGTTTCTGCCCCTGAGCTTTGTGCTCAGGGCTCTTGGAATCCCCCCCAGGAGCCCGGCCTCTTTCCCCTCCTGCCCTGGTCCTGGTGGGACAGCTGGCCGCTGGCTGAGGGGCTCTGCGGTGACCTCCGATCAGTGAGCGTGCAACCCTGGGGCAGAGGGTGGGTGGGCTGAGGGTCCCAAACTTGGCATGGCTGGATGCCTGGGGCTGTAGGGATGAAGGGTCCATGCAGGGTCTGGGGCAAGCGGGTAGCAGGAGGGCCCCTGAGCTGCTGAGGGGAAGGGGGCCGAGGTGGGGTTCCACGCTGCAGAGGGATGGGCAGGGGTCCTGGCTCCTGGCAGCCAAAGCTGAGGTGAGGAAGCTCTTCGGGGGAACCTTCCTTCCCCCCAGTCACCACCCCCGCCTCTCCCGGGGGGACCGCTGGATCGGCAGGCAAGTCCTGGACCCTTCCTCTCTGGAGGCCCGGGGGCTGGGAGGAGCAGGGGTCAGGGAGGCTGCAGAAGACGGCGCTCCAGCCTCCGTCTGGCTGGCTGAGTCGGTACTGTCTGGAAGGCATGCACCTTTTAAAACATGAGTATTCCTCCATCCTCTATCCAGGCTTGTTTCTCCAGAAGCGTTTGTCTCTGGAACGCGGGTGGCTCCATGGGCAGAGAGGGGCCCGGCTCCAGGGAGGACTCCCCACTGCCCACCCTCCCCAAGCTTCTGAAGTTCCTGTTGCTTTCCCAGGGTCTGGTGGGGGCTGGGGCATGGGGGTCAGCTCAGAACGGCAGAGTCTGGACACCTTCTTCAGCAAGGGGAGGGCAACTGCGGCCAGGGGGTGGGGGTGCGGGGGGCCGGGGTTGCCCAGGCAGTTAGAGGGGTCAGGACTGGCTCCCAGGCCCCTGGGTCTCTGTCCCCTCTCTTATCCGTCCTGCCTGGCCCCCAGCCCTTGCCCGCTGCCTCTCGCCCCCTCTGTCCTTTGTTGCCAGCTGGTTTAGAACCCTCCCAAGGGGTGGCCACCTGCCCAGCCCCTGGCCGGCCCTCTGCGGGTGCTGTGAGTGAGGACGGGTCCTGGCACTTAGAGCACAGAGTGGCTGCTCCCCAGGAGGCCCCCGTCTGTCCCTGGACCCTGGGAATGGGGCCGGGGAGGAGGGGCGCGTGGGAGGGGGATGGGGGACGGCTCTGGCTGAGGCCGCTTCCCTCCCGGCCTCCCACGGAGCCAGCCTCCTCTCGCCCTGCTCTCTGGCCTCCCTGCCTCCCTCTCAACCCCCAGCAGAACCCCTCCTGGAACGGGGCCTCAGGGAGCAGGGGAGGGTCTCGCACCCCTGACTGGCAGGCCCCTGTGTCCCCCAACCCAGTGCTGGGTCAGGACAGACTGCCTCGCAGGGAGGGAGGTGTAGGTGAGGGGGTCATCCCTTTAGGTGGGTGATGGAAGCTTCTAGAAGCTTTTCATCTACTTCAGTCCTCCACCCTGAGCTCTGCTCAAACTGCTGACTCTATCCCGGCTGCTCCCCAGTGGGGCCCAAGCTCTGACCTGTAGGAATGAGAACTTCTGCCTCTGGGTGTGGGAGCCTGTGCCTGTGATGGTCTGGGGGTCTGGGGCTCAGGGTCTTGGGCCTGAGGGCCTGGGTGAAGGGGGGTCTGGGGTTATAGGGGTCTGGGATAGGGGGGCAATGAGGTTCCAGGTGTCTCAGGGTCTGTGAACTGAGGGGGGCAGATTTAGGGGAGTCTGGGGTCCGAGGGTGTAGCTCAGGGCCTTGGGCTCTTTGGTCTCCCTTGTACCTTGAGTTTTGTACAAGGATTTTCTCTTAGAAGCTTCTATTGGCCACCACTGACCGTGGGCTGGCACCCAGCTGGCCATGCAAGGGCGGTGGCCTCCAGGGGCCCTGGCCTTGCAGTCTAGAGTCCTGGGCAGCCTGGCCCAAAGCCCCCGAAAGGCGGTGCCAGTGGGCCTGCATGAAGGCAGCAGGCATGGGGCTCAGGGGAGGGGCAGGGAAGCTTCTAGGCTGGAACAGGTGGAGCTGGCTGGAGGGGCAGGGTCAGGACTGGGGCAGCTCGGCCACTGTGCTAATGCTCAGCTGCGGCCACCTTGGAATTCTCCACTCCTGGTCCTGGGGGAGGGAGGACCCACCTGTTCCCTGCCTGAACCCCGGTCCCTCCTCTCCTGCCCTGTCCCCTGCCCCTGAGCCAGGCCCAGAGCTGACCCAGCAGACGCTGTGATGTCTAGAGGGTGGGCTCCAGTCCCAGACGTGTCATCAAACACAGCTGTGTGACCTAGGAAAGCGCCCTGACCTCTCAGACCGTCCTCTGTGATGAAGTGAGGACACTGACCCTTCGGTCTCAGCGCTGGCTCTGATCTGTGACCTCAGCCCTCGAGGCCTTGGTTTTCCCATCAAGGCCCCAGGGACCCTGAGACAGTGGGGCGGGGAGGCCCCTGGACTGGGGCCCACACGCCGGGCTGTGTCAGCCCCTGGAATGTGTCAGGTAGAGCCGCAGGCCACTGTGGGGGAGCAGAGGGCCTCCTCTGCTTGGCCAGGGCTCTGCCCCTGCTCCCCTGAGACCTGGCAGTCTTGGGGGGCTGGCCCAGGGGCCGGGTTCCCATCGGTTCCATGATTCCCGGGGCAGCTCGGCCTCCGGAGCTGAGCTCACTGGGGGACTTGAGCCCCAGCCGATACTGCAGGAGGCCAGGGATGGGGGCTGTGATGGGGGAGGGGGTGGTCCCGCTGTGAGCAGTGGGAGGTGGGGAAGCAGGGTGGGGAGAGAGCCCTACCCTGGCTTCTTCCAGGCCCCCTCCTCCAGGAAGCCCCAACCCCAGCCTGGCCTGGGTCCTCTCCCCACACCTTCCTGCCTGCCCCTGGTAGATGGGGTGTGTAAGTCAGGTGAGGAGGGGCCCCCTTACTTGTGGGCTCACCCAGGTGGCCTCTCTGCTGTGGGTGCCAATATATGGGGTGTGAACAGGGAGCAAGGCAATTAGACTTGCAAATGGACCCACAGCCCAGAAGCGGGGGCCCAGGGTGAGACTGGTCCTCCTAGTGGAGGTGGCACCCCATTGCAAGGCAGGCAGGCGGGGTGTTCAGGGGAGAGGGGCTGTGGGGTGGTGAGACTGCGGTGGCGGGCCCTCTTTCAGGGCTGCCCCCTCGCCGAGGTCACAGGCTGCAGATGAAGGCACCACACGGGGCCGCTGCCCCTGGTGTCTGGGCCTCTCCTCCTGGATGCTCCCGACTCCCGGCCCTGTGGGTGTCCTTGCCCAGTCTTGCAGTGACCCTCCTGCCTCTCCCCCTCCCCCTGGACCACCTTGTCCCGCCTGGTGACTTCACGTCCCCCGATCTGTGATTCTGACACCCCTCCACCCCCTCCCCGTGCCCCCTCAGACTCCCCAGACCTGCAGGATCAAACCCAGGGCTTCCTCTTCCCTCAGCCTGCCCTCGCCCCTTACCCTGCCCCCCCCCCCCGCACTGTGTCAACTCCATCCTCCCCCCAGAATCTGGGGTGACCTGGGCTCACTCTGCCCCTAAGGCCCCTGCCCCCACCCACGGCCACACCTGCCCTGCGCCTGGCCCCCAGACATGGCGGCGGGTGGGGTGGGAGAGACCCCGGTGTCTCGGCTCACCACGTGGCATCTCACAGAGAGAGAACACGTATTTCCCGTGAAGTCCGACCGGCTCTTGTCGGCCTCCTTTCGGTCGTCGCTGTGATTGCTGATCGGCTGCTCATCGTGGACCGGCCGGGTGGGCCTAGAGTGGATTTCGTGGTCTGTCTGACAACTTCCTCAGGGACGCCCCTGAGGGTCTCCTGCTCTTTCAAGGAAACAGACATTTGCTCGGTTATCAGCTCAGCCCCCTGGGGGGCCTCTGGCCAAGGGGGATGCCACGCCCTGTGCAGGGAGTGGTCAAGGTCCGGCTAAGGCTGGGGCAGGTTGGGAAGAACCATTCAGAGACCCCACCTCTGCCCCACACGCCTGATCAATGTGGGGGTGAGGCTGTGTTGCGGGGAGAGGTGCCTACCGCCTGTCTCACCGCTGCCCAGGCTGAGCGCCCATGCGTCCAGAAGCAGGAGGTACAGTCCAGCAGGTGACCTGCCGTCAGCCAGGTGACCTAGGCTAGGAGAGAAGCAGAGAGCATAGGTGGGGCACTCAGGGGAAGGGGAGTTCTTCCGCTTGAGGCAGAGGTAGTTGGATCCTGGGGGGCAGAGGATAGACTGGCGGGGGTGAGGGTCCTCCTGACAGCAGGGATGTCCCTGCTGAGGCGGGAAGCTCTGTTCCACCCCTACCTTGGTTGCAGGAGGAGGGGGCTCCATCGGGGGTGGCCAGGCCGAGAAGGGGCCTTGGGAGGACAGCAGCGTGCAGTCCGCTGAGCCCCTGAGACCTCATTCAGCCTTCGCAGCACCCCTGCTCATGGCTCCAGCTCTTTCCTAGACACTCCACCTCGGGAGGACAGGGACGGGACCCAGCACGGAGCCGGTGTGCTGCATGCAGGGCCTCTGGGCATGGCCTTGTCCTCAGCTATTCTGGGGTAGGAGACCGGCCAAGTGGGCGGCCCTGGAGTATGGGATTGTCAGTGCTGTTTTGGGAACCTGTTTGGTCTGAATACGGCTTCCCTGGTGGCTCAGCTGGTAAAGAATTTGCCTGCGATGCAGGAGATCTGGGTTTGATTCCTGGATCGGGAAGATCCCCTGGAGAAGGGAACGGCTACCCACTCCAGTATTCTTGCCGAGAGAATTCCATGGATACAGGAGCCTGCGGACTACAGTCCATGGGGTCACAAAGGGTCGGACATGAAGGAGCGGCTCTCACTTAGTCTGGAATGTTTTAGACATTCCAGGGGACCCACAGGAGGTTTCAGAAGGAAGCTTTGGGCTGAGACCAAAATTCGTCGTTTCATTCACTCATTCATTCATTCACTCACTCATTCATTCACTCACTCACTCACTCATTCACTCACTCATTCATTCATTCACTCACTCATTCATTCTCATCCATTCATTTGACTGCTCACGCCAGGCAGGTGTGGAGGTAGAGGCCGAGCTGAGGGCTGGGTTCTCTCGGCCAATGAGAGCTGCGACATTTTCAGGGCTTTTGTGAGCCATCTGTGAAGCACATTTGTCATTGAATAATGTGGAACGGAATCACGTCCCAATCCCTGCCTTGGTGTGGAAAGCTGATAACTGCAGGCCTTAGTGCTGGTGGGGAAAGAGGCCTGGGCTGAGTGGCTGCCCCTTGCAGGAGGGCAAGAGACTGTGGGACCGTGGCTCACACGGCAGACCTAACGACCACGAGCCGAGTCTGGAGAGTCTGGTGTGGGACGTGGCCTCGTTGGTGGAACCGTGGCACCACAGGGTTGGCCCTGGAAACTCGAGGAGCGGGGAGTCGTCCAGAGGCCAGGTGGGAATCAGAGGGCAGAGTGGGGTGTCCTCTCCTGTTGTCTTTAAACTGCACATGCACGTCCTTTACGGAGGTAAGGTCGGTGATAAGCTGTGTGCCCGTGTTGGGCAAGCTGTTTTCTTGGCGAGCCGATTGTTGGCCATTTGTTAGCACAGGTGGGGGCGGGTGGAAGGAGCTGCTTCCCAGGGTGCTTGTCACTCAGTCGTGTCCAACTCTTTGCTACCCTCTGGGCCCGCCGGGCTCCTCTGTCCATGGGAGTCTCCAGGCAAGAATACTGGGGTGGGTTGCCATTCCCTTCTCCAGGGGATCTTCCCGAGCCAGGGATGGAACCCGCGTCTCCTGCACTACAGGCGGGTTCTTTACCGAGCCACCTGGAAGGTTTTGGAGGCACCAGCGCTGCTCGTGGGGAGGGTGGTGGGGATAAATCAGAGACAGGACTTGCTAAGGGGAGGGGCCCAGACACGGTGGGGGGCTGACTTTGGTGGGGTCAGGTGGGGAGGGGTGGGTGGGTGGCAGGGGCCCCAGAGACTCACTGTCTTGCATTCCCCTTGTGAAACCGAGGTGGCTCATGCCCAAAGCGCCATCCAGTTTCCCTGCAGGCCATTTCCAGCTGTCTCAATCTCCCAGCTTTTGTGGTGACAGACATCAGCCCAGCCCCCAGACGGGCGGCCTGCCCTGCCCGCCCTCGGCCGCCTCGGCCTGCCCCCGTGCTGACAGGTGCCCTGCTGAGCTTGCTGTGAGGAGCGGGACGTCTGACTGAGCCTCGCGGCTGTGATGAGACATCAGGGTGCCTGTCAGTCGGGGGTGTGGCGGTGCCCTCCAAGGGGCAGCTGTCTGGTGGCCCCAGGGGTCTACCCGGCCCTCTTGCCTGCAGTGGGGCCTCCCGGGGGTGAGCAGAGGGTGTGGGGTCTCTGCCTCCAGCGGCCCCCAGGAGCTCATGGCACCAGCTGAGACCCGAGCCACAGGAGGGGCGGCAAGTAGACCGAGAGGCCGGGCTGGGCCGGGGGCCACGCCGGCCACTGATGTGGCGGGGCCTGGGGAGCTGGCCCTGAGGTCTGCTCCAGCTTCGCCCTCCACCACTGCGGGGAAATTGAAGGGTCAGAGCCTTCGATGGGCTCTTCTGTCATTCCAATGTGGTGAGAGGGGTGGAGTTGCTGCTCCAGGGGCCCACTTCCACCTGGGTGCTCATTCGCTCATTTGATAAACATCTACGGAGCACCAGGACTCCGCGGATCACGCTCCCATACGCCCACCTACCCATCTACCCAGCTACCCGCTCTTCCTCTCGTTCTGTCCAGCACTCACAGACACTCTGACCTCTCTGTTCCTTGTCCTTCAGTTCCTTGGCACGCAGCTGTGTGTCCAGCTCCTCACTCTTTTCCATATCCTCACCTATCTATTCAGCCACCCACTTACCTACCCTTCACCCTTCCATCCATCCACAGTCCACTCATCCGTCTGTCATTCATATACCCATTTATCCATCCACCCATCCATCATTCATCCATCCACCTATTATCCATCCATCCATACATCATCCATCCATCATCCATCCACCCATCCATCATCTAACCATCCATCCATCATCCACACACCCATCCATCATTTATCCATCCACCTATTATCCATCCATCCATCCATCATGAATCTGTCATCCACCCACCCATCCATCATCCATACATCCATCCATCATCCATACATCCATCCATCATTTATCCATCCACCTATCATCCATCCATCCATCCATCCACCATCTGTCATCCACCCACCCATCCATCATCCATCCATCCATCCATCATCCACCCACCCATCCATCATTTATCCATCCACCTATCATCCATCCATCCATCCATCCACCATCCATCCATCATCTACCCACCCATCCATCATCCATCCATCCACCCATTATCCATCCATCCATCCACCATCATCCATCCATCCACCATCCATCCATAATCCACCCACCCATCCATCATCCATCCATCCATCCATCATCCATCCATCCACCCACTATCCACCCACCCATCCATCCATCCATCCATCCATCATCCATCCATCATCCATCCATCATTCACCCACCCATCCATCATCCATCCATCCATCCATCATCCATCCATCCACCCACTATCCACCCACCCATCCATCCATCCATCCATCATCCATCCACCCACCCATTATCCATCCATCCACCATCCATCATCCATCCATCATCCATCCATCATCCATCCATCATCCACCCACCCATCCATCATCCATCCATCCATCCATCCATCATCCATCCATCATCCATGATCCACCCATCATCCACCCACCCATCCATCATCCACCCACCCATCCATCATCCATCCATCCACCCATCATCCATCCATCCATCCATCATCCATCCATCCACCCATTATCCATCCATCCATCCATCATCCATCCATCATCCACCCACCCATCCATCATCCACCCACCCATCCATCATCCATCCATCCACCCATTATCCATCCATCCACCCATCATCCATCCATCCACCCATTATCCATCCATCCATCCATCATCCACCCACCCATCCATCATCCATCCACCCATCCATCATCCATCCATCCATCATCTATCCATCATCCACCCACCCATCCATCATCCATCCATCCACCCATTATCCATCCATCCATCATCCATCCATCCACCCATCATCCATCCATCCACCTATTATCCATCCATCCATCTATCCATCATCCATCCATCATCCACCCACCCATCCATCATCCATCCATCATCCATCCATCCACCCATTATCCATCCACCCATCCATCATCCATCCATCATCCATCCATTCATCCATCCATCATCCATCCATCATTCACCCACCCATCCCTCATCCAGCCATCCAGCCATCATCCACCCACCCATCCATCATCCATCCATCCACTCATTATCCATCCATCCATCAATCATCCATCCATCATCCACCCACCCATCCATCATCCATCCATCCATCCATCATCCATCCATCATCCACCCACCCATCCATCATCCATCCATCCACCCATTATCCATCATCCATCCATCCACCCATCATCCATCCATCATCCACCCACCCATCCATCATCCATCCATCCACCCATTATCCATCCATCCATCCATCCATCATCCATCCATCATCCACCCACCCATCCATCATCCATCCACCCACCCATTATCCATCCATCCATCCATCATCCATCCATCCACCCATCTATCCATCTGTCATCCATCCATTCATTCCTTCTTCTGTCCACCTGTCCACCCATCCACCCTCCCAAGTACCCACCCATTCACTTATCCAACAGCAGTTAGGGCTCCTTGGTGCTGGCCTCAGTGCTGGGAGGAGGGCACAGGCAGGAGCTGGACACCACCCCGTCCTTGGAGACTCCTCTGCCTGTAGGAGAAGCCCCTGTGGGAGGTGTGTCTGTGGGGTCTGTGCAGTTCTGAAGGTGTTCAGGCGAAGTGGGTCCTGAGGGAGCTGGGGCTGAGCTCTGGCCAACCCGCCAGCAGGAAAGGGTCCTCTGTGGGGAGGTGGGTGGGCAAGGGTCCCCTAGGCACTGACTCCGTGAGTTCCTGTGAGGGTACATCATGGCCCACTTCCCACCTCCCTGACACCCAGCCCAGGGGACACGGAGAGTCAGAGAGGCCCCTGAGAAAGTGGAAGTTGGGCCAGAGAGGGGAGAACTGTGATTAAGGTCACACAGTGAGCCCAGGCCTTGGTGCCACCCTCTGCCCCTAAAGGCAAATAGCTGGATGCCACTTTCCATTTACAGCAGATGTCCCTGGTCCCCACAGGAGCCCAAGGCGGTGCCTGTGCCCTGGGCTCCCTGCCCGGCCTTCAGGACCTGCTGCTGGGTCTGTCTCACCTGACCCTGCTCCAGCCCTGCCTCTAGAAGTGTCCAGACGGTCTGCAGAGGTGGGGCTGTGCCACCCCGGCGTGTGGCCTCAGGCAAGTCTTGTGAGCTCACAAGGGTCCATTTTCTCATCTATAAACGGGACAGTGACCCAGGAACTCAGGGCACTTGGTGCTCCTTGGAACTGACTGCATGGGTGTGTATGGGGGTAGGGGGCCCAGAAGGGCCCCTGGGATTTCAGGGGGCTCCAGAGCCCGGATGCAGGAAGCCTGGGGGCTGTGTGGCTCAGGGAGCCACTCCTGGGGGCTTGGAACCCTCTGCTGCTCCCTGGAACCGAGGGACTGAAGCCTGAAGTTTCCTGCAGGGGCTGTGGGCGGCGGGTGAGTGCACACAGGCGCCTGTGGACTTGGATGGGGCAGGTTATCTGCACTGAAGACATCTGATCAGGAGCCTCTTTCCAGTCGAGGAGAAGCAGCGCCAGGAACAGTCATTTGTGCCGACCCAAGGACCCCCGTTTCCACTCTCCTGGCGAGGGCGCCGAGGTTCCCGGCAGGAGACGTGCCCGTCCTGGACACCAGGGCTGCGGGCGTTCATGAGGCTGTGCCGGGCCCCGGCTGCCAGCACTGTGATGCCCGAGGCGGGGCGCCGAGGAGAAGGAGGCGAAACGTGGTGCCGTCTGTCTGATTGGGTGATTTGCTGTGAAGCCGGCGAGGAGCTGCGTCCTGAATCATGTCGGGGGTGTTACACATGTATCGGGGACAGACTTGTTCCTAAATTATCTTTTATGATCACCCGCGCGTCCGCGGGCGGCAGGTGTCGGCGCCTGAACCCGGCCATTATTTGTGGCTGCGGACCAGGCGTTAATTATCGACGCGCCTGCCCACCTCCTCGCCACCTCCAGTTAAAATTCATGGTCCGGCCACTCGGCAAATATTGATTCTGACCCAAGTTGATGTTTTCCCCTTAACATTATTATAATGAGGGATAAAAATCAAATTGCCTTCCCTGAAACTCAATCATTCTCCTGTCCCGTGCCTCATCGATCTTCCTTTCCCCGGGTTTTACCATAAATTATTCTATTCAATTAAGTAAACTCACACATAATGGCATTTTGCAAACTGAATAATTTATTGACTGTGTTTGGCAAAAGGCTGCTTTGGGGTGGGCCAGGGAAGGGAGGGCATTAGGTCCCCCAGCTCTCAGAGGCCCATCTGAGCGGGGTTGGGGTGGGGGGCGTCCGGGGGTGGCTCCCTGCTCCCCAAGGGGCCTGGGGCTGCGGGGTGGACAGGACCCAGAGTGGTGTGAGTGAGGTCCCCGGGAGGCTCCGAGGAGGAGGGCTGGACCTGGGTGGGTTTCGGGAGGTGAGGGACAGGAAGGGGCATTCAGGGGCTGGGGCTGGGGTCCTGGAGGAGACCCCGGAGAGGGGCTGAGCGCTGTCACCTGGCTGTCCTCTGCCGGGACTTGGCCTCAGCCTTGTTTCTTGGTGTGAAAAATCTGTGTCCACCTTCCTCGTGTCCCCCGCCAGTCCCCCGGGAGCCAAGCACCCAGCCCGGGTGGCTGAGATGTCAGATGGTTGTTCTCCCGCAGTCCTGGAGGCTGGAAGTCTGAGGTCAGGTGCTGGCAGGCCTGGTTTTTCCAGGCTTCTCTCGAGGCCTGCAGCCGGCCGTCGCCCCCCGCGTCCTCACAAGGCCTCTCTCTGCACCCCAAGCCCCTGGTGTCCCCCGTGTGTCCGCCTCTCCCCTTATAACCAGTCACATTGGTCTGGGGCCCTCCCACAGGACCTCGTTTTCGCCAAATCACCCCTTTCCAAGGCCCGCCTCCTCCTGCAGTCTCGTTCTGAGGGGCTGGGGCTCAGTTAGGACACTTAGCGAACTCGGGGGGACACTGCTCAGCTCTTGCCAGCCTCCTTGTGACCGGCCTTGGTGTCTGGGTCCACCTGGCTTCTTCCAGCCTCCAACCTCCTCAGCCACAGAAGCAGAGGAGACGGAGGTGAGGGTCCCAGCTTGTCCCTAAGGGCCTGGCTGCCCCGAGGGGCCCCCTGTCCACTCAGCTGTGTCCCACCCCAGCATCTCCTGTGTCCTGGCCCTCTGCCCTGCTGTCACAGGACACGTGGTGGGGTCTGCCCACAGCCATGGATGCTCTGCCGGGTGGAGGACACGCAGACGGGCCCCAGGCTTCCTGAGAAGCAGCGTCCAGCCCCAGCCTGGACTATCCCTCCCGCCCCAGCCCTGGACTGTCCTCTCCCCACACCTCAGCCCCGGACAACAAGACCGTCCCCTCCCCCAGCCCCAGACCGTCCCCTCGGTGTCTCTGCTGTCTGCCCACGCCCCCTGCCCCCAGCCCCCGCTGCACAGACCCACGCACCCTGCGTCTGGGTCCTCGGGGAGCAGCAGCCTCACCTGGGCTGTGTGTCCCCACCCCCACTGCCAGCAGCCCTGCTGATTTAGCTCCAGACCAGGTATCCAGCTGCCCCTTGCACGTGTCCCCGGACACCCCTCTGTTGCAGCGTGTCCCACGGCAGCCCTCAGCCTGCCCTGCCCTTTGCCTGGGCCCCGGGGCCAGTGGAGGGTCACTGTTTACCCATGGTCCAGGGTGGGAAGCGGGGGTCCCTGGGCGCCTCCCTTTGTGATGCCCTCCACCCTCATGGCCAGGGCCGTGCCAGGGTGGCGGGAGGCAGAGACCCACCACTCAGTGAGCCCCGGTCAGGCATGAGGCTACCCTGCCCGTCGCCTGGCTCCACTCCACCCCGGAGTGGTCCCCCAACCTCAGACTCTTGTCCCTGAGATGGGGCCGGGCCTCCTCCTCCTTCCTGTCATCTGAGGCCTGCGATGGCATGGAAGGGCGCTGAGACACAGAAAGTGCTGGCGGGCAAGGAGCAGGGGCGGCGTTGGGGGCTGGCACCCCTTGGGGGGCGGCGGGTGGGGCTGGCCAGGGGGAGCCAGCCCGGCCTTTCTGGAGCCCTCTTCCTTCCCCTCTTTCCCACCCATGGCTGAGCAGGGTCTGAGGGCCCCTGCAGAACGCGGGCTGCAACCTGGGGGGCCTCACGCACCGCTGACGTGTCTCCTCCGCGGGCTGGGGAGGGGCTGGGGAGGGCAGTTGGGGGATTGAGGATAATTACAGTTAATTGCTCCTGGAACCGGCCCTGCAGAGGCTGCCCAGGAAAGCTGTTAGCACTAATCACAGGGATAATGAGCCGCGGTTGGCAGGGCTCTTTCGCTGCCATCTTTCCTGGGGGGCTCCCCTCCGAGCCTCCGTACACAGGCAGGCCTCCTCTCCCCTGCCCGCCCAAGTGTGGCCCTGGTGGGGACGGCCTGATGAGCAGGTCCTGGGGAGCAGGGGCCGAGGGGAGGCTGGGGCTCACCCCAACCCCCAGAGCCCTCAGAAACGAGGCGCAGCCTTGGAGGGCCCTGTTGCTGCTGTGGGTTGAGGGAATGATTGATTAACGGGTGAGTGAAGCTCACTTGGACAGGGAGGGTCCCAAGAGGCGGGGGCCCAGGTTTTCTAGTCTCTACATTTCGCTTGGGGCTGACCTTGAGCTCGTGGGCAAGGAGAACCCTGGACTCTGAACTCACAGTGGAGCTCAGGGCCTGGGACATTCCGGCCATGGAAGCTGCTGGTGAGAGGGGGAATTGCCCCACTGCAGGGCGGGCCGGGGCAGGGGGCTTAGGCTGCCGAGGGGCTGGGGAGCGGGCGGGTGTCCCGGGCACGGTGGGTGGCATGTGGCCCACCATAAGCCGCTCGGGCTGAGAAATGTGTGTGAAACGCTAATTACATAAACACTGGGCCCCTGGAGCCACACTTCTCCAGATCAGCAGGGTGGGGGCTGGAGTGGAGCCCCGAGGGGTGGGTGGGGCGGGCTGGGGGCTCCTGGCTGTCTGCGCCCCTGACGGATGCCAGTGGCTCAGCCGGCCTTCATTCCTCGACGGACTCAGCTCTGAGCCGGGGCACGCCGGCCACCAGTGACGCTGACCCGAGGGGAGGTGTGCAAGGGGCTTTGGGGGTGTGCGGGCCGTGTGTGTGGCCCGGCCTAGCAGCCCAGCATGGGGGCAGCGCTGAGGTGTCCCCTGCTGCCGTCCTTTCTATCGCCGGCCTCACTTCCAGGTGGGCAGTCTCTGTGACCTCTGGCTTCAGTGCGCAGACCCAGGGCAGCGGGTACTGCCTGCCTGCGGCCTCACCTCTGCGGGTGCCTGTGGAGTTACCTGGGACAGACCCGGGGTCATGTGTGGAGTTACTCGGGACACACCCCAGATCACCCGTGGAGTCACACCCGGGACAGACCCGGGGTGACTTGTGGAGTTACCCGGGACAGACCCGGGGTTACCCGGGGTTACCCGTGGAGTTACCCGGGACAGACTGGGGTGACTTGTGGAGTTACCCGGGACAGACCCGGGGTGACCCGTGGAGTTACCCGGGACAGACCGGGGTGACCCATGGAGTTACCCGGGACAGACCCGGGGTCACGTGTAGAGTTACCTGGGACAGACTGGGGTGAACCGTGGAGTTACCCGGGACAGACTGGGGTGACCCGTGGAGTCACCTCCGGGACAGATCCGGGGTCACCCGTGGAGTTACACCTGGGACAGACCCGGGGTCATGTGTGGAGTTACTCGGGACACACCCCAGATCACCCGTGGAGTCACACCCGGGACAGACTGGGGTGACCCGTGGAGTTACCCGGGACAGACCCGGGGTGACCCGTGGAGTTACCCGGGACAGACCCGGGGTCACGCGTAGAGTTACCTGGGACAGCCCCGGGCCGGCCCTCTTGCCTGGATGGCGGCTATAGGGAACTCTCGTCCTGTCTCTGTGTTTTGATTTTTGAAATCTTATTTATCTGTTTATTTTTGGCTGTGCTGGGTCTTCGTTGCTCTGTGGGCTTTTTTCTGGTTGCGGCGTGCGTGCTCCTCTGTGGTGGCTTCCCTTGCGGGCTCTTCAATAGCTGTAGCTCACGGGCCTAGTTGCTCTTGCACGTGGGATCCTCCCAGACCAGGGGTCGAACCTGCGTTGGCAGGCAGATTCTTTACCACAGAGCTGCCAGGGAAGCCCCTCTTCCTGCCTTTGTTTAAGGTGCCCCTGGCAAGTGCAGTCTCGGAGCTGTTCACGTGCAGAACAGTGATGGAAGGGGGCAGGAGCAAGATGCCAGGAGAGGGTCTCTGTCTGCTCCAGACTCTGGTTCCCAGGGGTGCAAAGACCACAGGGAAGGGGAGATGCTGGGCAAGCATCCTGGAACAGAAGATTTCTCCTGGGACTGCATGGCTGCCTTTTCTGTGTGTTTGGATTTCCTACCATGACCTTGAGCTGTTTTTTTTGTTTTTTTTTTTTTAAATAATGTCTATTTATTTTTGGCTGCATCAGGTCTTGGCCGCAGCCTGTGGCATCTTAGTTGTCACTTGTGGGCTCTGTAGTGGTGGTGAGGCCTGATTTGCCCCGCAGCATGTGGGACCTTATTAATACTTCCCCGACCAGGAATCGAACCTGCTTCCCCGCATTGAAAGGTGGATTCTCAACCACTGCACCACCAGGGAAGTCCCAGCTTGAGCTGTTTTGAAACAGATGAAACAAATGAAAAGAAATTTAAGGGATTATATCTAAATATTTGATTTTAAAAAGAGGATTTCTTTTCTCATGCCCAGTAACACCTCACTTATCCCGGGCAGGCCTGGGCATAGGCAGCCTGACCAACTCAGCTCCCAGGTCGGCCCTCAGACCCACAGTTTCACCTGAGTGGTGACAGTCTTGGTGACATGTTGGGGACAGCTGACGGGAGCTTGCAGTGGCCGGCACATCTGCTCATCAGCCGAGTCGGGGTGGGGGGAGGCAGACTGGGCCCCCAGTCCCTGGGTATCTGAGCTCCTAGAACGTTCAAGGTCACTGCAAGCACAGGACACAAGAGTGGCTGGGTTTAAGCTGAGTGGTGGGCAGAGTCGCAAAGAGTCCTAATTTCCAACCAAGAGACTTAGAGGCCTGCAGTGAAGCCCGGCACTTGGGGAGCGTCTGGGCGAGGTTGCCAGCGGGAGCTGGGGTGGGGCGTGCTCCACCTCCGGGATCCTTCCTTGTTAACTCAGTCATTCTGGGAACCACAGCACTCCAGGTTGGGGCTCAGCAGGGCCCTCCTCGTCCTGTGGGTGAAAACATCCTGTCTCCCTGAGAAGGAACGTGACCTGGGGTGGGGGGCACGCTCCAACCTGCTCACCCCCTGCCTCCCTCTGAGTATCTGTTGGAGGGAGGTGAGTACTTTGAGGAAGGCTTTATATCAGGTATAAAAAGGCCCCTTGGGCTTGGAAGCTTCCTGACCCTCCAGGCAGCCCAGAGTGGGGCTCACCCGGTCCTGCCCCTCTGGCTGTGGGGAGGAGGGGGGCGTTCTGTGGGGTGGCCACTTGCTCCCAGATGATGGCCTTGGGCCACATATCTGAGCAGACCCGGATGTCCACGGGCTGTGGGTATGTTGGGGGCAGACAGATGGCAGTCTGTTTGGTCTGCCCTGTCAGAATGAGCTCCCAAAAGCACGGCTCTGACTGTGGCCCTGCCCTGCTCACACACCATCCGTGGCTCCCTCGTGCCGTGGCTGCCCGGGCTGTTTCCCGTTATTCCTCCTTTTCCTTCCCCAGCCTGGAGTTTGCTTGGCTGCTGCATAGGACAGAGGAAGCGGCCTGGGGCTGGAACAGCAGACGTCTGCGTCTCAGCCTGAGCCATTCTGTGCTGTGAGCATTAGAACTTCAGCATGCAGTTCTGGGCACACGTTCCAGCCTACGATGCTTGGTTTGGCCAGATCGGGCAAGTAGCCCCTGAAGCATGTGACGCATCCCGCCCCCTCCTGGGCTCTAACCTTTGTCCCTGTGGAGGCAGGTGGCCGGGGGCAGCAGGCCTGCTGGGGCGGGGTCTGGGGTTGGGCTGAGGGTGGGCAGGGGCCGTGGCTTCCTGTGCAGCCGCACAGACTCTGGAATTCCCTGTATCCTTCGGGAGGAAGGAGGCGAGGGACCAGCTGGCTGACCACCGTCGGTCAAATCTGATCGGCCGTGGGGTGCCATGGCAACGGGCAGAGGGCTGGGGGCCAGGAGGCCCCCACGTCAGAAGCCCCTGCGGGTGTGTGGCTGGCCTGCAGGTCAGCGTGCCCAGCTACATCTTTCCTGGGCCTGGAGCTTGGAGGATGGTCCCCAGAGGAGCCCAGGATGGACTTCCAGGGCCAGGATTAAGTTGTTCACGGTAATCAAGCCCCAGCGAAGCCGTTAAGTGAATTTTGCTGGCGGATCTGTCCTGCGGGGGCTTTCCTCTCGCCGTGCCCCCTCTTAGGGGGGTCCCGTAGCTCTGCCTGCCTTTTGGTCTCCTGGGGAGGGGGGCAGGTGTCCTGGGGCTGCAGCCTGGCAGGTGATTTAGGGGAGCCTCCTGGCCAGAAAGACCATTAAGGAAAAATGGGTCTTGGACCATCTTTTGGTTTTTCCATTAAATCCTGTTCGTCTCCATTTCACAAAATGGTTTTCTAATCCTATTTGCGACATGCCTGTCAGCCACAGATAAAAACGGGACATTTGCATTGGGGAAGGGGGGCGGGGGGCAGCCGCTCCCCTAAAGATGATACTAGGTTCCTTAACATGCTTGCGCTCCTGGGGTTTACGGTTTTTATGTGGAGGTTTAAACATTCAAAACCAGGTAGGGCTTTCCCCCTTCTGCTAACTATTAGAGGCAGATAACACTGAAAAGAGATTTAATTTGTCAGGTTGTCGCTCGCACTAATGGAGGATGAGTTACGTGTGTGGAGGGGAGCGTGCCGCCTCTGTCGGGTTAGCGGTGGGCATGATGACTGGGGAACAGAGGCAGGGGTCTCACGCTCTTCCCGCCCCCTCCCCCCCCGTCTGCACCAGGCTTCCAGAGACCTCTGGGGTAACTCCCTTATTCAAAGCAGCGCCAGCGACACGGCCTATGAACTGCTGGCCGAGGCGTGGGCACCCCCGGGTGTCCAGCCGTCAGCCCCCGCCCCGTGTGGAGACGCTTGAGGGTGGGGACTCATGCAGGTCACACCAAGGGATGGGGTCAGGGCTGGCCCTGAGCACCCGTGCGGCCTCTGTCTCTAGGGCACGCTGGTGGGCAGGGCACTCGATCCGGGAGTGCGTCTGTGTGTGTGCGCACGCACCTGTGTGCCTGTGAAAGGTTAGGCTCTCTGTTGACCTGGGAGGGTGGCCCTACTGGGGACCGCAGCGTGGCGCTGTGGGGAGGAGGTGGGGGGTGTGTCCCTGGGACTGGGGAGGCGGCCGCGCCCTCCAGCGGGGCAGCAGTGGATCCAGGGGGAGGACTCGGCAGGACCACGGTGGGGAGAGAGATTTGGGGGTGGCTCAGATCACCTTTGAGAATGGGAACTTCAGCCTCCAGGAGGAAGGGCTTGGGGGGGGTCACAGTGTGGGATGGAGGCGGCAGGGAGGCGTGGCGGGGCCCCTGGACAGAGGATGAGTCTGAGGGACAGACTGGGGATGCTTACCGAGATGGCTGGGCCCCGTGGGAAGAGGGGATCTGGGGGTCCTGGGCTTCCGCCTGGAAACTGGGGGCTGGGTGCCCCTTGGGGAGCCTGGGGCCAGGGCAGGAGCCGGGATGCTCGTCTGGTGCCCCTTCCTCTCCTGGCTTCCCAGATGGAATCTGGCACCAGGACTCTAGTGGGGTCTTGTACAGAACCTGCATTCTGCTGTCGGGGTCAGACACACTGCAGCTCAGGAAGGGGCCTCGGTCTCCCCACGGATGGGGAGGGTGTGGACGCCCAGTGTCCAGGGGCCTCGGTCTCCTCACGGATGGGGAGGTGGTGGATGCCCGGTGCCTAGGACGCCTGCTGAGCCACCAGGCCCCATCTGCCCTAGGGAACCAGGCAAAGCATGAATCCATCCCCATCCCCATTTGTCAAGAGGCCCCACAGGGGCCTCTGCTCCCCACTTCCAGGACGTGGATGAGGCTGCCAGGGCCTGGATACACAGCCCTCACCCGCAGCCCCGGGCCCATGACAGACGCTCCAGCTTCACAGTCGGGGATTGGAGGCCCTGGCCCTCACCCCTCCACCTGCGCTGGGTGAGCTCCCCCAGGGGCTGGCCCGTGCTGGGCCTCCAATTAGAGCCTCTTAGTGGGGTCTGGCCAGGCCCGGGCACCTGGGCACCCTCCAGGGACAGGACGAGGATTAGGGGCCCAGCCCAGCCTGGTCTTTGCTGGGGGATCAGCCGATGGGCCCTTTGTCCCGGCAGTGGGGCCCGTCTGCTCCTGAGACTCCAATTACAGCTCCCTCGGGAAGGCGGTGGCGGGTGCAACGGAGTCCTGGCCCTCTACCCTTCGAGGAGCCCCCCAAACTCCTTGTCTGCAACCTCGGCTGTAGTCAGCCTGAGCCCCGCTGCAGAGCCACCAGAGCACAGAGGCATCCTGGCTAGGGCCCGGGGCCTGAGCTGGTGGTGTGTCCTGGTTGGAGGCTGGTCTATCTGGTTGGAGGTGGTCTATCTGGTGGAGGGGTCCAGGCCCCGGGGCCTGAGCTGGTGGTCTGTCTGGTGGGGGGTCCAGGCCCCGGGGCCTGAGCTGGTGGTTTGTCTGGTGGGGGGTCCAGGCCCCGGGGCCTGAGCTGGTGGTCTGTCTGGTGGGAGGGGGTCCAGGCCCGGGTCCTGAGCTGGTGGTCTGTCCTGGGGGTGGGGGTCCCCAGCAGCCAGGAAGCCTGGGCTGCAGCCGCCCTTCCCTGGGTTGGCGCCCCTGCTGAGCTAGGGACTCCAAGGACCACAACCTGATGTGCTGGGCCCGGGGTTTCTCCGACGGGGTCTGGGGATATGAGTGGCCCAGTGGGGGCGGCCAAGGCTGTGACTGCAGCTGCTAAAGGCAGGAGGGGCTATCTGAGCCCTGCTAGGCCCCCTCCCCGGCAGATCCCAGGGGCAGGTCTGGGCTCACCACCCCTGACCCTCGCGCTGTGTAGATGGTCACCAAGGGCGGGAAGCCGGGGACCAGGGCAGCTGGGCAGGCGTGGAGAAAGGCCGGCTCAGGCCGTAGGGCCCTGCACCCTGCCCTTGCACCCCAAACACGTGGTGTTTCTGGGGTGGGGTGCCCTCAGAGAAACAGGAGGCTGAGCCCCTTTGCCTGGGCGGCTGGGCGCCGTGAGCCCCCTGGACGTGGATGTTGAGAGAGGCGGGGGGCTGGGGTGCTGTGAGGGAAGGGGGCCGTGGCACGGGCCTGGGGCTGCTCACTGGGCGGGTGGTGGTCTCGCTGGACAGAGGCCCCGTGGCCCGGCTGCAGCGAGTGCGGCCTCTCTCCGGCCCCCGCTGCCCCCTTCCGCCCGGAGGTGCCGGCTCACTGTCTCCCCCAGAGAAGCCCCAACCACCTGGGGCCGACGCTCCCCTCTAACCCAGCCCCTGCTGCGGCGTCCCCCTCAGCCCTGCTGTCCGGTCGTCGCAGGGGGATCTAGCTTGCTCTATGGGAGCTCTGGGCAGAAGGGCTGGGAGGATGCAGCCTCCCCAGGACCCCCGAGGAGAGATGCCTGCCTGCCCCGCACGCCTGGCCCGCACACATGCCCGGCCCGCACACACGCCCACCCCTCTGCGTGGTGGGGGCACAGCTGGCCCAGGCAGGCAGGGAGCGGGCATGGTGGCCACAGCAGCCGGGCAGGTGTGGGGTTTATGGGGAGACCCCGCTGTCTCTGGCCCCCGGTGCTGACTGTCAGGGGTCTCCTTTGCCTCCTCCAGGCCCGGCGCTGGCCTGGGAGTGCTGGGTGCGCCCCCTTCCCACGAAGGCAGGCTGCTCGGCGCTCCGCTCTCATGTCGGTCCAACCAGCCTGGGGGCTTCTAGGGGGCATCGGGTCTGGCTAATCCCTTAATGGGATGTGCTTGTGTGTGTGTGTGTGTGTGTGCCGAGTGAACACACACAGGCAGACGACAGTCAAGCAGTGCCCAGGGTCACCTCCCCTCCAGGACACTCCGTCACTGTCACCCTGCTGACCGGCACCCTGCAGTGGGTCTCAAGGCTGGACCCTGGAGTGGCTGTGAGACCAGGACGGCTCCAGGGGCACAGATCGCAGGCCCAGGTGAAGCTGGAGGGAGGAGAGAACGAGGCACCAGAAAGGGTCAAGAAAAGCTCCGGAGAGGGCCCCCTGAGCTGGGAGAGCCTGGGAAGGTGCCTGTGGTGGCTGTGGGCCTGCACCCCACCCTGGGCTGTCTCACTGCCCCCCGGGGGAGCCACTGGACTCACCGTCCTTGCCCAGCTCCTCCCACCTCCAGCCCTGCCCCACCGGCCCCCCACCGTGCCTGCTGGCCCACCCAGCTGAGAGCTCCCATTTATGGGCATTCGAGGAAGCGGTGGCTACAGGAGGCACAGCTGTCTGGGGTCCTCTGGATTCCCTCTACCCAGTGCGGGGTGGCGGCCCCCCCTGGTCCGTTCGACCCAGCCCAGGGGGCCGTGGACAGAAGGGGAGGAACACGGCGCTGGCCTCAGGGGACATTCAGCACGCAAGGGCTCTGTGGGTCACTGCACCGCGCGTCTCAGGGGGCCGGAGCAGCGAGGAGGCCGGGAGTGGGTGCCTGCCACGGTTAGCCTGTCCCTCCTTCTTCCCCCCCACCGGGGGTCCTGCCTTCCTTCTTTCCATCCGTCCTTCCCTCCCTCATCCATCCGTCCACAGCCCATCCTCCTTCCGTGTGTCCGGTGACCCACCCCCTGGTCCTCAAGCACCTACTCCTCCCCACTCCCATCCGTCCTCCCACCTTTATCCCTTCCAGCACAATCCCGCCCAGCTTGGGCCTAGCCTGCGGGGTCACATGGTCAGGCTGTTGTGGTCCAGAGTGCTGCGGTCTGGAGAGGAACGCCAGAGAAGACCCCAGCGCATCGTGGGGCCCGGGAGGTGGTCTCCCCTGGGAGGGCAGTGGCGCCTGGGCCAAGTGTGGGACAGTGAGTTGGGCCAGGGCACTGTGGGGCAGCGAGGGGTCCCCGGGGGGGCTGTCCCCTTCATAAGGGAAGGCCAGCCCCTGGGCCTGGGGACCACCCCTCCTGGGGGTGTCTCCAGGCAGGGCCTGACAGGCTGTGTGGGCCCCACGGAACCCAGTGCCTCCCCGGCGATCCTCTCTGTGTCTTGTCCTGCCACTTACCCATCCTCAGGATGACGGGTGGACTCCCTCGCGGCTGTCCAGCAGGGCTGGGGGCCTGAGGCAGGTGGAGACGGACGCCCCATCCACACCGCGAGGAGGAGGGAGGTGCAGATGAGCATTTAGGGCCGGCCAGTGGGGCGCTCTGCTAGGCCAGGGGCCAGGGCAGGGAGAGATGCCCCCCACCCCTGCGCTCCTGAATATCAGGGATCAGGGGGTAGGGCTGCAGGGATAGGGGTGGTGGGTCAGCCTGTGGGCAGGCCAGGCCATGCAAGCCGCAGCCGGGCCATTTCTCTGCTCCGGACCCACAGACCTGGGTCCTGGGGCCCGCCTGGCGTGGATGATGGCCTTGCCCGTCTCAGAGTGTGGGCCTGCTGGGAGCTGGGGGCAGGCGTGGGATGGCCCGAGCTCTGGGCCCTGGATCAAAATGACAGCAAGGCCCCCATTGCTGTGGCTGCCAGGTCACTTCTCGGGCGGCAGAGCCTGGCATGGGTGGTGTTGTCAGGATAGGCACGGGCTGGGCTGGAACAGCCCTGGGTTGACTGGACGGGGTGACTGCAGGCAGGGCCGTGTCAGCCACCCAGGGCTGTCTCGTCACAGCATGCTCCCCGTGGCCTCCGTCCGGCTTGCTGACCCCCTGCCCATGGCCTCGGAGCCTGGCTCCTCTCTCCCAGCCTCAGTCTCCCCTTCCATGCGAGTGTGAGCCTTCAGCGGGCCAGTGCGGCACGCTTCTGGGCCCTGGTGAAGCGGCCCTGACCAGGCAGGCCCGTCCTGGCCCCGTGGAGGGGATGGTCTGGCAGGCGAGAGCCGTCGGTGATGAGGGCCATGGACAGCGTCCGCCCAGCCGGCCGAGCCCCCTGAGACCAGCAGGTGTGGGCGGCGCAGAGACAGGCGGGCTTTGCTCCTCCTTGTTGGGGGGCACTGAGAGCATGGCCCCACCCGCCCCCAGGGGGAGGCAGCTGGGCAGACCCTGGGGCAGGGTGGGGGGAGCTTCCTGGGCCTCCTTCCATGGGTGTCTCCCTGGGGGGCCCTCTGACATGGGGTCAGCCTGGAGGGGAGAGGCAGGGCCTGGGGGAGCTCTGTCACAGGCACGCTCTGGGGGCTCCTGGGCGGTACCCACTCTCACCTCCAAGCCGGTGGGACAGAGGGGCTCCGTCTTCCCTCCTGCCTCACCCCGACCATCAGACCCCTGGGCCGGGATACACAGGGGCTCAGGGACTCACTGGCCAGGATCCCACATGGGCCCTCCCTCCTCCGGGTTCTGCCCCGGTTCCTTCATTGGCAAAAAGGGTGACCACCCTGAGTCGGCCCCTCTGGGCGCCAGTGGCCTCTCTGCTTGTCTCCCTGCCTCCCCGTGTGGCCTCTGGGCCCCTTGTGAAGCGTGTGTGTGGGTCACATGGTCGCGTGGCACAGGCTGCTCTCGTGGGGCCCCTGACAGGGCGCCACAGAGGTGCTGAACCCCCAGGATGCTGATGCCAAAGGCCCGCCTTTGCTCCCTCTGGAGAGTCTGCCTCTGCAACCATTCACTCTCTGTCCGCCTGTCCGTCTGAGTGTGGCGGCTGGCCAGCACGCGTGACCCTGCCGCTCTATGGGGAGCAGGGTGGGAGGCTGTAGACAGCAGAATTATTCTGGGGGAACCCAGGGCATCCTGCCAGGCTGGGGCAGGGGGCTCTGAGGCCCGGCCCCTTCCCAGCCTGGTGCCATCCCCTCTAGGGGCCAGGGGGGCCCTGATGCCCTCGAGGGGTGTTCAACAGCCCCAGGAGAGGTGTTGGGCAGTGTGCCCAGATGGGTGGAGAGTGTGTTAGCTGGACTGTCAGTGGCTGGAATGGAGTGGCTAGTGGCAGTTGGCTCTGTCTGCGAGCTCCTGTCCGTCCAAGGCCACCCAGGAGGACGGGGACCCCGATCCTCCCATTACAGCTGACGGGTCTCCATAGAAACCCAACAAGCCCTAACCGATACAAGTAAGCACTTCCCAAATGCGTGTTAATTACAGCGCTGCCAAGCTAAACGTCAAACCAAGGAATCAGTTGCCACGCACGTGATCCGAGGCAGGGCCTCTCCACTCTGACCATCAGGTCACCCTGGGATCCAGCAGGACCTCAGGACACTTGGGGTGGGCCCAGCCAGGCCTGGGGGGTGGGGCAGCGGCATCTGGAGCTCAGGGAGCAGTGGAGGGGGCCCTGGGCTCAAAGGGTGAGGAGTCTGGAATCCCGGGATTGGAAGGGTGAGCGGGCAGGTGGTGGGTGATGGGGGACGGGCTAAGGAGGAGTCAAGAGGGCCAGCCAGTCGAGGCAGGAGCGGGGAGCTGGGCAGGGCACCCTGGGGCCTGCAAGCGCCAAGGGGCTGGGGAATCCCTGCAGGGGCGGGGCTGGGGAGTCCCTGCAGGGGCGGAGCTGGCCTGCGGGTCAGAGCCAGGTGTCCAGGAAGGCGGCTGACCCCACGCTGGCAGGTGCAGGTCTGGGGAGCGGGTGAGGCCTGGAGGGGTTAGGGGTCTGTGGACTCAGAGGGTTTTCCTTCCTCCACGTAGAGAGACCTGGGGCCTCTCGGACGTCACCCGAGGAGCTGACTCCAGCGCTCTGGTCCCTTCTGAGCGTGGGGGGTGTGTAAGTCGCAGCCCGCACCCGTGTGCCACCCCCACCCCCTGACCAAGCCCACCGCCCCAGGCAGGAGCCTGCCTCCCACTCTCGTGGCGGACTTCTGATTCTCGGGAGACGCTCAGCAGAAAGGAGGGCCCGGTGCTGAAGGCAGAATTTATCGGGGCGAGATTGCTCCTCAACGGCTGTCAGCTTCAGACGCAGACTCTTCAGCACATAAATCCCGTGCTCCCGCCTTGCCGATCAGCCCGGCCCATCTGTCTGGAGGGCACAGGGGCACCAGGCTGAGTGGCGTCAGGGGTGCAGGGACGTGCCGATGCTACCTGCAGGGAGGCCCTGAGCCCCTGCCCCGTGCTCGGGTCTGCCGGGGCCTTGCGCCGTCCGCGGGCCGCTTCTATGGGGGCCGTGTGCGTGAGTCAGCCGCCGACTCTCCGGGTGGGGCCAGGGCCCAGGGAGGAGCGGCCTCAGCGAGAACACGGACGGGTGGGTCAGAGGCCGGGCCCCCGGGTGGGGTCGATCGCTGGTCCTGCAAACGACCAGCTTGGCTGCACCAGTCAGGGATTTCGGGTCTGTGCCATCAGCAAAAGGGGCCGTGTCCTCAGGACCCAAGCTCTCAGTGCTGGGTTGAAGTTTCCCCAGAAGCCTGCCTGGAGACTCAGGGCGAGCAGTGCATTTGAAGGGTTCTGGGGTCACCAGCAGGTAAGAGGGGGCAAGATATGGGGGGAGCAAGTCAACACAGGGGGCGGGGCTGAAGAAGCCCTCAGGGGGAGGGTCGCAGGAGCTCTGAGGGCCAAGGGCTCGAGGGCTCGTGGCTGGGACGAGTGTCTACACCCAGGGACTGACTAGCGCGTGCAGGGTCCCCACTCACACCCTTAATGTCCTGAGCACACAGCCCCCGATGGGGCGGATGCCCCACGAGCCTGCACAGGCCCCGAGGCCCGCGGCCTGCATAACAAAGCTGAGACTAAGCCAGGCCCTCAGGACCCCAGCCCCTCCAAGGACCGGACGGTCAGCTCAGGCCTGGGTGGACCCAAGTGGGGCTGGCTGGGGCCAGTGGGAGGCCGGGCGGGGGTCAGAGGCATGGCTCGGGGGCACGGGCTGGCTGTGCGCCACGCAGGCTGGGACCGGATCCCAGGTCCCGTGGTTCTAGCCGGAGGACATCTGACCCTGAGTTATTTGGCCTTATTTCTACGCATATTTTCAACAGCACAAGGTTTCCAGGACGGCCCCGTGCACCACCATCTGTGACGTGACCCTGGGGACTTGTGAATCCGCTGGCCTCAACACAGGGACATTCTCTGGGGTCAGGGGTGGGGGGTCGCGGTGGGGAGGGCATCTACCGAGTCACATGGCCTTTAAAGGCAGAGGGTTCTCCCTGGTGGGTGGCAGAGAGGGGTCAGGGGCAGGAAGCAGAAGTCCACAGATTCCTGCCACTCAGGGTGGGCAGGACCTCGGGACAATTGACCTCTGCTTGCTGAGTGCCGCTCCCTGCCTCTGGCCGATAGCCAGCGCAGGAGCAGGGCCTCCTGCGTCCTAGGCCTCCAGGAGCGGAATTCTGCCCAGACCAGAAGAAGGGGCCTGGCTGGGGGCCTTCCCAGGGGCTTTCAGGTGAGAGCTCAGCCCAGCCTGAGCAGAGAGCCAGGCCAGGCTGAAACCAAGGTGTTGGCTAGACTGAGCTCCTTCCAGTCTCTGCTGCTACTTTCACGGGGCCTCCTCTGGGTGTGAGCAAATCTCCCGCCTCGTCCCTCAGATAAAACACACATGCTGCATTTAGGGATCCCCCCGACCCCACCGCCAGAAAATCCAGGGCTGCCTCCCCGCCTCAAGATCCTTGATGTAACCACATTTGCAAAGACTCTTATCAAATTAGGTCACATCTCAGTTTGGGGGTTGGGATCACCAGTCTTTGGGGCTACATTCAGCCTCAAAGACAATCGAATTCCCTGATTGCTTTCCCCTGCAGGAGCGTTGAGTCAGGGTTCTGGTTTTCCTTGTAAACATCTCCATCCCCCAAAGCCTCTGTCCTTGGTGGTTTTCTGGGCCCGTCCTACATCGCGTGGGAGCTGAGGTCACGCCTTCCCAGCCCGGCTGCTCCAACCGGGAGTCCCAAGGGGTCGACAGCACTGCCGCCAAGCTTTATCCAAGCACAGCATTTTCCAGGAGAGTTTTGGCTGCCGTCAGTTTTGTTTTGTGTTAATTATTCCTAACAGTAAGCTTTGCTGTGAACGGGACAAAGGCTGTGGGGGTTGGTTTCTGGCACCGGAGGTGGGGAGAGGGTTAGGTCCTTGCTTTTCAGGCCTTCACACCCAGCCCTTCGGCACTGCCTCTTAACACCTTGGAATGAGCTGGAAGGAGTGGCTGGCAAGGCCAGTGGGCAACTGACCCCTCCTGCAGGTGGAGGAGAGGGGTGAGGTGTGGGGTGGGGCTCGTGGGGGCCTGAGGGGTCCTGGCTCCCTTCCTAAAAGCCCCCCCAACCCACCCAGCAACAGAGCCTGTTGGGCAGCAGAAGGGCCTGAGACTGGGTTTTAGGACCCGTTGGGCCAGCAGTGAGTTGGGAAAGGCCTGCCGTCAGCTGGGGACACCCCTGCCTGCAGCAGCCTGGGAGGGTGGAGAAGAGGAGTGTGGGCCCCCCTGGGGGTGCTGGAGGCCCCCCTCCAGGGCACTTGGCACATCTGACCACTGGGGCAAAGGGCTGTCTGCAGGGTGACCCCTTCCTGTCCGCGGGCATGGAGGCCCCGGGCCCCCGCTGTGAGCAGGACTGACAATTGGATTTTGATTTTCACTTGTGTGAAGCGTCAGGCTGCGGGGCAGGGCGGGGGGGTCACCGATAGCTCCAGCTGTCCCTTCTGTCAGGAATGAACAGAGGGGCCAGGGAGACCCCAGAAATTCAGGGGTCACCGATAGCTCCAGCTGCCCCTTCTGTAAGGAACGGAGGGGCCAGGGAGACCCCAGCAATTCAGTCATCCCAGCAACTAAAGCCCCTCCCTCGTCAGGTTTGGCAGGGCAGGAAAACCTTTCCTCTCTTGCTTCCAGGCAGGCTGGAGAAAGTCCTGGAGCTGGGGATGGGAAAGATGCCGTGGCGGGCGGAGGAGACCCACGGGAGCGGTCACGCGCGCACGGGGGGAACTGAGGCTGCAGCTGGTGGCTTTGACCCTGAGCAGTGGCGGGGGGGCAGGGAGGAGGGGGGCACAGAGGCCAGGCCAGATGTGAAGAGGGTGGGGGCCTGGCGGGCAGAGGGGTCTGCTGGCCTGGACCCCTGCCCCTGTAGGAGCAAGTGGGTCAGTGGACGGAACATCACTAAGAGGCAACGCTGGGCATGGGGCCCTGGCTGAAGCAGGGGAGGTGCTGGGAAGAGCTGGCTGAAGGCGCGCTGTCAGCCTGCCCTGGCTCGCCTCCCAGGCCCGGCATGGCCACCACAGCCCAGGGGGGATGCTGAGCGGACGGCACTGGGCCAGGAGACTCCCGCCAGGAGCCCTGTTCCTGGGAAACAGAGGGCTCTGGCTAGCTGAGCAGCCGCTTCTTAAAGAGACCACTTTGGAAAGAACTGTTTTGCGTCAGAATCTCCCTGGAATGAGGGGTGGACCCGGAAGGCACAGCGCCTGGTTGAGGGTCCCTGCGGGAGGGGGGCGTTGGGGCGGGGCTGGGGTCCAGCAGACGTGGGTTTGCAGGCTGGCCCTGTCTTAGCAATCGAGGTACTGGGGAGGGCCCACCTGGCCCAGGTGTGGGGCTACCTGTGAATTAAAGGAGACCAGGGTGCCCCTTGCGGCCTTGAGGCCACGCGCCAGACGGAGTTCCAGGAGAACCTCCTCACTCCAGGAAGCTGGGGAGGGGCAGCTCTCAGCCGCCTCCCTGCTTGGGTGCCAGCCCCACCTGTCCTGGCAGCCCCGCGGAGGTTCTGGCTTCCACTCGGGAAGGAGAGGGGAAAGCTGCCGGGGCCACCTCTTCAACCAGAAGGAAGACACTTTTATCTTTCTTGAAAACGTAAGCGCCACTGGTGTTAAAGTAGATACGTAATTCAGTTCTTTGCGGCATTTTGCAAAGGAGATTTGCAAGAATATACATGTCGTCACTTATTTTTAGACGTTTACTATATGGATTGTCTTAAAGTCAGATGCTCCTATTTAAAAAAAAATCATAAAAACCGTTAGGCAGCAAAGCTGGAATGCAGATCCAAGGATGGGAGATGGCCTCTCACCCGTGGGGCTAAGGCCCCTCCTTGGGGGCTGGCTTGGGGAAGCAGCAGCTTCTCCGAGCCCGGGAGCAGCGGCTGGACAGCGGGGCCGCTGGACGGTCTGTCTGTGTCCAGACCCCTTCCTTTGGTGCCGGGACCCTTAGGCTTGCTGGGCCCAAGGCCCCGTCCACGGCAGGCTGGCACCGGGGGTCTCCTCCCAGTGCCCCGGCCTGCCTTGGTCCCCTCATTATCTCAGCCCTGCCTGGGAAGATCAATGCCTGATTTGCATAGCTGTCCCCTCTCTCCTTTCATCAATATTTAATGACAGGCCGCGGGACGCTGTTGGTGGCAGAGCCTCCTGCGGCCCCTTCTAACGTGACAGCACCAGAGGTCTTGGCAGGTGTCCGAGCTCACAGGTCATCTCTTTGCCGCGGTGGCCGGGGGGGTGGGGGGCCTGGGACATGGTGATGAATTTTAACAAAGCGCCTGGTGGCCTCACGGTTAGGGGCCTGCTGATGTCTGGGTGGGCTCCAGATGGGAGGCGGGGCGGGGCCTCCTCTCGGTGCGGGGCTCCGTGGTCGGGGGGGCAGGGATGGGGCGCATCTCTTGGAGAGAGTCAGCAGGAAGGACCGTTTCACGTGGCTCAGCAGCTGCCCGGCAGCCCCCGCTCACCTGCCCCCTGCAGGTGTCACCCCTCCCTCGGCAATGGCATCACAGCACTGCCCCTCTGTCCCCCCAGAACTGCAGCCTCTGTGAGAGAAGCCGGCCCAGCCCGCATCCCCGAGTCGGAGGTGGGGGCTGGAGACCCTGGGCTGTCGGTAAAGAAGGCAGCCTGGGGACAGAAGCCAAAGACGGGCCTGCGGGCCTGGATAAATGGGGTTGACAAGGCGAGCGGCCAGGGGCGGGCAATCTGTGGCTGCTGCCTGTCCCTGGGCCTGGTTTCCAGGGCCATAAATAACTCAGCCCCCTGGCAGGTGGGCACATGGAGCCCTGTGTGCGTGGACGGCGGCTGCTCCTCCAGTACATGGGGGCCCCGGGGAGGCAGCGGGAGGGGGCGGTGGCCGCAGCCCCGTGTGGTGTTTGGCTTTGGGGCCAGGTGGACTGGACAGGCCTGGCCCACTCCTCGGGAGGGAGGGTCCCCTCGCAGGCGGTGGCCCTGAGCCTCCGGGCCTTCTCGGGCGCTGCCCTCACGGGAGGGGCTGCCCCGGGCTGGTGACACGAAGCCCACCTCACTCTCATTGGCTCAGGCCAGCGGGAGCCTCTGCGTGGCACCCTTAGAGGCAGGGGCCTGGGCCACGCGGTGGGGGGCCTGCCGGGGCTCCCCATCCCTGTCTGGGCCACAGGCTCCTCCCCAGGGAGGACAGGGTGAGGCCTCTCTGTGGGTGGTCCTCCGGAGGGACTGGCAAGGACAGGATGTCGGCCGGGAGCTCCCCGCCCTTTGAAGCCGGTTCCAGTCTGAGGGCTGATACAGCAGGGTCGTGGGCTCCCCTCGGGGCTCACGTGGCAGAGGCCAGGCTACACAGTGCTCCATGCCTCAGTGCTCCCACCTGCAGATGCGGCCAAGGCGTCCTGGGGGCCCGCTCGGTTGGGCCAGCCGGGTGGCTTGGGGCCTGGCTCTGATTACTGCACATAGAGCCGCCTCCGGGCCTGCGGAGAAGCCTCGGCTCTGAGTCCTGACGGAGGAGATAAAAATGATGAAATGTGTGTTCTCTGACACGGAAGCCAGACTCCCGTGTTCGAGGTAATTGGAAAAAGCCCTTCCCGCTGTCCTCGGAGAGTGGGTTACAGACCTGCCCCCGGCCTCTGCCCAGCCCACCCCACCTTGGGCAGCCGCTGGGCTAAGCTGGCGTGCAGCCCCCCGGGAAAGCTAGGGAGCTTGGGGGACCGGGGTGGGGGTGCCGGCAGGGCCTGTGGTGGCTTCCAGGGGCCCCCCCGCCGGCCACAGATGTGCCTGCGTGAGCTGGGGGCTGCGGGCGTCCTCCGGCCGCGGGGGCAGTGCTCCCTGTCCTCAGACCTCGGCAGCGCAGGGGGGATGTCGGGTGAAATAGAGGTTAACGTTTTCATGAAACCAGCTGGATTTCCGTTGACTGGAGTGGGATGCCTGTGCTCCGGGCCGCGGCCCCGCCCCCGCACCTCACCTCCCCTCCCGGGAGGCCGCTGCCCCCACCCCGAGGGCCCTTCCTCCTCTGATGAGTGAAGGACTCCCCAACGGTCACTTTACAGCCGCACTGTAGTCAGAGCAAGACACAAACCCCCAACTCCCCGTGGTGACAACTTTGCGTGTGTGCCTGTGTGCACGTGTGTGCATGTGTGTGCACGTGTGTGCATGTGCATGTGTTTATCTGGGTGTATGCGTGTGTGTTTGTATGTATGCACATGCGCGTTTGTATGTGCGTATGTATTTATCTAGGTGTATATGTGTGTGCTCTTGCCTGGAAAATCCATGGACAGAGGAGCCTGGTAGGCTGCAGGCCATGGGGTTGCTAAGAGTCGGATACGACTGAGCGACTTCACTTTCACTTCTCACTTTCATGCATTGGAGAAGGAAATGGCAACCCACTCCAGTGTTCTTGCCTGGAGAATCCCAGGGATGGGAAGCCTGGTGGGCTGCGGTCTATGGGGTCGCAGAGTCGGACGCGACTGAAGCGACTCAGCAGCAGCAGCAGCAGGTGTGTGTGCATGTGTCTTTGTACGCGTGTATGTGCCTGCATGTGTTTTTGTCTGTGTGTATGCGTATGTGTTTGCATGTATGTATATGCTTGGTTTTGTGTGCATGCATGTGTTTGTACATGCATTTGTATCTGTGTATGTGTGTTGTGTGTATTGTGTTTTTGTATGTGTGCACGCGTGTGTCTGTGTATTTGTATATACATATATGCATGCACGTGCTTGCATGTGTGTGTACGTATGTGTGTCCACGTGCGTATGGCTATGCCTGTGTGTATATGTATGTGTGTTGTATTTTTGTATGTATATGCACGCGTGTAGTATATGTGTGTACACATGTGTATATATGTTCTTGTGTTATGTTTTGTGTGTGTGTGCACATATGTGTGTCTACATGTGTGTGTATGTGTGTGTGTGTCATCTGGTGGACGAGCCCCCTGTCTTTGGGTCTCAGCCTGTTTCTGTGAACTCTCATCTCCCAGGAGACTCTGGGGTCTGGTATCTGGGGAATCCCTCCAAAAAGATTTATGGATCTTCTTCCCTGGCTGTTCCCTCACCCTAGCAGGTAGCTTGGTGGGGGTTAGATCTGATTCGGTCCAGGAGCTTGGTGAAGGGAGATCTGGGCTGGGGGCTGTAGTGCAGAGGCTGGATGGCACTTTGGACGGCGTGAGCTTGCTGGTTACCAGAGCATGTGGCCCAAGGTGACCCCAGGGGTGAGATGCCCAGGAGGGGCTCTGAAGACAGTGAGCCTGGCCCTGGCTCTGTCCACAGACATGGCCACTTGCCTGGCACACGCTCCCTCAACTGAGCCCTCCTGGCTGGCAAGATGGGCTTCTTAACCCCATCTTGTGGGTGAGCGCTGCCCCGTCTCAGACCTACCCGGTCACATTGTGACAGCCGGCCTTGAGTCAGGGGTCTCCAGATCTGGCCTGGGTTCTCCAGGGTCTGGGGAGGAGCTTTGTCCCTGCTTAGTCCACTTAGTCTGGAGAGGCTCGGTCCACTCCCTCAGATGGTCTGGCAGGGGCCGGGCGGCTGTGACCAGTGGTGTGTGGACTCCTGGGCCAAAGAGGACACTGTGGTCCCCGTGGCTGGGGGAGCCAGAGCTGTGGACGGCAGAGGCACCTCTTTCGTGGGCACCCTGGTCATTGGATGACTCGGCCCTGGCCAGCCGGATGCAGGTTTCACCTGGAGATGCTGAGGATTTGAGCCAGGCAGGTGAAAGGAGCAGGTCCAGGTGGGCTCCCTGGGCCCAGGAGTCCCGGCCAGCCCTCTGCCAAGGGGCACCATGGTGGGGGGACACCAGAGGTGGGCTGGGCCCCACAGAGCTGTTGGGACACAACGGAGGGGGGCTCCAGGAAGTGGGGGGACCCTGCAGATGGTGAAGCGGATGCCGGCCTGAACTCACCCTTCCTCAGCCCCCATCCCCACCCCAGCCTGGGGTTGAGGAGAGGACACTGGGCTTGAGTGGCCTGACCTTGCTGCGTGACCTTGGGAGAGGCTCCCAGCCTTCCTGGACCAAGCAGGACTAAGGGTGGGGGTCTGGCTGCCTGCCCTGGCCGTGTTTCCTCCTGGGCCCTGAGCTCCATGGGCCATGTGGCTGGCAGGCAGGCTTGCTTCAGATCCTACCTCTGACCTGCATCCTGGGGAGTGGCTTATGCTCTCTGGAGCCTGAGGTTTCTCATCTGCAGATTGGGTTAAAAAGGCCCACAACACCAGGCCTTGGTGGTGAGCTGACATGATCACAGCAAAGCTCTGCACACCTCGTGGGCGACACAGGGCGCTCCTCTGCCTCTGCCTCTGGGATCCTGAGCTATTAGCTGAAATAACAAGGTGGCCGCCCACAAGGATGGGCTGAGCGCCCACAATAATTAACCGGGCGCCCACGAGGAAGCTCCCCGGCCCACGCTTGCTCGCAGCCCTCCTGCTGAGGCTTCACCCCGCCTGCTGAGCCTCCGCGTGAATGCGTCTCTCCAGCTGCAGAGGACCCCCCCCCCGGCGCCCAGATCCCATCGCCCGCCAGGAGCCCGCTTTTCCAGGGAGAGGCCTCTGTGCCTTTAAGAGGAAGCCCGTTAAGTTAAAGATACAACTTGTCCCTGGTGTGTGCGCCTGGCCTGCCTCGGCAAACATGCGATAAATTACCATTTCCCCGGCCGCCGGCCCCTCGGCTTCCAGACAACCGTGTCTTATTAACATTTACGTTGCATTTTGTGTGGCTAATGTTGTCTTAGAGAAATTAGGGGAGCGTATTAGTGTTTGATTTAGTGGCAGGAACCCTGGTGAGCATGATGCTTTTGTTCAGACATGCGGGGGATAGGGGATGGGGGTCCCTGGCTCCTTCAGGGACCAGGGAAAGGACCGTTAGCTTGGGCTCCTCAGGCCAGACCCAGGCAGGCCGCCCCGGCTGCTGGGGTCAGTGATCTGATGAGACGGCCCCCTGGAGGGCCTGGCACGACCCTGCCATGAGGAAAGGGCTGGCCGGTGAGCGGGTCCCCGGCTCCTTGCTAAGCACCCGCGTCTGCTGGGACTTGGCTGTAGGGCGGACCTGCAGATGGCTCCGCTCTCTGTCTCCACTTGTCCACGTGCCTGCGTTATTAAGGGGGCCAGGCCAGGAAGCATGAAATTAGTTACGGTCCTGTGCGGACGTGTCCACACTGCCTGTGTGTCTCCTGTGTGCTGGGCACCAGGCCAAGAGAGGTGCATGAGACACAGTCCCGAGTCCCTGGGAACTCCCAGACTTCCGGGTGGGGGTGTACCCTGTGGGGCCTGAAGCTTGTGCGATTTGGTGGCAGCGGTGGAGTGTTTAAGGAATAAAACCAAAAATAAAGTATCACGTCAGCTCCAGGGCCTTGCAAGAGCCTATGTGAGTGAAGGGTCTGCTCTGGGCCTCTTTGAGGGGCCGTCAGAGGGGGAGGGGCCTCCTCTGTCCCGGGATGAGACCTCTGGTTGGCAGGGACAGAAGCACTCACAGTGGGTGGGGCTGAAGTCCCTGGACCAGACCTGGGCTATGAAATCCAAGGGCGGCTGGAGCCCCTGGAATGGGACAGGCAGGAGGGGCGGGGCTTCTGGGGCCACTGGGACCCGAGCCCAAAGTCTGCAGGAAGCACCTGGCCCCTCGCCTCCCAGGCTGGGCTTCGGGTCTCTTCCTAATTTGCTCCAGGTTGTGGCAAACATGTGGCTGGAGGATTCTGGACGTTACACCTTACACCTTTGGTGTAGGAGAGAGATGGGCTTTTCTCTCCCAGCTCCAGTAATCCCAGTGAAGTGCTTTGCTTGTCCCAACTTCAATCAGGTGACTCTCTCAGGGTTAATCAGCGGGGGCTGGGGTGGTAGGGCCACACCATACTAACAGTAACAGCTGTGGGCGTGGAGAACTGGGAGTAGTTCCTAGAAAGGAGTGCTGGGCTAAGAGTGACACCGGTCTCCTCTCTCACTAAGCTCAGAGGAGAGTGTGACTTAGATTTACCTGTAGGAATAACGGGCAGCTTCATAGAGGAGGGGACATCTGGACAGGGTTGTGCAGTATCAATAGGAGTTCACTAGGCACAGCTGGAAGCTGAGGAAACCCGAGGGAGTGGCACGGAGATTCGGAACTGATTGGGAAGAGCAAATTGTTCAACAAGACTGGAGCGTGGATCCTGAGCCACAACGATGGGGTGCAGGTTGGAGAGCCTGGGAAAGAAGCTGGGGGCTGGGCTGAGTGGCCTTGGACTTCAGCCTAGAGATGATGGAGTTCCAGAAGGACTTGAACGGGGTGACAAGATTGGATACTTCTCGTGGCACCGAGGGGGTGGATGGAGGGAGACAGGAGACTCAGAGAGGCGGAGGGTCATGCCCCAGGTGCACTCTAGCTGGAGGGGGCACCAGCATGCCTGGCCTCTGGTCCAGCCGCCGTGCCCGTGAGTCGGGACCTCTGGGTCCCTTCCCCACCCAGGCCAGTGGCCACAGGAGTCCCCCAGCGCTCCCAGAGCCTCACTCTGCCCTCCCAGGCTGCCGTGGCGCCAAGCTTGATGTCTGGCTGGCCGACGGTGACCATGGTTGGCTCTTCTGTGTGCGGGTGTGGTGCTGGGCGCTGTAGCTCACTTGAACCCCACCCTCTGGGCAGGCGCTGCTGTCGGCCCCTTTACAGATGAGTAGATGAACTCAGCTGAAGCCCCTGAGTCTGAGCTCTGACCACAGGCTGGCCCCAGGTGTCCCTAGCAGGGGGCCCCTGATCCTGGCTGCTGGCCAGCAGCCGGGTTCTTGTCCCAGGAGTTTGACCGTGAGCTGAGACCCACGGAGAGGGGTGGGAGGTGGGGTGGGGCCCGCACTGATGCTGAGAGTGGCGGGGAGCCCCAGCCACAGAGGGACAGCCAGGGGCCCCTTCCACGATGTGCAGCCACACGTGGAGTGGCTGTGAGGGGCGCTAGGGGGCCTGGGTAGGCAGGGGTGCTCGGGCGAGGGGCTGGATGCTCCTCCCAAGGGCCCACCCCCTGCCACCCTGCGCCCACAGGCCCCACTGACTGTGGCCGGCGCGAGGAGGGGCTGGGGCTGCCCAGCCCGGGTGCCCATGCTCCCTGCTCCCTGCCCACCTTCCCACCCAGTGGGCGTGGACAGCGGCTCCTGCTGGCCTGCTGGACGGCATCTCCATTTAGACCGAAACGTGCCGAGCGGTGCTTCCTCGGTCAGTCCATGGGTGGGGCTGTAGGGGACACCGGGGGCCGCGGGGGGCCACCTGTGGGGCGTCAATAAGGCCTGGCTACAGGCTTCCCTGCTGCGTGCTGAACAGGAATGTCCACCCTGTCCCTTCTATGAGGGGGCCCCGTTCCCAGGCCCCCCAACCCCGGCGTGCTGTGGCTCCCCCATGCTCTCGCCCATCTTTCCTGCCCAATCAACCTGCTAATCCCAAGCATTACCTAGTGGGGAGCTAACCGAGTTCTGCGGGGCGGGTGGCATAAATTACTGGGCGGCTGTGGCTCCGGCGGGGGCTGTGATTTATTTGCTTTGCGGCGATGTAGTCGCGGCCTTGGCTGTGCGCTGTTTACCGTGTTTGATCGGCTTCCAGCTCGCCTGTCTGGGAGTGTTTGTTGAGATGTTCTTTCGAGCCCGGGTGACTCCCGACACAGGTGGGCATCGATTGGCCTGGAGTCCTGCAGCTCTGCCTCCTCCCTGCCCCCCGCTTGCGACCACTGCCCGGGGCTTGCAGGGTGCATCTCCAGGTGTGGAGGCCTCGGAGGCAAATGGAGCTGCACACTGACCCTGCTGTGGGGCACACACTGGCTGGCAGGCTGCAAGTGCCTCGTGTGAATGCGGTGTGTGTGTGAATGTGTGTGTGGCTGTGGTGTGTGTGGGTGTGGTGTGTGTGGATGTCGTGTGTGTGACTGTGGTGTGTGTGTGTGAATGTCATGTGTGTGGTGTGTGTTTGTGGATGTGGTGTGTGTGAATGTCGTGTGTGTGAATGTGCTGTGTGTGTGATTGTGCTGTGTGCACCATGCTGGGACATGTGACGGCTTCGCGGAGACCACTGCAGTGTCAGAGGCGGGCGCACCGGTGGCCACTTATGGAGCAGTTATCGGGTCCCAGGCTTGGGCACAGACCCTTCGCCCAGCTGGCTCCCTGAGGGTGCTCAGCCACCTGAGGTTGGTGTCCCCGTCGGGACACCGAGGCGCAGGTGGCGGATGACTTGCCCGAGGGAGCCTGGGACTCCTGCCGCACCTTCTCTGTCTCTTCCGGTGAGAGGAGCGCAGTCCGATCTTGGGGACCCGCCCTCCCTTTCCTGCCCCTGTGTGTCTGTGCTGATGGAAACGCTCGTTCCGAGGAGCCTAATGCGGTTTTTGTTCCTGGCCCAGAGAGATCCGATCACGGTAATTCTGTATTCACTTGCCTCTGTTTATCCCCCAAGCCCGGCCGGCACTGGGAAGCAGATTATCAGCGCCAGGCTTGATAAATTGGACTCAGGGCTGGAATGGAAGAGAAATCCTGTTTTATTATTGCAGACAAAGCTGGTGGGCAGGCACCGTATGCTGTGTTGGCAGCCCCTCGGTGCTCAGAGCCTCAGAGCAATCAGGGCCTTTCAAGAGGCCCCCCACCTGCACGGGCGGCAGGGACCCCATTAGCCCGGCTGTGGTGGGGGAGGGGTGACAGAGTGTCAGTGGGACGGAGGGGCAAGAGCTGATCAATAATGGGCGATCGATTCGCATCTTTCCCCTCGATTTGACACGGAGCAGGGTGGAGATGAGGCTGTGGAGGGGTGTTGGTCTGATCGGGGCCAGCAGAAGCTCAGAGGGCCTTTCATGTGGTGGAGGGTGGGATGAGGGCTGACGCTGCTTTCTCAGGTGCCTGGTGAGTATCGATCGTATTAGAAATGATAATGAGCCAATTCTTCAGGGCTGGGAGGTCTTAACCATTTCACGGCTTGCTGGGCTGACCCAGGTGGATGCTGGAACCCTCCCTGGGTCTGCAGTTGATATTCTGCGTGTCCTGGGCCGTGGCCTGAGCCCACCGATGGTCCTGGAGATCTGGCCAGAAGGGCCAGGGCCCTGGGCTAGGAGCCTGGTGCCGATGGGCCGGGGTCAGACCCCACGGGGTTGAGCGAGCGCCCAGCGGGTCCCTGGCACTGGCGTGTCTCCCCAGCCCCTGTGAGGTGGGTGAGGGTGACTCTGCCTGTTGTTCCGAGGCCCCCAGCTGTTGAGTGGCTGGGCCTCTGCCTGCCTTTCTTCTCCAGCACAACGCTGCGTGTTGCACCTGCCACTCCCTCCCTCGTGGAGCGCTGACTTTCGTCGGTCACTTAATCCCTCTGAGGCCCACTCTGCTCATCTGTAAAGGGGGGCTGTGACAGACTGGCTGGGAGAATTCAGAGGACGGGGCGAGTGCTTTGTGCACCTTAGTCTCTACCATAAGGCCTGGCCTGAGCTCCGGGGTGGCCCCAGTTACGTGTCTGCCCACGTAGGTGAACACTTCATGTCGAGAAGTCTGCTCCTCCAAGGAGGGGAGAACTGCTGTGCACCTTTCCGAATGGTTCTGAGAACCAGCTGAGTTGATGCTGGGCAAGTACCTAGCGTGCTGTGTGCTCAGTCGTTAAGCCGTGTCCAACTCTTTGCAACCCCAGGGACTGTAGCCCACTATGCTTCTCTGTCCCTGCCATTTTCCAGGCAAGAATACTGGAGTGGGTTGCCGTTTCCTTCTCCAGGGGATCTTCCAGACCCAGGGGTCAAACCTCCATTTCCTGCATTGACAGGCAGGTTCTTAACCACTGAACTACCTGGGAAGCCCACCTAGCGTGCAGCTGGTGCTTAATAAAAGAAGGCTTTCATCCTGCTTTTCACCATCAGCATTGTCACTGTCAACGTCATCATCACCATCACTGCCGTCGTCACCATTATTAACACCACCACCGCCATCATCGCCATCACCACCATCATCATCATTCCCACCACCACCACCACCACCATCACCGAGGTCATCACCATCACCATCATCACTACCATAATCATCAGCCCCCCATCATCATCGATACCATCACCATCATCATCATTATTAACACCACCACCACCACCACCATCATCAACCCCCCCACCATCATCAATACCATCACCATCATCACCAACATCATCAGCATCACCACCACCACCACCGTCACTGAGGTCATCCCCGTGACTACGATCATCACCAGCATCAACACCACCACCACCACCACCGTCATCACCACTGTCGTTGCTGTGCTCACTGTCCTTGTCGTCACGTCATCACTATCGTTGTTGTCATCATCTTGGAAGATAACGCGTTCCAAACAAAGAGGGTGGAGAAAGGAGGCATCGCTGGAGAGATGAGATAGGAGAAGGACGATACTAAGAAACGACCCTATGTCGAAGGAGTGGACAGGGGCAGAGGGAGGAAGGAGTGGACAGGGGCAGAGGAGGAAGGAGTGGACAGGGGCAGAGGAGGAAGGAGTGGACAGGGGCAGAGGAGGAAGGAGTGGACAGGGGCAGAGGAGGAAGGAGTGGACAGGGGCAGAGGAGGAGCTGACAGGCGGAAGAGCGCCAGTCCCTGGAGCGACACTTGCTTTTCTCCTCTGTTTTCTTCTCAAGGTTTTCTCTTTAGCATTGGTGTTCAGTGGTTTGACTACGACATGCTTGGTGGTGCGTGTGTTCACCCTGTTGGGAGTTTGCTGAAATTCTCGAAACTGTAACTGACATTTTCTTCAATAGTATTGAAAAGTGTTTTATACTTTCATAATACTTTTCAGGATATTTAACCATCCTATCTTCAAATATCTTTCCCGCCCTTTTCCCCTCTCCTTTCTTTGAATTCCAGTTACACACACCTCTCAGGCCAGCTCAGCCCCTTGAAGCCCTGTTAAAAAACATGGGTGTTATTCCAGCTACACATGCCTCTCAGGCCAGCTCAGCCCCTTGCTGCTGCTGCTAAGTTGCTTCAGTCGTGTCCGACTCTGTGCGACCCCAGAGACGGCAGCCCACCAGGCTCCCCCATCCCTGGGATTCTCCAGGCAAGAACTCTGGAGTGGGTTGCCATTTCCTTCTCCAATGCATGAAAGTGAAAAGTGAAAGTGAAGTCGCTCAGTTGTGTCTGACTCTTTGAGACCCTATGGACTGCAGCCTACCAGGCTCCTCTGTCCGTGGAATTTTCCAGGCAAGACTACTGGAATGGGGTGCCATTGCCTTCTCCATCAGCCCCTTGAGGCCCTGTTAAAAAACATGGGTGTTATTTTTCGTCAGGTCTGGTGAAGCCACCAGATTGTGCATCACCAGTGAAGAGAGTTCATTCTTCACAGATCCCGGGAGAAGCGGTCACGCTGCTCTGTGGAGGGCCGGACGGGGACGCACCAGGGTTGGTCAGGAGAGAGAGGGCGAGGGGAAAACTGTGGGCCAAGAGCCTGTGCCGCTTCCACTGTCAGGGCAATGTCCAGGGAGCAGGCTTAGCGGCTATGCCATCCTGGGCATAGGGTTGTCCCTACTTGCCTGGCACCTGGCCTCATGTAGGGATGGTCAGGGCAGAAGGAGAATTGGCGAGAGTGTGATGTAACCCAGTGAAGAAAGTGCTTGGCAAGTGGGCTCGGACTGGCTTATTTGTCTATGAAAGATGTGCTGGAGCCATGTGGCGTCTCTAGGAATTGGCTGCCCTGGGCGGGGGTAAGGGTGGGGGGGTGTCTCTCCAGGGTCAGCAAAGCCCCACCTGTCAAAGCATCAGACTAGAAAGAGGTGCTTAATGCAGATACTCTTCACGTTCTAAAATTCTTCCATCTCTTTGTTCTTCAGATTGAATACTTTCTATTGATCCGCCTTTAATCTTCCTGACTCTTTTACAATCTCCAGTCTGTTGTTAAACTTATCCAGTGATCTTTAAAAAAATTCAGTGTTATACTTTTTGGCTCTCGAATGATTGTTCTTGTTTATAATTTCTGTTTTTCTACTGAGGTTCCACAACGAATTTCATAAGATTTTTTATTTAAACCCTGGACGTAGTTATCATATCTGTTTTAAAAGGCGTTTATCTCTTTGTTTGCATAATCAATTTTTTTTTATTACACACTGGACGTTGTAAGAGCCCCGCGAAGAGCCTTAGGCTTGGCGGCCAGGCGGTCACAGGAGGCCTGTCTGGAGATGGGGCGGCAACACCAAGCTCATGGGGAGACCTGGCAAGCTGGAGGCCAGACAGAAGCGGGGCTCAGGGGGCAGCGAGGCGTGCAGCAGGCATACAGAGAATGAAGCCACCCACCGGTCCTGAGGAGGACCACGCGCAGGGGGGCCCTGAGCTGGGCCTGAAGGCTGCAGGGTGAAGGGGGTGGTGGGTGGGGCAGCTTCCACCAGGCTGGGGGCTCCCGTGCAACTCTCAGCACAAGCCCCCCCCCCAACCCCCACTCCGAGCTGGCAGCCAGGCGTGCCCTCCCCCAGGAAGAGGATGAAAGACTCTGGGCTCCGGGGCAACCGCAGCGATCAGCTCCTTGTCAGACAAAGAAAGCGCTTCTTAATGTTCCGATTAATTATTGACCAGCGCGCGCGTGCCTGGCTGCTGCTTCCTGTCGGCCGACTCTGGGTCCCCGCTACTGAGGGCGCTGGCGGAGTGGTGGGACCCCCGGGGTGACGGTGACGCCTCATCACTCACCTTCTTGTAGGAGGCGAGCCCGGACAGACAGCGAGGGCGCCCGCCCTGGGGGCTGATGCTGCTCTGGTTCGGTCCGCACCGCAGCTGCCCCCGGACAGTGCCCGGTGGGCGGGCTAGCGGGGGTCGGAAGGTGGGACCCTCAGCACAGGCCCCGCGCCCCGAACGCCCCGAGGTGCCCCGGGCTGGGACCCGGAGCCACGACTGCGGCGGGTGATTTGCACCTTGAGTGAAGCAGAATAAGCAAATCACAGGGCAAAGTACATTCTTCTTGGCTTTTTATTCTTATTTTATTGTAAAATACAGCACTCATGCCGAAAGGTGCGTAAATCAGAAAGGTACCAAGGATGAGGAACTGAACGGCTGCTCCCCGTCCCCGCTCCGGCCCCGCCCCGCGAGCAGAGCCCTCGCTGACCACGTGGCCATCACTGCGCCTCCTCCCTCTCTGGTCCCCACCCCGAAGCCAGCAGCCCTCCACAAGCTGGTTAAGCTGTCCCTGGTGGTGAATTTCATATAAACGGAATGAACCGTGATTTCCCCTCTGTTTCTTGTTCCTCCCCTGCCGTTCTGCCGTGACATCCAGCCGTTTTTACAATACTGCGTCTCCCCAGCTCAGCCCGGTGGTCTCTGACTCTGGGTGGAAGCCCCCGGGAAGCCTGGATCTCTACTGACTCCTTGCTCGGATACATCCCAGTCTCCTCCCTCATCCCACTGCTGAGGAAAGCTGTGGTGCTCCCACGTGGCTGGCCCGACCAGTACCACTAAGGACATTCTTGCCCATGTCCACTGGGGTGTGTTTTTCTGCAGAGAAGAACTGCTGGGTCATAGGGCCAGCCAGTCTTCAACCCGTCTAGAGAATTCCAATCTGTGTTTTTTTTCTTTTACTTTATAGACTTTATTTTTGAGTAGTTTGAGGTTGACGGAAAAATCGAGCGGAAAGCCCAGAGCATCCTCAGCGACACCCAGCTTGTCTGGCCTGTGCTCTGGCCTGTGCGCTTGTCACGCTTGTTGAACCAGCGTTGGTGGATGGGCACTAGTGGGTGACCATCACTAGGGCCCGTGGCTCACATTAGGGTTCACCCTGTGTTGTACTTCCTGTGGTGTGGACGGACGTGTAGTGTCATAAATCTCTCACTGCAGCATCACCCAGCCTTGTTTCTTTGCCCTAAAATGCCCGCGCTCCACCCACTCCACTTCCCAAAGGGACTGCCCCCCAGACGCTGCGGCCAGGGTCGATGGGGGCTCCTGATGTGAGTGCTTGGTATCGTCAGAACTCACAGTTTCTGCCCTTCCGCTGGACTGGCAGCGGAATCTGGGTGCTGTGATCCTGTTCTGGGTTTCCTTGACTGCTGATGGGCCCCGTTTAACGCTGTGTGGGTTTTCCCTTTTGCGAAACTCCTGTTGGAGTCTCTCCTCTGTTTTTAGACCCACACCATCTCTCTTTTTCTTGCTGACGCCTTTCACACATCCTCTGCACGAGGCTTCACGGGCTCATCTTCCCTGTTTCATGGGGGTCTTCGCTCTCATTCCAGGGGCCTCCTCCACCCAAACTTTCTAAGGTTATTTAATGTTGTTGAATTTATTAATCTTTCTTGTTGGTTAAAGCTTTTAGTGTCTTATTTAAAAATTCTTTCCCTGTTCAGGAGTTGTGATGCCATGACCCCATATTATCCTCCCAAAGTTTGGCGTTTCGTCTTTTCCACTTAGGCTTCCTTGGTGGCTCAGATAGTGAAGAATCCACCTGCAATGCAGGAGACCTGGGTTTAATCCCTGGGTTGGGAAGATCCCTTGGAGGAAGGAAATGGCAACCCACTCCAGTCTTCTTGCCTGGAGAAGTCCATGGACAGAGGAGCCTGGCGGACTATAGTCCACGGAGTCACAAAGAGTCGGGCACAACAGAGCGACTAACACACATTTGGGTCTGGACATTTTTTTAATATAGTTTTTTTTAATGGATGAATTGTATTTATTTTTAATGTGTATTTATTTATTTATTCTTTGGCTATGCCACAGCATGTGGGATCTTAGTTCCTTGGCCAGGAATCGAACCCATGTCCTGTGCGGTGGGAGTGTGGCATCCCAACCACTGGACCTCCAGGGAAGTCCCCTGGGTCTGTACACTTACTCAGGGTTGATTTTGTGCATAGTGTGGGGAGAGCCGCAAATTCATTTTTCCTCTGTTCTTGCAAAGACTGTCTGTTCATCCATGCTCTGGGGTCCACCTCGGTACTAGTCAGGTGTTGGTCAACTCCCAGGCCCGCATCTGGGGTCTCTGCGCTGCACTGTCTGCGTCCCTGTCCTGGCATCACGTTGGTTAGGGCAGGCTCCCCGCAGCTCTCCTCCTCCAGGGCCTCTGGGCTGGTCCAGGCGCTCAGTAATCCCATGGACCTTTTAGTCAGCTTGTCAACTCCCCAGCTCCACAGAAACAAGCCCTGTTGGAGTTTTGTTGGAATCTCACGGAACCAAAACGATCTGGGGAGAAGCGGCACCGTGGCTGTGTCGTGTCTTCCAGCATGTGAACGTGGCTGTCCGTTTGGTGTTCTCAGCCTCCTGTCGTATGACACTTAGCCTTCTTTACGGAAGCCGTGGGTAACCTTGTTAGGAATCCCGCTAGACAGCCAGCCTCCTCTGGTGCTCTCGCGTCCCATTTCCACTTTGTCGATGTCGCCGTGCTGCGTTCTGAGCAGGATCCGCAGGTGGATGGTCTCGCCTCCGCCGTGTAAAGTCTGCCATTGAACCCGTCCCCCTGGCTTGCATCTGCAGGGACTTTTCAGATGTGCACATTTTTCTTCCGTTTTTCTGAATCTGCTCCGACGTGTGCTTTCGTTTTCAGTCTCCGCAGGGTTTGGTTTTTATCCTTCAGAGGATCATTCCTCCATATTTTGTGTTCGTGACCCCAGAACCCAGACTCTCTGCATGTGTTTCTCTTTTCTGTGTCTTTGCCGCTCCAGACCGTGGAGTTTTATTTACAGTGTGGGGAGGCTGTCCTCGTGTGCTAGAGACTGCTTCTGGAAGAGTCCTGGCAGGAGTCATCTGCACCCTAGAGGGAAGATTCTGCCTTTAGAGATGGTTTTGGCTTACTTTTCCCAGGTGCTGGGCAGGGCGCTCCATCTGTAACTACTCTAGGCAAAATCAAACACTGATGTTTCCTGGGTGGGGACCTTATCACCAAGTGTGAGCCCAGGCAGGGCTGGCGTGCCTTGGGTGCCCTCGCCCGGAGCCAGGCCTTCGAACTGAGAGGGTGGGGGCTCTGTCAGACGCTGCCTTCTAGCAGCTCCGGGGTCCTCTGCGCTGGTGCGTCTTTACTGCCTGGCTCTCCAGAAACGCAAGCCCGACGTGCAGCATCTGCTGACCCCCAGGATGTGAATATTCGCACTGCGGCTGATTTCAGGCCGCTGGCAGGCATCACACCTGATGCTGGCGCCCACAGTCAGCTCCCGGCAGCGGGAGCGCCTTCTCCGGCTGCCTCCAGGGGCCCGTCAGCGGCCTTTTAAGCAAGAGCAGATCTGACATCCTTCCGGGCTTACCTTGCAGGCCCCCTGCCTCCTCTGAGTTTGGGGCTGGGGATACATTCCTCGTGGTCTGAGTTGTTTTTTTCTGCTTTAAACTAGAACCACTCGCATCCAGCTGTTCTAGTTGTCAGGGCTGGTCCGGCTCACCTCGCCTGTTTTTACTGGAAGCAGATGCCCTCTCTTTTCTGTTTTCAGGATAATATCCGGTCACGGTGGGAGAAAGTGGAAAATGCAGGAGGATGCAAAGCGCCCTGCAGGAGGCCGCTGTGGACCCTGTGGGGACTTTTTCTTCTGGCCCAGGGCCTGTGCTGTGTGCAGAGAGGGCCACCTTTGCACAGGGCAGGGCAAGGGCAGGACACAGACGATGCTGACCACAGGGCTGGCCTTGGCAGAGCCTCTGGCTTCTCTGAGCCTCTGTCCCCTCAGCCGCCAAAGGGACCGTCCCCTGCTTTCCTCAGCTTGCAGAGATAAGCCAGGCCCCGCCTTGGTGTGGCCACTTGCTGCTCAGGGGACATCAGGGGACCAAAGGCTTCCTGCGGGCAAAGCAGATGCGAGCATGGGGTTGTCAGCGGCCGCAGGGACCAGCCTGGCCACCTGGCTGGCAGGGATCAGGCCAGCTGTTGTGCTCTGTGGAATCCTGGGTTTACGGGGAGCCTGAGCCTCAGAAACGCCCAGGAATGCATTCTTGGCAGCCCAGGAATCGGAAAATGTGTCTCCCAGGACGGCATTCCTTCCCTGGAGCACAGCTGCCCGGCTCGTGTTTTCACCCTTGAGCCATAATTAGTCCTTGTCCCCGACCCCGAATTCCTGGCCGGCCCCAAAATACACTGAGGCTGCTCCTCATGGCAGCCTGTCCCTCCTGCCCTCCTGTGGGCCCGGCAGGTGGCAGAGGGGCCCGGCATGCACAAGAGAGGGCTGGGGAGGGGTCCCACAGACGCTGCGGGGGCTGGAGATCTGCCGACCGAGGCGGTGGGGCAGGCGCTCGGGGCTGGGATGGAGTGGGTGACCGGTGGCCCTCACTCAGCGCAGGAGGTGAGCACACCGCTGGGGCAGGGGAACATGCTCCAGTACTCCCACCCAGGACGGCTGCCAGGGCCTGGGGCAGAGGAGGCCACGGGAAACATTATCCACCCCCCCCAACCCCTGGACCGGTCAGCTGTCTTCCTCCTGAGCTGAGGGGCGGGAGGGAGCAGGAGATGGGGGTGGAGGGACACACAGGGGTCCCTGGCACACACAGGCTTGCCCGCTGCCAGCAGGTGAGGGCTCTGGCCAGCACCAGGCTCTGCCAATTCCCTGCTGTCCACACTCACCCTCCCCTTGGTGGGCAGAGGCCAGAAAGATAGGGGATGTGCCCCCTAGCCTCTGCCCTTCCTGGCCTGGCTGGGCTCTGTCCCCAACAGCTGCCCCAGTGTCCCTGTCCCCTCTGCTCCCAGAGGAGGTGACCGGGCCTGCAGGTTTAAGCCCCTTGGCCCAGACCTGGGTCTCCACAGAGGCTGGGGTGGGGGTCAGGGCAGGTAATCACCCCCTCCCTCCTGTGCCTGAGCAATGAATAGCTGGAGCGTGGCCCGAGCCCTGGCCCAGGTCCGGCCCGGGCGTGTTACCCTGCTCAGCAGTGTGAGCACCCCAGGCTCTTGGCATCTGACCAGCCACGTGGTGAGTGCTGACCCTGGACGGAGAGATGAAAGGAAAAGCCTACTTCGGGGGGAGACCGAGGCTCTGGGGGTCAGTGAGTGGGGCTCGGGCTCCTGGCTGGGCCCCCAGCGCCTCTGAGGTCACAGGTCATGGGAGCAGCAGGACACACAGGGCACCAGGCCCCCTTTTGTCCTTGTCGGCCTCGCTGTCGAGGGCAAGGGGCCGTGGTCCCGCCAGGAGGGGCGGGCTATGAGCAGATCCCCAGGCCGTGGAGGCCTCCACAGGGAGCCCATGCGGGACCGACCCGAGGCTCACGCCCCGGGGCAGTTGCAGGCCCTCGGATCCCTCCAGACGCCGGAGTAGATGGTTGAATGCGACGGCTCGCAGTGTCAACACGCCAGCAGGATGTCTCAGCCAGTCTGGGGGGGCCCCGGGGGCGGGGACACAGTGAAGGCGCATCCCTGTCTGCGTGCCTCTCCCAGGCTGGCTGCTGGCCTGGATTTGCTGCTGGGACCTCAACCTGGGCCAGGACTTTATCCTAAGGCAGAGGCACCCCTGATCACAGCCCTGAGCCGGCTCAGAGGCCGCTGGGGCCGGCATGGGAAGCAGATGGGATGGCGCGTATGGGAGAACGCCTAGTACGGTCCCCTCCTCCAGGGGACCTGCCTTCTGCCTTCCCGCACCTGCGCCTGCTCAGGGGCTCCCGGGACACGGGAAACCGCCCAGGGGGAGCCTGCCTGGCTCTCTGCAGTGTGCGGGGTGCCGGCCGGGCCAGAATCAGGAGGCTGGCACTCTGCAGGGCCCCAGCTGTGCGTGAGTGTGTGTGTGTGTGTGTGTGACCCAGGAGGGGCCAGGCCTTTGAGGGTCCATTCCTCTCTGGGACCCTGCTGAGCAGGAATTTGGATGAGCTGTGGCCCCACTGGGGAGCAGTGGTGGGGGGCTCTGGGAGCCCAGAGGACCCGGGAGGGGGCTGTTCTGGCCCCTGCAGTCGCCCTGAGGAAGGCTGGGGGCTCCGGGACACAGAGCTGAGGGTGGAGAACGGGAGGCCCTTGAGGAGCTGACGGGCAGCACCGTGCTGGGATGGGTGGGTGAGAGGCCACAGCGGCCCCGCTGTTGCCGGGGCTGGACGCGTGGATGGTACCCCCGGGGGCGCTGCTGGGCGGGGCAGCAGGGTTCCTGGGAGCTTCTTTGGCCACTCTGGGCACCTCGCGGGGTCCGTCTCCCCAGGGCCCCTCCTGGCCGGGCAGCCGGGTGGGGCAGCAGGATGGGCTGGACCCTGAAGGGCATGGTGCCTCCAGAAGCTCCAGCTTCAGCCCCAGGACTCCTCCGAGCTGCCACCCGCCCTCCCAGCCCTCCCGACCAGGGTCTGAAGGGATAGCGAATTGCTGCAGCCTGGTCTGTGGGTAATCTGCTCCTTTGTGGAAGTGCTGTGGCTCTTAAAAGCCCCGGTGAATGCCCTTAAGGGAACGCGATAACGCTGACGGGGAAAATCGAGAGCCCCGTTCTCCTCCCAGGTCTGCGTTTGCGCAAGCGCGTGCGGCGCCGGGCAGTGTGGATGTCCCGGAAGTCTTCCGCTCAGTCCGCCGCTGGACGCAGCTCGGCCCGCGGGCTGGAGGGTCGGTCCCACGGAGCACGCCGAGGCCCAGGGGACAGCGGGCCCGGGGTGCCCTTCCCTGCGGCGCCTGGTTGGGGCAGACCCGGGGGCGCCCGTCCCTCTGCCCACTTAGGTTCTTTCTGCTCTGTGATAACGCCCTCCCCCGATGGATGAGAAAACCAGCTGGAAGCTCAGGTGAGGCTGGGTCCTCCTGGCCAACGTGGGGTGGGCATGGGGGCTGGGGGCTGATCTGGCCACCCTGCGGGGACTCCTGCTTTCTGAGGGGACGTGGGCCCAGCTCGCCCACCCCAACCTCACCACCCCAACCTTGTGAGTGGAGGGACCCTGAGGAGAAGCTGTTAAGATCTCAAACTACCTTTTCATCAGCTCCCAAGTGGTAATCAGACTAAATGGTGATCTAAGTTTTCTAAGAGCAAATTAAATATACATAAAAGCAGACTTAGATGATTTATAAAGTTTCTGAAGCAGAAGAGAATCAGTTATGTGCTCGAGAGTTGTTTCAGGGAATTTGTGCTGTGGGCCACCCCCCACCCCCGCCGCCGTCAGGCGGAAGGGGATGGGGGCAGCCCCTCCTCCTCCTCCCTTCAGCTCGGTGGTCCCTTGCCTGGGGATGTGCTTCGTTGGGGGTGCTTTGTCTGCCCTCTGGACAGCGGCGCCTGGAGACAGCGGAGAAGGTCCTGGCCTCCGGGGCTCCTGCCCTGCCTCCAGGGTGCTCCGGGAGTGATGGACAGCTGAGAGGAGCCGGGGAGGGTGTGTGCTTCCTCCTGCGGGGCTGATGCTGTAGCTGCCAGGCGAAGGCCCCAGGCCCAAGACATCTCTAGGACCCTGGTGCCAACCCCCCGGGGCTCTGCTGTTGCACGCACGTTTCAGTGGGGGGACCGAGGCTCAGCGGTGGGAAGGGACCTGCTCCCGTGGGAGACCAGTAAGACAGGGACCGGCCCAGCGCCGGGGCCCACCTCCTCTCCCCAGGCCTCCAGGGCTTAGGGAGCCACTTGCTAAGGGGCCAGTGAGCCGGGCATGGGGGAGCAGGCTGTGAGGTGTCTGGAACCTGCAGTGGAGTGGCCGGGGGGTAAGGCCTGAAGCGGGTCACGGGGTAGGGGCAGTGAGGGGGGGTATGAAGCGGTGGGCCTGGTGGGGGCACGGGTTCCCTGCCTGAACAGTGGGTCCCAGGTGACGCTATCTGTAGTGGCCTCTCGGGCCAGGAGACCGAGGGCTGGGCTGACCCGAGGGCTTGTCTGCAGGGGCTGCTGAGGACACCTGCGGCCATGGCGCACCTGAGATGGGCCAGAGGGGAGCGTCGTGGGGCAGGTGATGGCACTGGGGAAGGTGGGGGACGGAATGGTGGAGGGGCAAGGGGGCAAGGGTGGGGGAGTGGCTGGGGGAGGCCCCATCAGTGGGCAGAGGGGACCCCATGCTGGGTGAGGGTTAGACCAGGTATCCTGACGTTGGTGGGCAGAGGGGACTCCATGCTGGGTGAAGGTTAGACCGGGTGTCCTGACGTCGGTGGGCAGAGGGTACCCTGCTCTGGGGGAAGGTTAGACCCTGTGTCCTGACATCGGTGGGCAGAGAGGACCCTGCTCTGGGTGAGAGTTAGACCGGGTGTCCCGAGGGGCCTGCCGGCCGTGACTCACCTGGCAGCTCATCCGTCCGTCCACCACCTGTCACGAGCCATCACTCATCGTCCCTCCACCATCCGTCTGTCCATCCATGCACCCACCCACCTTTCCCTTTTCTCCTTCAGTCCTTCTCCCCTTTTCCTGCCTTTCCCCAAGTTCACTACAGCCTCTGCGAATATTCTCCCCATCTCTGACGGGGGAGGGCGTGTCTGTAGCTGAGAAGCCCCCTCCTCATGCCTCATCTCACCACCCAGAACAGCTGGCCCCCGGCCCTGCAGGCTCAGGCCTGCTGACTCCTGGCATGAGAGCTGGGCTGCGGGCAGAGGCTCTCCCCAGCCCCCTTGAGGTCTTGCCGAGGGAGGCAGGCAGCCCCTGTCCAACCCTGACTGGCCCCTTAGCTGCTGGGTTGGCCTGGTGGCTCACGTCGGAGAGCCGAGATGCGGCCGGGGCCGTGATGAAACCCCGCTGGCAAGGGCGGCCCTGCTCGCGGCTCCGTGGGTGGCTAGCAGGCGGGTGGGCTGCAGCCGGGGCCTTCCTGGCTTCCCCTTGGAACACTGGTCTCTGAGGTCGAGGGTGGTGTGCGCACGAGCTCCCGGGGACCTTGGGGTCGGTTCTCAGGACCCGCTTAGGACCAGAAGTGCCTTTTAGAGCCAGTTCTGGGCCCAAGTGGCCCCCGAGGCTCAGTCAGAGCTCAGGATTCATGGGTAGCACAGACCCCCGGCCCCCGCGAGAGCTGCTGCTCCCGCTCTGGGCTGAGCCCAGAGCCCCAAGCAGGGGCCTCCGGAGACCACCGATCCCTCCCATAGTGTCGCAGCAGAGCAGGGAGGCCGGCTGAACGATCACCTCTGGGGGACAGGCTCATGGCACACAAGCAGGTTCCCGCCCTGGGCCCCCATTCTTCCCCCTGAGCCCTGCAGACCTGCTCAGGAGGGCTGGTGTGTGCTCAGTCACCTGTCCCATCTGCCTCTTTGTGACTCCCTGGTCTGTAGCCCGCCAGGATCCTCTGTCCATGGGATTCTCCAGGCAAGAATACTGGAGTGGGTTGCCATTTCCTCCTCCAGGGGATCTTCCCGACCCAGGGATCAAACGAACTCTTGTCTCCTGTATTGCAGGTGGATTCTTTACCACTGAGCTCCCACTTCAGAGGGGCCGGGGGGGGGGATGTCAAACATCAGCTGTCAAAGGAAGGTGTTCAGGGGTCCCTCTACCAGCTGCTAACTGGGAGAACTGGCAAAATGGGGCACTTCCCTGAGCCTCAGTTTTTCCACTCAAAAACTGGGCACAGTTGGGTTACTGGGAGGAGGCAGCCTGGCTGTCTGGAGTAGGTCCGGCATAGAGCGCCTGTGGGCAGTATCCTCTCCTCTCCCACAGCTGGGCCCCGGAAGCCTACTGCTTCTGTGCATCCAGCCTCCCCACAGCCTCAGCTGGCCCCCTTCCCCCACTCAGGCCAGGCCCTTTGCTGCCAGCAAACCTGGTGGGCACCCCCATCTCTCCGTAGGCCCGGCTGCGGTGGATGCCCTGGGGTCCGGCCCCACTCTGATTGAGGGTGGCGGAGCAGGCTGCCCCATTGGCTTCTACTGGGGCCTCACCCTAGGGCTGCAGACTCAGAGTCTGCAGGGCTCTGGAGCCGGACAGGGTGGGCGGTGGCGGGGAGCTGGGACCTCTCAGAGGGCGAGCCAGCCATCGCTGGGCACCGGCTGATGCCTCCATGATGGCCCCTGCAGCTGGAGCTTCCAATATTTCCAGAAAGCCAGAAATCTGGGCTTTGATCTGAAATCTGTTTATAAATGTCAACCATGAGCGAATGTGTGTAAACCCAGTGCAATGGAGATGGATACGTAAGGAAACACAGGAGGGGTTGAGGTTGGAGCCCAGGATGGGGGGAAGGGGAGGGGGTGGTGGGAAGCTTACAGGGCTGCCTGGAGATGGAAGGGCGTTCGGCACCTTCGCTCCCAGCAGAGCTGTGAGTGTGTGAGCCTGAGCAACGGTGTGTCTAAGTCCTTGTTAACACCCTGCCCTGCCCTTCCGACTTGTGGTTCAGGGGCCCTGCAGGAATCAGCTGTGTCCTGTCTGTGGAGCGGCCACCATGGAGGAGCGTGGCCAGGCCCCCTCAAGTTCACCCGGCGTGCTGTGGGGGCCGGGGGCTCCCAGGGGGAGGTCTGCAGGGCCGTTAGGGTCACCAAGCCTGGGCAGGGGCTCCAGATGCCGGCTCCACGCATCCAATTTCAGACTTAATCCTGGCAGTCCCCCGGGACTGAGGGAACCGTGATCATCAGCGTTGGGGAGTGGACGGCAGCCCCTGATGTGTGTCTGCTCATCACGCTGCCGGCTTAGAAGGCTGGGGCCTCGCGGGACTCTGAACAGCCCTCCAAAGAGGTGGCAGGGGGTGGGGCCAATGCGTGCTGTCTCTTTCTGCGGGATACACTTGGATGCCCGGGTGTGCTGGTGGAGGGGTGTGTGTCCATGTGTGTTTCTGAAGGCGTGTCTGTGCCCGTTTCTGTGCGTGTGTCACGAGAGTTGATGCCTTTGCAGAGTTGTCAGCAGCGGGCAGGGTGCATGGAGGCCAGCCCAAGGTCTCGGCAACTTCAGCCTGACATGGGCGAGAGTGGAGATTGGCCTGGGAGGCCTGGGAGAGGGTCCAGAGGGTTGGAGCTGAGGGATCCCTGGGCATGGAAGCCCTCCTCATTGGTGTGGGTGGGGAAACTGAGGCAGAGTCAGAGGCTGGGAGACAGGAGGAGGAGGGGCGTGATGAGAGCCAGGCTGGGTGGAGGGGACTACGGGCCTGGCTTACCTTCCTATAAAAAGCCACGAAACCTGCCCAAGCCAGCCGTGGAGGAGAGGGCTCCGGGCTGGGGCGCTCCTGGCCCCCCACCCGCACCACCTCAGTGCCCGCCCCGCCTCTAAGATATGGGTGCTCAGCACACTATTAGCCCCAGGCAGCTGCCGTTCCCCGCTCAATCTGCTAAATTTATGCTTCTGGGAAGACGCACACCCTCAGCCAGAGCTGAGTGGGATTCATACGAAGGTGGGAGAAAGCCCGCTTCCTTCACGTCAACGTGTCAGAGGCTGAGAGCATCAGCTTCGCCCTCTCTGACAGCTCGGTCCCCAGACGCCCAGCCTGGCTGTGCCCGAGACTCCGTATGGCCGGAGACCGCCTGGGCTGTAGGCAGCCCCTGCCTTTACGATAGCGTGAAGTGAGCACAGCGCCATCGCTCTCATCTCAGTGCACGACTGCTCAGTGGCCGTCTGAGGACGTTCACAGCGCTGTGTACCTGTCACACCATCTGCACCTGCATCTTCGTCGTCTCCAGCAACTCCGCCCCTTAACCGCTAACCCCTCCCCTCCCCCAGCCCCCGCCCTCACCCTTCCCCTTTTTGTCTCCGTGAAACTGACTGCTCTTGGTACTTCATTTGCGCGTGATTGCGGAACTATATCGTGTCCTCCCTTCTGCGACAGGCCTGACTTGGCATGACGTCATCCAGGTTTCTCCTCGTTGGAGCAGGTGTCAGAGCCTCGTTCCTTATTATGGCTCGATCCTGTTCCACTGTATGGATGGACCACAGTTTGCTTATCGATTTACCCAGCCACGGACACTTGGGTTGCTTCCGCTTTTGGCTGTTGTGAGTGACGAACGTGGGTGTGTGAACACTGGTGCCAGTCTGTGCCCTCTTTTGAGTGGTCACCCAGGAGCGGAGACGCTGGTAATTCTGTGCTCACCCTTCTGGGGAAGCGCCACGCCGGTTCACAGCCCCGCCCACAGCCGGTTCACAGCCCCGCCCGCAGTGCACAGGCTTCCGTTGCTCCACAACCTGGCCAGCCCTGGTTGTTTTCTCTTTCTCTGGTAGTGGCCAAACTAGTGGGTGTGCGGCGACGTCTCAGTGTGCTTTAGACTCGCGTTTCCCTGATGGCTGGTGATGCTGAGCATCCTCTCCTGGGCTCGTCGGCCACCACTGGGGAAATGTCTATTCAAACGCTTTGCCCATTTTTGCACTGGGACCTGCAATCTTTTTGAAGCCTGTCTCCCTAAGTCACAGAGGTTAACACTGCTGCCAGGCTGGGTCTCGATGGTCTGAATTTGAACTGTGGGAGCCCGGAGCCCGTCATGCTGGAGGACTCTGGGGTGGGGGCTTTGGGAGGCTGAGAGGATGAGGACAGGAATCCTCTCGGGGGGACAGTGCCAGGAGATGGGGTGCTGAATGATGGCAGAGCCCCCCGATTGCAGGTGCTGGGGGCGCAGTATGGGCAGAGGAATCTCCTGATGGAAGAGAGTGAGGACCCAGGGTGTACATGCTGAGTGGGGGCCTTTGGGGACAGTCTTCCTGGTGCTGGCTTATTCTCCTGCCAGGCCGGGGGCTTATGTCACATTTGTCCTGCCAACTGTTCACTCAGCAAACACTCCTGGGCACTGTGTGCCAGGGCATGTGGTGCCCAGTGGTAACCAGGCAACTGGGTTTCTCTCCTGACACAGCCCACAGTTCTTTTTTTAAAAAACTTCTTATTTTATTTTAGAAAATCTTTTGGCCATGCCACACAGCATGTGGGATCTTAGTTCCTTGAACAGAGATCGAACCCATGCCTCCTACATTAGGGGCAGGAGTCTTAACCACTGGACCACCAGGGGAGTCCCAGGGCACAGGTTTGAGCTGTGCCACCCAATTTTTGTGAGTACTTGGTTCAGTTCAGTTCAGTCGCTCACTCCTGTCCGACTCTGCGACCGCATGAATCGCAGCACTCCAGTCCTCCCTGCCTATCACCAACTCCTGGAGTTCACTCAAACTCATGTCCATCAAGTCGGTGATGCCATCCAGCCATTTCATCCTCTGTCGTCCCCTTCTCCTCCTGCCCCCAATGCCTCCCAGCATCAGGGTGTTTTCCAATGAGTCAACTCTTCGCATGAGGTGGCCAAAGTACTGGAGTTTCAGCTTCAGCATCAGTCCCTCCAATGAACACCTAGGACTGATCTCCTTCAGGATGGACTGGTTGGATCTCCTTGCAGTCCAAGGGACTCTCAAGAGTCTTCTCCAACACCATAGTTCAAAAGTATCAATTCTTTGGCGCTCAGGTTTCTTCACAGTCCAACTCTCACATCCATACGTGACCACTGGAAAAACCATAGCCTTGACTAAACGGACCTTTGTTGGCAAAGTAATGTCTCTGCTTTTGAATATGCTGTCTAGGTTGGTCATAACTTTCCTTCCAAGGAGTAAGCATCTTTTAATTTCATGGCTGCAGTCATCATCTGCAGTGATTTTGGGGCCCCCAAAAATAAAGTCTGCCACTGTTTCCACTGTTTCCCCACCTATTTGCCATGAAGTGATGGGACCAGATGCCATGATCTTCGTTTTCTGAATGTTGAGCTTTAAGCCAACTTTTTCACTCTCCACTTTCACTGTCATCAAGAGGCTTTTTAGTTCCTCTTCACTTTCTGCCATAAGGGTGGTGTCATCTGCATATCTGAGGTTATTGATATTTCTCCTGGCAATCTTGATTCCAGCTTGTGCTTCTTCCAGTCCAGCGTTTCTCATGATGTACTCTGCATACAAGTTAAATAAGCAGGGTGGCAATATACCACCTTGATGTATTCCTTTTCCTATTTGGAACCAGTCTGTTGTTCCATGTCCAGTTCTAACTGTTGCTTCCTGACCTGCATATAGGTTTCTCAAGAGGCAGGTCAGGTGGTCTGGTATTCCCAGCTCTTTCAGAATTTTCCACAGTTGATTGTGATCCACACAGTGAAACGCTTTGGCATAGTCAATAAAGCAGAAGTAGATGTTTTTCTGGAACTCTCTTGCTTTTTCGATGATCCAGCGGATGTTGGCAATTTGATCTCTGGTTCCTCTGCCTTTTCTAAAACTAACTTGAATATCTGGAAGTTCATGGTTCGCGTATTGCTGAAGCCTGGCTTGGAGAATTTTGAGCATTACTTTACTAGCGTGTGAGATGAGTGCAATTGTGCGGTAGTTTGAGCATTCTTTGGCATTGCCTTTCTTTGGGATTGGAATGAAAACTGCCCTTTTCCAGTCCTGTGGCCACTGCTGAGTTTTCCAAATTTGCTGGCATATTGAGTGCAGCACTTTCACAGCATCATCTTTCAGGATTTGAAATAGCTCAACTGGAATTCCATCACCTCCACTAGCTTTGTTCATAGTGATGCTTTCTAAGGCCCACTTGACTTCACATTCCAGGATGTCTGGCTCTAGGTGAGTGATCACACCATCATGATTATCTGTGTCGTGAAGATCTTTTTTGTACAGTTCTTCTGTGTATTCTTGCCATCTCTTCTTAATATCTTCTGCTTCTGTTAGGTCCATACCATTTCTGTCCTTTATCGAGCCCATCTTTGCATGAAATGTTCCCTTGGTATCTCTAATTTTCTTGAAGAGATCTCTAGTCTTTCCCATTCTGTTGTTTTCCTCTATTTCTTTGCATTTATCACTGAAGAAGGCTTTCTTATCTCTTCTTGCTATTCTTTGGAACTCTGAATTCAGATGCTTATATCTTTCCTTTTCTCCTTTGCTTTTCACTTCTCTTCTTTTCACAGCTATTTGTAAGGCCTCCTCAGCCAGCCATTTTGCTTTTTTGTATTTCTTTTCCATGGGGATGGTCTTGATCCCTGTCTCCTGTACAATGTCACGAACCTCAGTCCATAGTTCATCAGGCACTCTGTCTATCAGATCTAGTCCCTTAAATCTATTTCTCACTTCCACTGTATAATCATAAGGGATTTGATTTAGGTCATACCTGAATGGTCTAGGTATTTGCTCCAAAGGTAGTCAAATAAGATCTCGCTAGCTTAGTTCTCTGGAGAAGGCAATGGCACCCCACTCCAGTACTCTTGCCTGGAAAATCCCATGGGTGGAGGAGCCTGGTAGGCTGCAGTCCATGGGGTTGCTAAGAGTCGGACACGACTGAGCGACTTCACTTTCACTTTGAATGGTCTAGTGGTTTTCCCTACTTTCTTCAATTTAAGTCTGAATTTTGCAATAAGGAGTTCATGATCTGAGCCACAGTCAGCTCCCGGTCTTGTTTTTGCTGACTGTATAGAGCTTCTCCATCTTTGGCTGCAAAGAATATAATCAATCTGATTTCGGTGTTGACCATCTGGCGATGTCCATGTGTAGAGTCTTCTCTTGTGTTGTTGGAAAAGGGTGTTTGCTATGACCAGTGTGTTCTCTTGGAAAAACTCTATTAGCCTTTGCCCTGCTTCATTCTGTACTCCAAGGCCAAATTTGCCTGTTACTCCAGGTGCTTCTTGAGTTCCCACTTTTGCATTCCAGTCCCCTATAATGAAAAGGACATATTTTTTTGGTGTTAATTCTAAAAGGTCTTGTAGGTCTTCATAGAACTGTTCAACTTCAGCTTCTTCAGCATTACTGGTTGGAGCGTAGGCTTGGATTACCATGATATTGAATGGTTTGCCTTGGAAACGAACAGAGATCATTCTGTTGTTTTTGAGATTGCATGCAAGTACTGCATTTCGGACTCCTTTGTTGACCATGATGGCTACTCCATTTCTTCTGAGGGATTCCTTCCCACAGTAGTAGATATAACGGTCATCTGAGTTAAATTCACCCACTTCATCCCAGTCCATTTCAGTTCACTGATTCCTAGAATGTCAATGCTCACTCTTGCCATCTCCTGTTTGACCACGTCCAGTTTGCCTTGATTCATGGACCTGACGTTCCAGGTTCTTATGCAGTACTGCTCTTTGCAGCATCGGGCCTTGCTTCGATCGCCAGTCACATCCACAGCTGGGTATTGCTTTTGTTTGGGCTCCATCCCTTTGTGAGTACTAGTCACTTCTAACTAATGCAATTCAAGGCAATAAAATAAAATGGGGCTTCTTCTAGCCAAGATGGAGTGCTATGGACCATATTCATCTTCCCACCTGACATAAGCTAGAAGTAGACAGAAATATATTTAAAAGCCCATTCTCAAGATGAGGGACATCAGGCAGTGGAGTAGGGTTAGAGGCTGAGAACCCTCCCTGAGTCGGGAGGGAGCGCTGACGTGGGCGACCCTCCCTGATTCTGGAGCAGGAGCTGATGCGGGAACCAGGGAGCTGAAAATGTGGGAGGAACGAGCGGCACACGGGAGCCCTGGGCTCACAGAGGGCCCCGCTCAGGGCTCTGCTGACTCTGCTGAGGGATTATCGGCACATGTGAGTCAGGGAAATGCTTGAGGTAGGAAAGGATTTGGGGTAATCCTGGTGTTCAGGGGTGGTGTCTGTCCCACAGTCATCTAGAAAAGTTCAGGACTCCTGGGCCTGAGGCAGAGGCCTTCCAAGGGCCTTATGTCTGCGGCCGGTGACCCAGACTTAAAGCCTGTTCCACTTCTGCCTAGAAAGCCTTTAAAGCAATGCCCCAAGGGATCAAACTCTTTCCACATCTCAGAAAGAGCTCAAGAACCCAGTAACCGACCAGGTAAAACTCACAATGTCTGGAATCCCATAAAAAACACAAACATGCACAGGAGTTGGAAAATGCAATGCATAATGAGGAAATAAATCATCAAAACCAAACCAGCACTGACACAGATGTTAGGATGAGCAGAGAGAAGCGTTAAAACAGTTATTACAACTGGATTCCATATGTTCAAAGAGTTAAGCAGAGATATGGAAGATGTTAAAAAACAACTCAGACCAAACTTCTAGAGATAAAAACTCCAGTGCCTCAATTAAAAACTCAGGGTTTATAATTGATGATGGATTAGATATTTCAGGAGAAATGATTAGCAAAGTTGGAGATAAAACCATAGAAATTATCTGAATTGAAACATAGAAAAACATTAATTTAAAAATAAATAGAGTGTCAGTGAATATTGAGAAAGCTGCAAGTTGCTTAATATGCTTAATTAGAGTATCTGAAGGAGGGAGAGGGGTGGGACAGAAAAATACTGGAAGAAATAACGGCCAAATTTTTATCATGGATGAGGAAAATGTACATATCCAAGAAGCTTAAGGAAGTCCCAGCAGGAGAAACATAAAAAAAAACACACCAAAGTGCACCTCCATCAAATTTCTCAAAGGCAGTGATAAAGACAAAAATCTAAAAGCAGCCGGAAAGTAAAAGAGAAGATTCATACTGTGGGAGCAAAGTAAGGATGGCGGCGGATGGAAAATGCGGAGCAGATTGTGGAGCAACATAATCCACGTCCTCAACGGAAAAGAATCAGTCAACGTAGAATTCTATACCCGGTACAATGTCTTTCTAAGACAAAGCAAAAAAAGGCAGCTACAAACATACAAAGGCTGAAAGGACTCAGCAGAAGACCTGCGGTACAAGAAGTGGTAAAGGAGGTCCTTCGTGGAGAAAGAAGATGGTACTGGGTGGGCATCTGGAGCCACATACAGTGGTGGGAAGTACTGAAGCCAGCACTTTTATACGTAAACATGAGATGCATTATTACTGTTCAACTACATTTAACAGATAACTGTTTAAACAAAGATGGTCATAGTGCAACATGGAGTTTATGACACGTGCTAAGTCACTTCAGTCGTGTCCGACTCTTTGCGACCCCATGGACTGTAGCCTGTCATGGGATCCTCTGTCCATGGGATTCTTCGGGCAAGAAGATTGGAGTGGGTTGCCACGCCCCCTCCTCTAGGGGATCTTCCCGACTCGGGGATCAATCCTGCATCTCTTGTGTCTCTTGCATTGGCAGGTAGGTTCTTTACCACTACCACCACCTGGGAAGCCCATTCATGACCTACAATTAAGTAAAATGTATAAAACAGCAACATAAAGTTTTGAAGGGAATAAGTGAAAATCTTCTATTTTAACGTTATTATATTGTACATGAAGTGCTATAACATCACTTGACGTGGACTGTGATAAGCTAAATATGCTTCCTATAAACGTTAAAACAATCAACAAGCTACACATCTAGGAACCGTAGCTAATTAGCCAACAAAAAGATAAAATCATAAAACATATTGAATTAATCCCAATGAAGGCAGAAAAAAATGAAAAGGAGAAAAACAGATGGAACAAATAGAAAACAACAAGATAACGGACTTCAACCTACCAATAGAACATTAAATGTAAATGGTCTAAATAGCCCAAGCGAGAGACAGATTGACAGATTGGGTAGAAAAGCAAGATCCAGCTATACTTTGTCTGTAAGAAACACACTTTAAATATAAAGATACAAATAAGTTAAAAGTAAAAGAATTGGAGGGGACACCCCTGGTGGTACAGGGGATAAGAGTCTGCTCTCCAAAACAGGGCACATGGTCTCGATCCCTGGTTTAGGAAGATGCCACATGCCTTGGAGCAACCAAGCCCTTGTGCCGTAACTACCGAGCTTGCACCCTCAGGCCCGTGAGAGCCGCAGTTACCGAGGCCACGTGCTGCAGTGAAAAGTAGCCCCCACTTTCTGTAGCTAGAGAAAGCCCGCACAAAGCAGTGAAGACCCAGCACGGCCAAAAGGTAAACTGAATAAATACTTAAAGAAAAGAATTGGAAAAAAAATCCTATGCTAACACTAATCACAAGACGTCTGTAGTGGCTGTATTAATGCCAGACAAGACAGCTTTCAGAGCACAGAATACTGCCGGGGATGAAGAAAAGTGTTTCGTGATGATAAAGGGGTCAATTCATGGAGAGGACGTAATAATCCTAGATGTTCATGCAACAAATAAGAGAGCTTCAAAATACACAGGGCAGAAACTAACAGAACCAAGAGGAGAATTAGAAAAAGTCCACAATTAAAGCCAGAATCGTAATATCTCTTTTTAAATAATTGTCACAAGTCAGTAATCAGTAAGGCTATCAAAGACTTAGAAGTCAGACTCAACCGACTTTCATGCAACCCTCGCCCCCGACAAGAGGATGGCCATGCGTTTCATGCATGTATGGAGCATTTACTAGGATGGATTGCATTCCAGGCCACAACGCAAACTCCCAGAATATGAAAGGAACCAAGTCATAAAAAGTATGTTATCAGACTATAGTGGAATTAAATGAGAAATGGAAGATTTCTGGAAAATCCCCCAGATTTGGAAACTAACACATTTCTTAATAACCCATGGGCCAAAGAAGAAGCCAGAAGGGAAGCTGAAAAGTATTTTGAACTGAATCAAAATGAAAACCGCAAATCCCACAGAAAATGTGTGGATTTGGCTAAGTCACTCCTCAGGGGGACATCATTTATAGCATCGAATGCCTATATTAGAAAGGAAAAAAGATTTCAAATCAATGACTTCAGTGTCCACCTTCAGAACCTAGAAAAACGGGAACAAATGAATCCCAAAGTAAGAAGCAGAAAAGCCGTAATAAAGATTAGAGTGAAAAATCAATGAACCAGTAAACAGAAAAACAATAAGAATCAGTGAAACCAAAGCTGGTTCTCCAAGAGGATCAATAACAGCAATAACCCGTTAGCTTGCTGGATCAAGAGAAAAAGGGGGAAAACAAATTACCAGTATCAGGAATGAAAGAGGTGACATCAGAACCGATTCCACGGACATAAAAAGCACAAGGAATGCTAGGAAGAACTTTATATCAATAAATTCAACTACTTGGCGACTTCCTTGGCGGCCCAGTGGAAAGACTTCACTTTCCAATGTAGAGGGTTTGAGTTTGATCCCGGTCCAGAGCTAAGATCCCATGTGCCTCACAGCCGAAAAACCAAAACATGAAATAGAAGCAATGTTTCACGTAACCAATAAAACCAAAGATAAAACCGATAAAACCAAAAAATTTATTGAATGTAACCAATTCAATGGTCCACATAAAAAAAACTTTAAAAAAAATCAGTGACTTAAAGGAAATGTATAAAATGTGTAAAATTGTACATGAAGTGCTATGACATCGCTTAAGTGGACTGTGATCAGTTACATATGCTTCCTATAAACCTTAAAACAATCGATAAACCACACATCAAGGAACCATAGCTAATCAGCCGGCAAAAAGATAAAGAAAATGGACAGATTCCTTGAAAGACAAAAATTACCAGCGCAGGATGAAACAGATGGCCAGGTAGCCTTATATCTATGAAAGAAATACAGTTTGTACTTAGACGCCTTCCTACCTGAAAGACCCAGGTGGCTTCCCTGAAGAATGCTACTATGCTTAAGGAAAAGACATTACCACCAACCAATAATGGTTAATAGCACGCAGCACCGGTCAGGATGCCCAGCCTGGTTAGCTGTCACAGGGACGAAGTTAGAACCACGGTGGTAGGTGTCCCCCGCCTATCAGAGCAGCAACACTGCAAGGCTGGCGAAACGAACAAAAGACTGGCCTGGCCGCGCCCCGGTCCGAGAGGCGGGGGCGGGGCTGGGGCGCTCAGACCTGCTGCGGGCAACGTAAGGGGAGCAACCACCTTGGGGAGCAAGCTGACAGCTTCGTTTCAGATTAGTTTATTTATTTTAATTGGAGGCTAGTTACTTTACAATATAGTGGTGGTTTTTGCCATGCATTCACATGAATCAGCCATGGGTGTACATGTGTCCCCCATCCTGAACCCCCCTCCCCACTCCCTCCCCACACCATCCCTCAGGGTGGTCCCAGAGCACCGGCTCTGAGTGCCCTGTTTCATGCATCAAACTTGGACTGGTCATCTATCTTACATATGGCAACGTACATGTTTCAATGCTATTCTCTCAAATCATCCCACCCTGGCTTTCTCCCAGAGTCCAAAAAGTCTGTTCTTTACATCTGTGTCTCTTTCGCTGTCTTGCATATAGGGTCGTCGTTACCATCTTTCTAAACTGCATATACATGCATTAATATACCGTGTTGTGTTTTTCTTTCTGACTGACTTCACTCTGTGTAATAGGCTCCAAGCTGACATCTTTTTAAACATTGTATGGACACCTGCTGTGTGATCCAGACGTTCCTCTGCGAGGGGAAGGGCCCACGTACATGGAGCTGGGCCTGGAGGTGCATCACGGCCTTAACAGCCCGGAGCCAACACAGCCCCGACGTCCATCAGCCGAGCGCACAGATGAGCCTGGCGAGTCCAAACGTGGACACCTCTCACTGAAAAACAGCACACTGCGCGTGAGTGTCTGAATGCTGAATGAAGGAAGCAGATAAAATGTAAGTGATGAGTCTGCAAAGAATGCATAGAACGTTCCAGAAAGTGCAAACTTGAGAGTCCCTTGGACAGCAAGGAGATCAAACCAGTCAATCCTAAAGGAGACCAACCTTGAATACTCTTTGGAAGGACTGATAACGAAAGGACTGATTACTTTGGCCACTGATAACGAAAAGCCGACTCATTGGAAAAGCCCCTGATGCTGGGAGAGACTGAGGGCGGGAGGAGAAGGGGACGACAGAGGATGAGATGGTTGGATGGCATCACCGACTCAATGGACATGAGTTTGAGCAAACTTTGGGAGCTGGTGAAGGACAGGGAGGCCTGGTGTGCTGCAGTCCACGGGGTCACAAAGAGTCAGATGCGACTTAGCGACTAAACAGCGATTCTTAATGACAGAATACGGATCAGAACCGCCCGGTGGCTGAGGCCAGGTGCAGAGGGTGAGTGGGCTGGTGACCGCGCGGCTCCAGGTTGTCACGTGCTGGGCCTGGATGGTTTTGCTGTGCACACTCAGGTCAGGTCAGGTCAGTTCAGGCGCTCAGTCGTGTCCGACTCTTTGGACCCCATGGAAAGCAGCACTCCAGGCCTCCCTGTCCATCACCAACTCCTGGAGTCCACCCAAACCCACGTCCATTGAGTCAGTGATGCCATCCAACCGTCTCATCCTCTGTCGTCCCCTTCTCCTCCTGCCCTCAATCTTTCCCAGCATCAGGGTCTTTTCAAATGAGTCAGCTCTTCGAATCAGGTGGCCAAAGCATTGGAGTTTCAGCTTCAGCATCAGCCCTTCCAGTGAACACCCAGGCCTGATTTCCTCTGGGATGCTCGGGTCAGTACCTCTCAAACCGTTGACCACAAACGCGCATGGTTTACTCGTGTCGGTCATACAGCAATAAACCGATTAAATCAAGTACAGTCTTAAAATCCAGCCCTGCGGTTGGAACAGCCCCCTGTCCAGACCTCAGTGGCCCCGTCGGCCAGTGGCCCCACGCTGGACGGGGCGAGTGAAGAGTGCCTTGAGGAGATGTGTGGGAGACAGTGCCTTAGAGGGATCAAGGCACGCTGAGCGGGCTGTGGCCAGTGGCTCCATTCCCCCATGGACGTGAACCACCTGGGGGACAGCTGTGGGGGTGACCAGGTCCTGGGGGCCCCTGGGGGGGGCGGGCCCTTTCTCACCCAGTCAGGGCAGAGGTGTGGTGGCCGCCCTGCAGGGTGGTCCTGATGCCAGGTTCCCGTGGTGGGGGTGGGGGCAGGGATGCTGTCCAGGAGGGAGGCCTTGGTGAGCTCCGGTCGCGGGGGGGGCGGGGGGGGCCTGTGTTGAGCGAGCAACAGCCTCAGTCCCACGGGCTGTTGCTGGTCCCTTGCTGCTTATCTCTGGGGAGTGGGGGATGGAGCGGCCCCACCCCTGCAGGTGGGGTTACAGGCAGTGGCCGCAGGTCTCCATGCCTCCCTGACCCTGGCCCAGCGGAGCTGCAGGCAGCACACAGGGGGCCCAGGTGGGTTCAAGCTCTGGGCAGAGCCCCCTGCTCTGAGCTCCTACCTTCTCCCTCCAGCCTGGGGATTCTGCCACTGATGGGGGGACCCCCGGCTGGGACTCTGGAGCCTGACTTCCTGCCTCCCACCACCATGTCCCTGAGTGGAGGGGCCGGTTCAGGATCAGGTGCCAGCTCAGGGTGGCACAGTTTAGTCTCACAGCCCCTGCGTGGGGACAGTGAGGCTGGGAGCCAGCCTGAAGGTAGGGGCACAGCCAGCCCTGGGGGTGATGCTGCCCCCCAGGCCGGGGAGCGGGTGCGGGAGGCAGGGACAGTGCGGGGTGGGTGGTCGAGGCTTGTGCGTGGCTGGGCAGGCGGGGGCTGGTGGTCTCCACTCGGGCTGGCGCCTGGCCTTCACTCGTCCCACGCCTGGTAGCACTGGTGGCCTTTCCTTGCTTTGTCCCGTCTGTCCCTCGGGTGAAATTGAGCAAACCCGTAAAAGCCAAATGGACCTGATTGCAGAGGACGGTCCACGGCCCAGGTGCGCGTCGGGACTCGTGAAGCTGAGTTGATAAAAATGTAATAAGTTCCAGCGGAAGATGTATGTCATGACAGGTACGGCGGGGCCGTGGACTATGCCTACAATTAATTAACCTCCACGCCGTTCATTAAGCTCCGGTATTTATGAGCTTGGCACCACACGATCGGGCAAAGCCACGGGGCGGGGGTTGGGGGCAAGGGGGGCAGACCCGATGAGAACCAACGAGCGGACTGTCGGCCGAGGGGTCCCTGAGGCCGGCCCCCAGCACTGGCGTCTGCGGGGGGCTCGCCCGCTCCGGACCCGAGTGGCCACTGTGGAGCGGCCGCCGCTCCTCCCGGCTCATTCCTTGTGTGGTTGGAAATAATCGTGCTTGTGGTTTGCACAGAAACCCTGCCCCGCATTGATTTTTCAATTACGGCGGGAAGAAAACAAGCGAGACGGAAAGAGAGGGCCTGGCGCGGGTGGCCGCGGCGTTACAGCTGGTGACCCCCAGGCGGGGAGCCCGGTGGGCCAGGGACCTTGGGCCAGTCAGCACCTCGGGGACTCTGAGCTACAGGTGCTCTCAGATGTCCCGGCCTGTCCACCCGAGGAAACGGATCCTGGGTGGGGGAGGGCCTCACCCGCGGGCGGAGGCCAGGTGGACTGGGCGCCCCAGCCCTGGAGTCCTCGGGGCGGGGTGGTGCCCAGGGAAGCAGCCCAGCGCTGCCCAGGACCCTCGGGCCAGGGAGGGGTCAGTGCTCTGCCGTGGTATGAGCGCGTGAGGGCAGGACAAGCTGGAACCTTCTGGCGGGTGGGGGGGTCCATGTAGCCCTGTGGGAGTGTGCAGCTAGCTAAGGATGCTGGGACTGGCACCCTCTGCAAACCATCTCCAGTACCCCGCCCGCATGAGCACCCGCCCTTGGGTGACATCACCGTGGGCCTCTCTGCGCTACGCATGAGCACCGGCCCTTGGGTGGCATCACCGGGGGCCTCTCCGCGCTACGCATGAGCACCCGCCCTTGGGTGACATCACCGGGGGCCTCTCTGCGCTACGCATGAGCACCCGCCCTTGGGTGGCATCACCGGGGGCCTCTCCACGCTACACATGAGCACCCGCCCTTGGGTGGCATCACCGGGGGCCTCTCCGCGCCTTTAGAGTCTCTGTCTTGGCCAGAGTGCTGTCCTTGGCTCCTCCCAGAGCCCCCCACCTTGTCCTGTCTACCCCTCCCCATTTGGCTTCTTGTTTCCAATCTGGCCAGCATCACCAGGCTGTTGGGGGGATGGGTGCGGTCTGGGGTGCAGGGCTGGCTCTCTCTGCCTCCTTGGCCCCGGGGCAGCGAGCCCACAGTGGGAGCAGGGGAGCTTTAAAGTCGGTTCATGATTAGGGCGCCCGGCAGCCCTGGCCAATGGGCAGAGGGGAGGGGGCTCTGGGCAGGTGGGTCTTGGGGGTCCTAGGACCCCGCAGGGGGTGCTGAAGCTGGATTTGGGTGTCACAACCAGAGGGGTGCCTGCAGGTGTCTGGCACCTCTTTGCTCTGCCTCCTCGTCCCGTCCCGGAGCCTGGGACCCTGAGCCTGGGTGGGGGGTGACAGTGCCGTGACGAGTAAACCTGGGTGCTGGTGGCAAATCGAGGGCCCCAGGCCCCTGGCTGGCTCGGAGGCAGCCCCAACCAGGGCTCTGAGCCACAGGAGCTGAGCTGAGTGCAGAGCAGCCCAGGGGGCTTCCTGGAGGTGGAGGCGGGACAGCTAGACTCAGACACAGGGTGGGGCCGGCTCTCAGCGCCTCCACGGCAGCCCGGAGCTCAGGGATGACGTCTCGCAGTGCCGGGCGTGATGCTGGGGTGGGAGGCAGCCCGGAGCTCAGGGATGACATCTCGCAGTGCCGGGCGTGATGCTGGGGTGGGAGTGGGGTGGCGATGGGGCCGGCAAGCTCTTTGCAAGCAGACACTCTTTTGGAGGCTCAGGCACAGCCTAGACTGGGCTTTAATTGAAAAATCAAACTCGTATTTTCTCCAAAAGAGCCCCGCTCATTTCTAAGCCCCCAGGAAGCTTTACAGACTGTGTTTCCCCGCGTTCTTCTTTGTGAAAGAAGCGGAAACCACACAAAACAGAGCACAGAGCACCTCTTGGCGGCAGCCTCTGTTGCAAGGAATTTTTTGGAGTCCCCTGAGATGGAGGTGACATGTCTGGGGGCCCAGCGCTCTCCTGGATCTGACAGGTGCAAGCCCTGCGGAGGTGAGGACTCAGGGTAGGAGAATGGACCAGGAGCCGGGACTTGGGGAGCCCGTGGGCCTACCCAGGTGTCGAACATCTGGCTTTCTGGTGGCACAGGGGAAGGAGGGGCCAGGGCCTCCGTGGCTCGTCCCGAGACCCGCTCACCGCCTCCTACTCCGCAGTCCACAGCGCCTCACCTCCTCCGGAGCGGGAGGTGGATACAGGGTCCGGGCCCGGCCTGGCGTGTTTGTGTGAACACCACTGTGAGTGTGTATGCACAGGGCCAACTGGGGGTGATCGTCAGGGTGGGTGCCATTTCTCGATGACCATGGGGAGCTGATGGTGGACGCTGTCTGGGGACAGGAAGGGGCAGGTGTTTCTCGGGTTGGGGTCATGCGATTTCTCCAGCTCCTTCTCCAGCCGCAGGAGGACTGGATGGTGGCTCCTTCCTGTGTCCGGGGGGCCCCACGTGGGTGGGGTGTGGGGGTGCGGGGGCTGCACGCCCCGGATGGGCGTCTGCCGGGTCCCCACTGCTCAGCCCCTGCACACGGACTGCACGGGGCTCCTGACCTGGGTGTGGGTGCCGAGATCCTCCTACAGCCCAGGACCTGGGGTCCCCAAGAGGAGGTGGCCGGGTCCCACGGCCTCGCGGAATTCCCTGGGGGCTCTACCCGCTGAGTGTGTCTCTGTGCAGGTCTGTGAGCCCGGTGGGGTTGGGGAGGGCGTCTGGGAGGCAGAGCTGGACGTGACCCTGTCGGGGAGGGAACCCCTTGTTCAGGCCACGAGCACGGGGCATTGGAAGCCAAGGGGTTTCTCTGGCTGTGAGGAGAGCCCATGGCTTGGATCCTGTTTTCCTGGCAGGACCACCACTTGTGAGATCCCTGTTTCTTGTTTCTGTTTGGGGTTCAGTCTCAGGGAGGCCTAGAGGAGTGAGTGTGGGGTGTCTGGACTCGGCGGTGTGAGGGGGAGGTGGGCAGAGGGATCCTGGCTTGTCCGCCCCACAGGGGACAGAGAGCAAAGCTGGCCAGAGGGACAGGGCCCCTGAGGGACTTGGCCCCAACGTGGGAGGGTGGGGGGGGCACGATGAGACCCCATCTCTGGGAGGGACCCTCCTGCGTGGGCCTGAGCCCTGACCCTGGGGGGCTGCGACCCCCCTGACCTGTCCTGACCGGGTGAAAGAAAGGGTTGGGGTGTCCTCAGGGGCCATGGGGGCCACCCACCGGCTCTGAGCCTACCTTGGCTGGGCAGATGGCCTGCAGACGGCCGCGGGCCCCTGCCCGCTCGGGGGTGGGCTCTGTCTCAGAGCGGGTTCTGGGGGTGAGGCCCACTGCCGGCCCTACCTGTCGAGGAGGCTGCCTGGGCCCTCCCTGTTCAGAGTGCTTTCCCCGCCAGGCCAAGGGCTTGGTCTCGCGAGCCCCCTTCCTTCCGCCGGGACCCCTGATGGAGGGGCTGCAGCCATTGCGGCTCAAAGGCCTTCTTGTGGACGGCAGCCTCTTCTGGCCCAGGACTCTCGAGAGCACCGGCCCTTCCTGTTGGCCTCCTCTCTCCCTGGGGGCTTTCCAGCCGAGGCCTGAGGGTTCTGAGCAGCCCCTTCCTCTGTGTCTCGGGAGAGGCCGGTCAGCTGCCCGTACTCCCGCCGCTCAGCCCCCTCTACAGGGGCCAGAGGGAGAGAAGGGGGCCCCTCGTAAAGGGAGGCTGGGGCACTGGGCCATCAGGGTATGGGGTCCAGCCCTGCCCAGCAGCGGGCTGCCCCGTGCCCAGGGGCCACGGGCCTGGCCAGGCGGGGGTGGGTGCGGGGAGGGGCCAGGGGAACCCCGTCTGGACTAGCGCCTTCCCTTGGGCCCATCTGTCTACTCCCCTCTGGCACAGGCCCAGAGAGCGCAGGGGTGCGCCCGGGATCACACAGCAGCGGTCAGAGCCCTGAGGCCCCCACAGCGGGCAGGGGCGGGAGGGCAGAGTCTGAGGGCGGAGGTCAGAGTGCTCAGGGGCAGCGCCTGCCCGCCCAGCTCATAAATCACCACGCAGGTAAAGGGTTTCATTTTCTCTCGTTGGCTCGTTCTGTGTGCTTGCTGCCTCATAAATCTGCTGGTTATGACTCTCTCTTCGGCACTTTTGCGATGGCCGATAATGGCTGAGGAAGGGGCAGGCTGGATGGATCCCGGAGCAGGTTTTAAACAAACACGCGCATCGGAGCCGTAAATAACTCTAAGCAGAGGCGGGAGTGGACACCACCTCACAGCTACTGGGTGGGGGTACCACCGCCTGTGGGCAGGGCCCGGGGCTCCCCACCCCGAGGGGATCGGGGCCCAGGGTGGGGAGGGGGCTCCTTCCTGAGTCCCTCAGTCACGAGGAGCAGAGACCCACCAGCGCAAACGTGCAGTGCGTGTGTGCGCGTGTGCCGTGTGTCTCCGTCTGGGGCGCCCGGTCTCCCCTGGGGCTCTGTGCCCTCCGTAGGATGAGCCCTTGTTCAGTGGCTGAGGGGCCAGGACCAGAGCCCAGCCCAGCACCTCCAGGGCAGCCCCCTGTGGCCTGGACCCCCGGGCCAGCCGCCTGCTAACAGAGATCTCCCCAGCTCTGATGTCCCGGCCCCTCCAGGCCAGTTGGGGGGCAAAGCCCACAGAGAACCCTGGGGTCAGAGTGGTGGTCCACGAGGGTGCGGGGGTGGGGGCTGGGGGGGCTGGGCTGTGGCCAGGGGAACAGGGCGTGGGGCTGGCCCCCTGAGCAGAGCCTCCCTCTGCCCTGGGCAGGGGGCTGGGGGCTCCTTTCCCCCAAGACCATCCTCTCCTCAAACAAAGAAGACTCAAGGGAGGGGCATCCCCACGCACATACCCCCCCACACACACACGCATGCAGAAAGTCCCCCGAACAACAGCCCTTGGTTCATGTGAATCCGCCGGACCCTCAAACACAGCCCAGGACCTCAGCGCCCACCGGGCACCCGGTGACCCCATGCCCGCTGCTGCTCATTTTCTGCTAAAACTTGCTCTGCCAACCAGGGGGATGGAGCAGCTCCTCATAAAGCCATAAGCGTAATTGATATTCTCAGCATTTCGAGAAAAAATACGAGTATTAAAGATATACAGTACACCCCATAAAATTCTCTCATATTTCTTCTTTATAGTGGGCTCTAAAATTGGCAAAATAAATTCCCAAAGACCCATTATACTTAACGCAGAGTGTGTTATGGAGGTGGGGGTGGGGCTGGGGGGCAGGGCGGTGGGTGGTGGGCTTCTCGTCGGGGCGGCCTCAGGCCCGCCGGGCTGCGCGCTGCTCTCCTGGAAACCTGGTTAATGTGGGAATGGTGATCGCCTTGCCACAGTCTCTGGCCACGGCCGAGCGCCGGGCACGTCCATCTCAGCGCTGGGGGATTTCCATCTTTCTCCAAGAAAAGAGAACGCCTTACGAGGCACCTCTGTGCTGTTCTGCCACGTCTGATTCCGTGGGCACCGAGGTTGGGGCCAGCGTGGCCAGCCCAGAGCTCTGCACTCTCTCCTCTTGGCCAGGCCAGTGATCTGCCTGCCTCAGGCTCCCTGCTGGGTCCTGTGGGTTTAACTCAGAGGGGAGGAGACAGCCTGCGACTCAAATGCATGCTTTTCTACATTACTGCCTTCCTCCTTCATGAGACTAAAGCTCCCAAGAGCAGGGACCACATCTTGTTTTAAACTTGAAAAAAAGTTTATTGGGGGATAGTTGATTTTCAATGTTGTGTTGTTTCAGATACACAGTGAAATAAGTCATATGCATACAGTGAGTGAGTGAAATCGCTCAGTCGTGTCCACCTCTTTGTGACCCCATGGACTGAGCGACTAAACACACGCATGCACACGCACACGCACATGCACACACGCACACGCAGACACACACACATGCACGCACACACGCACACACGCACACACACGCCCGCTCGTTTTTAGATTCTTTCCCCATATAGGCCGTTACAGAGCACTGAGTCGAGCTCCCTGTGCTGTGTGCTGGGGTCTTGTTAGTTTATCTGTTTTATACGCTTGTTTGTGTTTCATGGCTCTGTCGTGTCCGACTCTTGGTGACCCCATGGACTGTAGCCCTCCAGGCCAGGCTCTGAACATGGGATCTTCCAGCAAGAACGCTGGGCTGGGTTGCCATCTCCTCCTCCATTTTTACATACAGTAGCGTCTATATGTCAACCCCAATCTCCCGACTTACCCATCCCCCGCCCCACGCCCTGGTAACCATGAGTTTGCTTTCTATGTCCATGACTCTACTTCTCTGTAAATAAATTCATGTGTACTCCTTTTTTAGATTCCACGTAGAAGCGGTATCATACGCTATTTATCTTTTTGCGCCTGACTTCACTCAGTATGACAGTCTCTAAGTCCATCCTGTTTTAAACTTTAAAACCAGCTTTATTGAGGCATAATTTACATGCAATGAAACGCATGCCTCTTGTAAGAAGTAAAAAAGTAGACAATTCTTTTAGAGCAGGTTGAGATTTACAGAAAAATCGTGACGCTAGTCCGGAGTTGTCATATACCCCAAGTTCCCCTCTTATCAACCTCTCGCATTAGGACGGCGTGTCTCATGCAGTGACTGACCTGGTGTCCTGCATTATTACCAAGGAGACCTGACTGCTAAGCGGCGTCTGTGCGTCATCCAGGCTTCCCTAGTTGCTACCTGGTGTCCTTTTTCTGCTCCAGGCCGCCGAGTCATCCCCCTTCCTCAGGCGGCTCTCGGTCGGGTCAGTTCCTCGGGATTCCCTTGTTTCCGACGATCCTGACAGTTTTGAGGTGAACTGGTCAGGTGTTTGGTATGCCGTCCCTCAACTGGAATCTGTCTGTGTTTTTCTCACGATTACACCGGGGTCCAGGTGGACGACGCGGAGATAAGCCCAGCTTCATCACACGATCTCAGAGGCACACACTCTGGACGTCGTGTCCCTCAGCTGACGCTGGTCTAGACTCTGGCTGAGGCACGGTGAGTTGGATTTCTCTGCTGCAGTCTGGCTCCTCCCCCACACCCCCAGTTTCCCACCTGTCCTTTTTGGGACGAGGTCACCCTGCAGCTCAGAGCCGGGGACTGCGAAGTCCGCCTCCGCCTCCGTGAGAGCAGAGCATCTGCATAAATTATTGGGAATTCTGCAGGGAAATTTGTCTCTTCTCCCCACTTAGTTACCCGTTTCCCTTTCTTATATCAGTACAGACCCCTGGATGTTTGTTTTATGCTTTGGATCAGAATCCTGAGCTGTTTGTTTTACTGCTCAAACTGTTCCAGTCTTGGCCACTGGGAGCCCTTCAGGTGGATCCCATGTCTGGGACCTGCTTGTGGCTTGCTGACCCTTTCTGACTTTCTGGTATGACAGGAAGCTGCAGGTTCTCTGAATTTTCTCTGCTCCGGCCCTAGGATCACTCATTTCTCCAGGTAGCCCTGGTATTGCTGGAGAATACTGTTAGAAACCAATATCTGGGCCCTGGTCGGGGGCTGCTTGCTGCCGGGGTGTTGCTGCTTCTCAGCCCTCTTGGCTGACACGGCCAGGGAACACGTGTGTGCTAACTGGTGTGGTGGTTTAGCTGCTGAGTTGTGTCGGACTCTTTTGTGACACCATGGACTGTAGCCTGCCAGGCTCCTCTGTCCACGGGATCCTCCAGGCAAGAATACCAGAGTGTGTTGCCATTTCCTTCTCCAGGGGATCATCCTGACCCAGGGATCAAACCCGCGTCTCTTGCATTGGCAGGCGGATTCTTTCCCACTGAGCCACCAGGGAAGCCCACTAACCGGTGTCCACACACTCACATCACATACACGACGCACGTCTCTATGTGCTGGTGATGAGGGCTCTCCAGAGACACGGGCAAGAGGCATGTGCGCCCCCAGGGAGGTTTTCTATGGGGACTTGGCTCCTGTGATGACGGAGGCTGAGAAGTCCAGCGAGCTGCCGTCGCAGACTGGGGACCCAGGAAGCAGGTGGTGTGAGTCACCCCAAGTCCGGAGGCCTGAGGACCCGGGGACAGGAGATGGGATGACACCAGCTTAATGCCAAGGCAGGTGCAGAAGGGCAAATCCCACCTTCCTCCACCTTCTGTTCTATCCAGACCCTCAGTGGATGGATGAGCCCCACCTGCCCCGGGGAGGTACCCACCCTGGGGGGGCACCCGCTCTGGGGAAACCCACCCACAGTGGAGGGGCACCCACCCTGGCGAGGCCCACCCACCCTGGGGAGCCCCACCCGCATTGGGGGGGCACCCCTGTTACTGAGACCCCCTGTTTCACTGCTGAGCTCACCAGAAACCCCCTTACACACACTCAGAAACTGCTTAACCTGGGCACCCATGGCCAGTCGGGCGGACACACAAAACCACCCATCCCCCAGCTGTATCTCTGCTAAGCTAAGCTGAGTTCCTGCAGGGTCTCCACCTCAAATCCATCACCACGTGCTCATCCCAGCCTCCTCCCCATGCTCGACTGTGACCTCCCACGCCAGTAGCCGAGCCCGGCCCTGCCATGGACCTCACCGTTCATTTCCAGGGTGGATATACAGCGGTATCTGAGTCGTCCAGCTGTCCTCCCAGGGAGACAGAGCGGGGAATTGACCAGGGCACGGTGTTTTGAGCAGCTCTCCTTGTCTGTAACCTCACAGACTCCTCTCCTTTCTGAAATCACTGAGATCAGCACTGTCCCTAGCTCCTTCAGTGAGGCTGTTTCAGACATTTTTTATTAGAGTCGGGTTCTTTTGTTCCAGTCTGCACATCTTCTCAGGAACCCCTAGCCTTATTTGCATACGTTAAGACCACGCATTTGCATAAAGCTGTTTGTTGTGGCGAACGCACAGGGTCTTGTGTCTGTCCTTCTGGCCTCATGCAGAATTCTTTCACTGCCCTAAAAAGCCTTGTGCTTCACCTGGGCGCCCTCTGCCCTCTGCCCTGCGACCCCTGGCAACCACAGACCTGTGTCCTGTCTCTGGTTTTGCCGTTCCTGGAACGCCATGGAGTTGGAATCCTGCAGCACCAAGTCTTTTCAGATTGGCTCCTCTCCCCCAGCCATACGCATTTGAGGTTCATCCATGTCTTTCTGTGGCTTGACAGCTCATTAATGTTTATCCCTGAATAATACTCCACTGTATGGATGTACCAGGGTTTGTTTATTCGTCACCTGTGGGAGGACATCTTGATTGCCTCTGGTTTTTGGCACTTCTGAGTAAAGCTGCTATAAACATTTGCATGCGGGCATTGTGTGGACATACGTTTTCAAGTCAGTTGGGTAAACGCCTAGCAATTCAACTGCTGGTTCATATGGTGGGACTGTGTTTAGCACTGAGGGAACCTGCCAGACTGTCTCCCACAGTCAGTACCAATCTGCGTTCCCACCAGTGAGGGACGAAGATTGCTCCGCGTTCTTGAGAGCAATTGGTGTTATCGACTTGGGGGGATTTGGCCCTTCTTGTAGGCATGCAGTTGTTCTTCCCTGTTTTAATTTGCATTTCCCTAATGATAAATGGCATTAGTATCTTTTCATATGTGTACTTACCATTTGTTTATATTTATATATATTTTTTTACCGAGGTGTCTGTTCTGACCTTTGTTTTATTCTGATTATTTTATTTATTTATTTTTGGTTTTGGTTATGCCATGGGACACGTGAGATCCTAGTTCCCCAACCAGGGATGGACCACTGGAAGTGCAGAGTCTTAACCACTGGATCGCCAGAGAAGCCCCAGAACTTTTCCTTATTTTAAAATCAGCTGTTTTTGTTTCCTGTTAAGTCTTAAGAGATCTTTGTGTATTTTGAAGTCCTTTATCTGACATGTGCTTTGCAAAGGTTTTTTCCCTGCCTGTGGCTTGTCTTTTCATTCTCTTAACAGTGTCTTTTGTTTTTCATTTGAAAACGTCTGACAGCAATTTTTCTCTCATAGATTGTGCTTTTGGTGTTGCAACAAAAAATTGCTCATCAAACCCAATATCACACAGGTCCTGAGTGCTTTTTCTCCTAGAAGCTTTATAGTTTTGAGGTTTACATATAAGTAAATTTGAGGTAATTTTTGCGAAAAGTGTCCTTGATCTGTGTTTTGATTCACTTTGTAAAATTTGGAATATGATGTCCAATTGTTGCAGACTATTTGTTGAAAATGGTCTGCAACATGTTTCTCCGTTGAATTGCCTTTCCATTTTTAAAGAATTTTTTCTTTCTAACGTGGACCACCTTTAAAGTCTTTATTGAGTTCGTTACGGTGATGCTTCTGTTTTTTGTTTTCGTTTTTTGAGCTTGAGGCGTGTGAGACCTTCGCTTGTGGCCAGGGCTTGAACCCGCACCCCCTGCGTTAGAAGATGAAGTCCTAACCCTGGGCCCCTGGGGAAGCCCCTGCCTTTGCCTCTTTGTCAGAGATGAGTTGACACTATTTGCACAGGTCCACTATCAGGCTTTCTAAGATGTTCCGGTGATTTTTTTTTTTGTCCATCCTTTTACCAATACCACTCTCTGGGTTTCTGCAGCCTGATAAGAAGCTTGGAAATCGGACACTGTGAGTCCTCCAGCTTGGTGCTGTAGAATGTGCTGGATATCCTGGGACTTCCGACTTTCTGTATAAACTTTTCAGAATCCATTTGTCGACAGCTACTAAATGGTTTGCTGGGATTTTGATTGGAATCCACTGACTGGATAGAGTATATTGGGAAGAAGTCATATTTTATCAATAACTCAAGTCTTCCTATCCATGATCATGGAATAATATCTCTCTCCATTTACTTACAGCTTCTTTGATCTCTTTCTTAAGAGTTTTGTAGTTTTTAGCTTATAGATCCTGTACATACTTTGTTAGGTTTATGCCAAAGTATTTCAATCTGGGATGGGGGAATCTCTTGCAACTGGCATTGTTTTCTAATTTCAAATTCCAGGGACTTCCCTGGCGGTCCAGAGGTTAAGGCTTCACCTTCCAGCACAGGGGGCCGGGGTTTGACCCCTGGGTCGCGGAGCTGAGATCCCACATTTGTGCGTGCTTAGTCGCTAGGTGTCTCTTTTGCGTCCCCGTGGACTGTAGCCCGGCAGGCTCCTCTGTCCATGGGATTCTCCAGGCAAGAATGCTGGAGTGGGTTGCTGTGTCCTTCTCCAGGGCATTTCCTGACCCAGGAGTTGAACCTGAGTCTCCTGCACGGGCAGGCGGATTCTTCACCACTGTGCCACCTGGGAAGCCCGTGTCCCACATTCCTTGGGGCCAAAAAAATAAAAAAATATAAAGCAGAAGCAATATTGTAACAGATTCAATATAGACTTTAAGAATGATCCACATTTTTCAAAATCTTAAAAAAACAAAACAAGAAAACAAATTCCAATTGTTCATTGCTGATTTATAGGAAAGCATTGACTTTCATATATTAACCTTGCATCTGGTGACCTTGTTAAACTCGATCATCAGTTCCAGGAGATAGTGAAGCAGACAGATGGGTGGGTAGATTTATTTATATACATATGTATAAAGAGATTGATTTTTGAACGTAGAAATATGCCTGACCATGGCATATAATTATTTTTATATATTGTTGGATTCAATTTAATGGTATTTTGTCAATGAATTTTGCATCTACATTCATAAGAGTCATTGGTTTGTAGTTTCCGTTTAATGTCTTTGTTTTAGTATCAGGGTAATGCTAGCCTTACAGAGCAAATTAGACAGTGTTCGCTCTACTTCTATTTTCCATGAGAAAGTGTTGAGAACTGGTATCTTTCAGTTCTTAAGTGTTCAGTGGAATTGACCAGTGACGTCATCTGGGTTTTTAGTGATTACTTCTTTTTCCACTTCCTTTAATAGACACAGGTTTGTTCAGTTGACGTTTTTATCCTTATGTGAGTTTTGGCAGTTTGTTTCTTTCAAGTAATTGGCCCATCTCATTATGCTTTCAAATATTCTTTTATGATTCATTTAATGTCATGGGCCAGTGGCGATGCCACCATCTTCATTTCTGGTATCAGCAATTTGTCATCTTTTTTTTGGTTAGCCTGGCTAGAGATCAATCAATGCTCTTTCTGAAGATCAGGCTTTTGGTTTCGGTGATTCCCCTATTGCTTTCTCATTTTCAATGTCGCTGATTTCTGCTCTCGTTTTTATGATTTCCTCTACTTGCTTTGGTCTTAAATTGCTCTTCTGTCTCCAGCTTCCTAACACGAAAGCACACGCTTATTTTAGATTTCTCCTTTTCTGACACATACAGTTAATGCCACAGAGTTCCCTCTGAGTGCTGCCTTCACTGCATCCTGCAAGTTTTGAGAATTTTTATTTTTATTTTCATTCAGTCCAAAATATTTTAAAAAATTTCTCCCAACACTGCTTCTTAGGTCCCTGTGTTAATTAGGCATGTGTTGTTTAACTTTCAAATATTTGGGGATTTTCCAGCTTCTCTGTTCTATTATTATTTTTAATTTCACTCTGTTGTGGTCTGAGAATATCATTTGTATGATTCCTGTTCTTTTAGACGTAAGAGTTGATTTAAGACATCATGGCAGTTTCAGGTGCATGACACAGGGATTCGGTCACACATAGACCTGTGTCTTCAGATGCTCAGATGTGTCTGACTCCTTGCGACCCCCTGGACCGTAGTGTCAAGCTCCTCTGTTCGTGGGATTTCCCAGGCAAGAATACCGGAGTGGGCTGCCATTTCCAGGGACTCTTCCCAACCCAGGGATTATGCCCAGGTGTCTTGTGTCTCCTGTATTGGCAGGTGGATTCTTTGCCAATGCACCATCTGGGGAGCCCCCCTTTCCCCTATGGGTTATTTTTAAAGTATTGAATAGAATTCTCTGTGCTATACAGTAGGTCCTTGCTGGTTATCTATTTCACGTATGGCTGTAGTTTAGTTGCTAAGTTGTGTCTGAAGTATTGAATAGAATTCCCTGTGCTATACAGTAGGTCCTTGCTGGTTATCTATTTCACGTATGGCTGTTGCTTAGTTGCTAAGTTGTGTCCGACTCTTTTCAACCCCACGGACTGTGTAGCCTGCCAGGCTCCTCTGTCCAGGAGATTTCCCAGGCACAAATACTGGAGTGGGTTCCCATTCCCTTCTTTGGGGATCTTCCCAACCCAAGGATCAAACCCACGTCTTCTGCATTGCAGGCAGATTCTTTACCACTGAGCCACCTGGGAAGCCCATTTTATGAATAATGAATGGTGTGTGTATGTTAATCCAAAACTCTTAATTTCTATTCTTTTAAATCTGTTACAGTGTCTTCTGGCCCAGATGGATGTGAGGAGGATGTGCACTCTACTGTTGCGTGGAATGTTCCAGACATGTCCTTGGAGAAAGTCAACTGATGGTCTTCATGTTGAACTGTATCCTCCCTGGCTTCCTGACTGCTTGTCCATCAGTTACCAGAAGAGGGCTGTTCAAGTCTCAGAGGTGAACCTGCGCTTGCCCGTTTCCCCTCGCCATCCTGCTGGTCTCTGCTCACCTCGGCTCTTTGATGCTCTGTGGTTTGGGAGGCAGGGAAGGCTCTTCCAAGGCTGAGACTGTAGAAGTTATGGGGAAGTTGCACTCACCCGGCCGCTGCTCCGTCCCACTACCAGCAAATCCCTCTCTTAGTGGCGGGTCACCTGTGCGGAACAGTGGGCAGGGAGGAGTCTGCCTGTAGAGCTGAGTTATTCCCCCCAGCAGTCTCCGCCCCCCTGCCCCCCATAGAGGGTTAGTGTTGTCTCCTTCTGAGTGTCCCGGCCATCTCTCCAGCCTGAATCCTCATGTATGGAAAAGGCAGTCGGCAGGTAGCTTGGGTGAGAAATAACCTTCTCTGTGAGCCATAAGGGTCTGAGGTCACTGCTATCCCAGCTGGCACAGACTGGCGCCTTGATTCGGGTGCTGCACCCACAAACCCCAAAGCTGTGGCGTTGGCTCTGGGGTTGGTGGGGCTGTGTGAAACCTTGCCCAGACTGGTTCCGCGAGGCTCCGGAAAGCAGAGGTGGAGGCTGTGGATGTAGGCCCAGAGGTTTGGGGACCAAGTGAGACCACAGGGCCTTGATGGCTGCAAGGGCTGCGGGTCCTCAGGCGGCAGGAAGCAGAGGGCAGGCAGGTGGAAGCTGGTTTGCGAGCAGTGTGGAAAGGACGGGCCCACCTCGCTTTGCTGCTCTCCGCAGCTGCTGCGTTTTCTGCAGATTGGGGGGTTTTGGCCACAGCGCGTTGCTCAAGTCTGTGCCGCTTTTTCCTTAGCATTTGCTCACTTTGTGTCCCCGCATCTCAGTTTTAAATTCCTGCAGCGTTCCAAATGCCCTTCAATGTTTTCCTATTTATTACCATGCTCAGTGATCTTTGATGTTTCTGTTAACACTACGATTCACCGAAGGCTCAGACAGTGGTTAGCATCTTTTAGCAATAAAATATTTTAAATTAAGGCACATACGTTGCTTTTTAGAAAGAATGCTATCTCACACTTAATAGAACACAGTGTAGCACAAGCATAAATTTATAGGCACAGGGAAACCAAAAAATTCATGGGACTCGGTTTACTGTGGCATTTGCTTTATTGGGATGTCTGGCACCGAACCTGCAGTGTCTCGGACGTCTGCCTGTGCTCCTTCCCTCTGGCTAACACAACATAAACTAGAGATGTTTCACTTAACAAAGGCCAGTCAGACTCAGCCCGCTGGCAAAGACCAGACGGACAGGATGGCCACCAGGGCTTCAGTCGTTAATACAATCGTGGGGCAGGCTAAGGAGACAGCCATTGTTTCCCCATCTATTTGCCACGAAGTGATGGGGAAACAATGGAAACAGTGACAGACTTTATTTTCTTGGGCTCCAAAATCTCTGTGGATGGTGACTGCAGCCATGAAATTAAAAGACGCTTGCTCCTTGGAAGAAAAGCTATGACCAACCTAGAGAGCATATTAAAAAGCAGAAACATTACTTTACTGACAAAGATCCGTATAATCAAAGCTACAGTTTTTCCAGTAGTCATGTATGGATGTGAGCCTTGGATCATAAAGAAGGCTAAACACCAGAGAATTGATGCTTTCTAACTGTGGTGCTGGAGAAGACTCTTGAGAGTCACTTGGACTGCAAGATAAAACCAGTCAATCCTAAAGGAAATCAACCCTGAATATTCCTTGGAAGGACTGATGCTGAAACTGAGTCTCCAATACTTTGGCCACCTGATGCGAACAGCTAACTCACTGTAAAAGACCCTGATGCTGGGAAAGATAGAAGGCAGGTGGAGAAGGGGATGACAGAGGATGAGATGGTTGGGTGGTATCACTGAGTCAATGGACATGAGTTTGAGCAAACTCTGGGAGATGGCGAAGGACAGGGAAGCCTGATGTGCTGCAGTCCGAGGGGGTCACTGAGTCGGACACAACTGAGTGACTGAACAACGGGACAGCCCAGCAGATCTTTTTTGGGGGTGGAAATTTGTAGGAAGAGAGATTGAGGTCCCCACTCTCCTGAGGGAGCCCAATAAGATCGAGGTGACCATTAGCAAGTCTGGAGAGGGGGCACATCCCCAGAAACACCGTGGGCTGGGCAACTGGCCAAGTGGCCTGGAACCAAAGAGCCACAGAGCTGGCAAAATGCCGCGGAGGCTGTTTGGCCAGCTTAGATTCACGGCGCCTGCAAAAGTGCGAGCCTCTGGGCCTCTGACCTCCTGTGGGCGGGATGCAGGATGCATTTTCAGACATGGTCCAGAGGGTGATGGAAAACAAGAGGCTTCTTGGACTGGGAACCTTATGCCACCTTGAGTAGGACTCTGGGGCCATTTCCAGTGTCATGCAAGTGGAGAGGAAGGCAAACGTTGTGGCCACCGGGGCGGGTGGCTGTCCTGTATCACTGACGCCTACTCCTCCCCTCCGAAGAGGGTTGTCCCCCTCTTCAGTCATATCAGACTTTTCCAGACAGACGTAGCAGAGGGGGCGTGCCACACCCGAGAGAAACTTTAGGGGCGCTGTGCAGTTCTCCAGTCTCTCTTCTTTGGCCCTGAGAATGACCTGAGAAGGTCTGCATCCTCAGCCTGTGTCCCTCGAGAAAGAAAGCGTGCAGGGCTTACCCGGCTCATCACCTGCACGTGACGCGAGCGAGAGATCCAGCTCTGTGCGCGAGCCCTGCGCGAGCCCGTGGGCCCGGGGACGTTTGTTACCGCGGCATGGTCTAGCATGAGCTGACTGATACCCACCGAGTCCTTACCCCACTCTTGGACCTCACCACTGACCTCCAGGTTGACAAGCGCCGCCGGGCTTCTCCTCTTCACCCCGCTCCCTGGCCCTGCATGTACTGGCGGCACCCCCACGCTGCTGCCTCCCCATCTGACATATTTGAAGCCAGGGGAGAAAGGAGGGGCGAGCAGGAGCCAGAGAAGACCCCTGCCGTGGACAGACCCCTGGGCAGAGAGGTGCTTGGCCCAGCAATAGACGTGGGCGGTGCTTCTGGGACCCCAGGCATTCTTGGTGCCCACATCCTTTTAGCATTAATGAATTCCTCTAAAATCTTCAGTTAGTAGTTTTCTGTTCCAATTTGAATATGCATCTTTTAAAAGACTTTACAAATTTTGAGGGCTTCACGCATACTATTTTGATCCTCCAGCTACGAGAGCAATTGGAGAATCATGTAGATTAAGGACAGTTACTCTGGGAGGAGAAGAAAGCAGGAGATCAAACACGTATCTGTACAAATAAATTCAGTGCAATCCACAATTAAGCAGCATTTGACATTTAAAAAATATTTGATCCATGTTTTGGCTTCCAGAACCGCTTAAGGGAGCTGAGATGTGTAAATTACATTCAAATCAGGATTAAATATAGTTCTCAGAGGAAGAGTGTATGATTTAAGTTGCCTAATTATTTGGGGGAAAATCTGTTCTCCAATAATTAGGAGAATGAGGGTGCTTGGTTTGTTGGAGAGAGAGACAGAGAGTCAGAGAGATGAGAAATGAGTATTCCTGGCCTTGAGGCTGGCGGTGCAGTCTCGGGAAGGGTCGTGTCTGCACAGGCTGGGACTGGGGTCTACAATGGGGCAGGGCAGGAGTGGTGCTCAGAATCACAGCAGCGTGGGGGCAGGGGCGTGGAGCCAGGAGCCCAGTGGCCCTGCCAAGTGGGGAGCAGGCGCCAGCTCCTCCTGGCAGGGCCGGCCAGCATATGAGAGCACCCAGGCAGTGGCCAGACGCCACGGGAGGGAATTTGGCAGTGCTGAAAGCCAGCGATCCATTAATTAGGTGATATTTCTTAAAAGTCACGTGGGGGGAGGGGTGTAGACGGCAGGCAGCCTTCAGGAAAATATCCAAACCGTAGCAGGGCCTCCTTCTAGGATGAAGAAATGGTGGGGATGGAGAACACGGAGCTAGGCGGCTTCAGTTGAGGGGGCCTCCGGGCCCCTGTTGACAGGAGGCGTGTGGCCCTGGGCCGCTGCAGAGGGTTCTGACCCCTTGCTTCCTCATCTGTAAGGTGGGAGCATTATCCACGTCTCTCCAGTCAGCACTGAGGGTTAGGTGTGGACGGCACACAGCGTGGGAGTCAGAGTCTGGAGGCAGACCCCCGGCCTGGGGTCTCTGCTGTGTGACCTTCACAAGCTGCTTACCCTCTCTGAGCCTCAGTTCGCCACCTGGAGAGCAGAGGTGGTACCTGCAGCCACCTCTCAGGCTGCCAGGACCTCTTTCACCAGACACTCCCCCTCTCCCGGGGCTCGCGCTGTGTCTGGCACGCGCCAGGCGCTCTGCTCTGGCATCTCACAAATATTTACCGTGCACCTGTGACATTCCAGGAGACGATCCCGGTGCCAGGCGTCCTCAGGGAACGGCGGAGGAGACTCCTGTCTCATTCCTGTGTGGGGGTCACAGTGCAAGGAGGAAGCGGAAAGTGGCGTGGGTTCTCGAAACAAAGGGTCCTGGGAGGGCCCGAGGGAGTCTGGGTGGGAGGGCTGCCTGCAGGTTGGGGGTCTGCGGGAGCCTCTTGGGGTGAGAAGGAGCCCTTCCGAGGGTGCGGGTGGGCTCGGGGCTGCGGGGGCCGCGGTGCAGTCTGTGCTGTGTGGGGCCCCCTGTCCCCCCAGAACTGGACAGAACACAGGCCTGAGGGTGGGGGCCCTGGCTGGGGGCTCAGGCCTTAGGACACTGTCCCTCCTCTGCAGGCAAGGGTCCAGTGTCTGGGCCAGGCCTGGTGCCGTGATGCCCACAGGGGAGCAGAGGTCGGCTGGCCCCAGGCACCTGCCTGTGGTTCCTGGAGAGGAGACTCGAAGCCCCCCATGCCCCCCTCGACATGGTTGCCCCTCTGGGACCCTCGCGTTCAGATAGGATTCCTGTCCCACCCAACGCTGCCTCCCGGGGGCTCTGAAAGGGTGGTGGTCCGGGTCGCCCCAGGCAGGGTGTGTGTGGGTGCAGTATCCTGTCCCCAGGCCTGCTTTGGAGCCGCTGCTGCTGGTGGGCTTTCTCGGGAGGAAGAGGTCAGTGTGAGCTTCTGGGCATGGAGGGGGGCTGCCCTGGCCCCCTCACAGAGGCCCTGAGGCTGAACTACGAGGCTAGGTGGGGGCCCGGTCCTCTGTCTCAGACCCCGCCGGGCACAGAGGCTGGGGGCAGCCCCTGTCCCAGGTTCTCCCTGGTCACATGTCCAGAGGGTCAGCAGACAGATGTCCCCGGGACTTGGGACGCCTCACCGGTCCTCCTGGTGCCTGTGGTCAAGGCCCTGGGGTCCCTGCGGGGCTCCTGCGGGAAGGAGCTGGCGGGGCAGCCATCCTCCACTCTGCTGAGGGGCAGGGAGGAGCCTGCCAGCGTCCACAGTGACGGGAACGAGAGCCGACGCCCAGGCCGGGCTTGGTGGGCCTGCGTGTCCGTGACCCAGGCTGCGCCCCACGGGGCACCTCTGGGAGGGAGGCCAGGCCCCGGGCCGCTTCCTGGGAGCCCTGATCCTAGACAGGACTCGACCGGGGCCTCGGGGACAGCTTGGGGTGGGCCCCTGGCTTGCTCAGCTTCCATGGCTCTGTCTGTCTGCCCTCTGGGGGGCCGGCTTGCACTCAGATCATCTCCGCCAGCACCACGGAAACCCCCACTCACCTTCCAGTCTGGGCTGGAGTGGGGATGCGACTCTTCCTGCCATCTCACGGGTTGTGGGTCCTCTCAGGGACAGTCAGCTACGGCCACAGGGGCATGTGTGTGCCAAGGCCCGCAGCCCCAGGACGGCAGGACTGGCTGTGAGCACGGGCACCATGAGTGTGTGTGAGGTGCAAGCCTCCCAGATGCCCTGTTGCACACCAGGGGCAGTGGGCATAGGTCTCCTACTGCAGCCGATGTCCAGGCTGGCCTGGCGGCCCAGGTCTGGGCGCAGAGCAGGTCCGGGGCCCTGGCTGGGAACACGCTCATTCTCAGTTCAGCGCCCTTTGAGGACTTCCAGAAACCTCTGATCCGTCTTTGTGCCGGTTCTGCAGCTGAGTGTCGGCCGCACACCTGCGCTTCCTGAGCCCCGGAAAAGGCAGAAAAGGCGCCGGAGGTAACCTTGGCGTCGGGCCCTCCCCAGTGCCCCCTCCCCATTCACAGGGGAGACGGGGGTGGGCGGGGAGCCCGCACCCAGCTGGCACAGGTCACATTGTTCTGTGGAGCGCCTGGGCTTGTAAACCCCGGATGGTAATTGAATCTGGGCAGGAGTCCTTGACAGGGGTCGTTAAGCGCACAGGGCTTTGCGGCTCTCGGTCCCCAGCTCCTCTCCAGGAAAGCCAGCGCTGCGCTTCCCCCAGGACAATGCGGGGTCTGGGGAATGGAACCTGAGCTCTCTCCGTGCATGGGTGGTCACTGGGCTGGGGAGCCCGCCTGGTACTGGCAGGGGAGTGCCCGGGTGGCTCGGACCCTGTGCCCACCTGGTGCCCCGGTGAGCGAGGAGGGAGGGTTGTCCAGCCCAGATCTTTCCGAATGCAGCAAGGATGGGGGTCTGGCGAGGACAGCGGAGGCCTCTGGGCGGGGGGACAGGCCTGCACTGAGGCTGGAGGGCCGGGCGGTCTACTGCCCCCCGAGACCACGGTGATGAGGGCAGCGCCAGCAAGAGGGCTCCCACCGGGCCCCGGGAGGTTGGGAGACATCCCCCGGGGGCCCAGCGCACCCGTGGAGGTCCTGGGCAGGAACCCAGGCAGCCGGGATGACAGGAAGGCAGGCATGCTTGCCTTGAGGACCAGTCGCCGGTGTCCCGCACGGGGCTTCTGCTTCTGTGACCGGTCGCCAGTGTCCCGCACAGGGCGTCTGCTTCTGTGACCATGCATCTATGGCCCGGCATCCCGGCCAAGCCGTCGAGGGGGATGTGCTCGGCCCACCGGGCTGGGATGGCGGGTTGGGGGGCTGGTGACTTGTTTAGTGTTGCCAAAGGTGATGAGTTAGAAGCTAATTAAAAAAGCTATCTGCAGAGCCACGCAATAAAAGAAGCATAAAATTCCAGTCTCATTTGTTCCACTTGGCTTCCCCGGGTGCAGGACGCCCGCGTGCGAGCCCCAGGTCTGCGGGCAGCTCGGCAGGCAGGGGCCCAGAAGCCCGAGGCGGGCCTTCCTTGGGCTTCCGCCAGGCAGGTCACTCATATGGCCACCTCGCTGGCTGGTGGGGAGAGAGTCCTAATGAGCGGGGCAGGTGCTGATGGGCTGGGCTGTTGGTGGTGGTGGCTGCGGGGGCCCCAGGGATGCCCAGGGGGCTTCATGGCGGGGGAGTGGGCAGGTGCCTCGTTCAGAGTGAGACCAAGGCCCATGTTTTGCTAATGGGGCTTTGCTAGCCTGCGGGCAGGTGCTATGGCTGAGGCTGCAGTGTCCTGCCTGATGGGCTGGGGTGGAGGTAGACCCCCGAACCCGGGCGGGGGAAGGGCTGGGCTCACCCTGCCTGATGGACTGGGGTGGAGGTAGACCCCCCACCCCGGGGCAGGTGAAGGGCTGGGCTCACCCTGCCTGATGGACTGGGGTGGAGGTAGACCCCCAACCCCGGGGCAGGGGAAGGGCTGGGCTCACCCAAGAAGGGGCAGTGGCTTACCCCCACTGGGCTGAGAAGCGTGGCTCTGGCCTTGTCGGCATTCGCTGTACCCGCATATGCCTCTACTGTGCCTACTGCGTGTGGCTCTGTGCAGCCTCCTCTCCCCGCCTGGGGAGACCTCCTGGGAGGAGGGGTCTGAGGTGGGAACGCCTGCATTTGCCCATGTCAGCTGTGGTCATCCTCTGGACTGGGCCAGGCTGTGTGCCTGCAGCTGAGGGGCTGAGAGCAGCCCCCTTCATGCGGGTCCCAGCGGAATGTGGCGCAGGGTTCAGGGGGTGCCTTTGGGGAAACCGCTTTAGCATCAGAAGGATAGGCCCTGCCCTCTGGGCTCAGACGCAGGCTTGGTCCTGGCTCTTCCCTCTGTTGGCTGCGGGCCTCGGTTTCTTCACCTGCAGAATGGGTTACCAGGGCCACAGCTTCAGTGGGCCATGGGGAGGGCGCAGTGAACCAGTCACCTGCCTGGCACCGAGCGTGGGCTCCCTGAGTGCCTTGGGAGCTGGGGCCTGTCCCTTTACTGCAGGTCACAGCGCCTGTGTCCTGGGGGCTGTGAGCCCTAACCACTCCAACAGGACGTGGGTGCTCAGAGAAGTGGGCCCCAGGGCCATTTGCCCTGTGGCCACAGGACATGAGGAGCCCCAGCCTGGCCATGTCCCTGTAAGGCGATGCAGGCTGCAAGGATCCCCCAAGCAGGACGGAAGGACAGCCAGGGGCTGATGGGCCGTCTCCCAGGTGCTCTTGAGCAGCTGGGGGCCGCGGTAGAGTTGAGGGTGGTCCTGGGTCAGTTGACACCTGGCCTTAGCTTCACCCACTCACAGGCATGATGCATCTGCTGGTCACCTGGGTATGGGGGCAGCCAGTCACATTGGGAGGCAGGAGAACCCAGCAACTCCTGAACACAGGAGCCTGGGACCCCAGACTGCTCTGCGGCTCCGGAGGCCTCGGTGGGGATGTGAGCAGTCGCTGGTGTCTGGGGCTCACTTGGGCCCACTGTCCAGCTGATAACATCCCTCGTCGGCAGCAGCTCGGGCTCTGTCTCGGATAACAGAGATGGTGCGTGCCGGCCGAGACTGCAAGCTGCAGTCTGACCCCATCTCAGCATGGAGGCCGGGCTTCCTGAGGCTGGCGGCCTGTGTCGGGTGCGTGGGGGTCACTGCCCGTCAGGCCCAGCCCGCGCCTTTGTCTCCGGGATGGGAGGCCTGAATGTTCCTCATTCGACCAAACTGTCCAGACACGAGGGGGGGCGAGCAGAGAAGCGACACGCTTGGAAGGGTCCTTCCACACTGTAGGCGTCCTGGAGGGGCAGGCTGGCCCCCTCTGTCTGTCCCCAGACTACTGGAGACGCAGCCCGGGGCAGGTCTGTGGGGTGGGCCCTGGAGGAAGGCTGCTGTCACCTCGGGGTCTGTGGCCAGTGTGTGGGGGAGCGGTGGAGGCAGGGGCTGTCAGGAGAGCAGAAGGCGTCTCCCTAGACGGACACGGAGGTGCCCGTGCGTGTCACAGCATCGCTGCTGGTGGGATGGTTTCAGAGGAGCTTCCCGGGAAGGGGGCCACTGTTACTCATGTGGTGACTTGGGGCCCCAGGTCCTTCCAGCCTCGGCTCTGCCAGGCCGAGGGCCTCACTTCTGCCCATGGAGGGAAGGGGAAGTGTCGGGAGCCCCTGAAAATGCACTCCAGGCGCAGAGAGGCAGGTCATGAGGCAGGACGTGCAGCTGGAAGCAGGGGCCCTGGGCTCTTGGGGGGTAGTCTCCTCCTTAGGGACACCCATGGACAGGTGACCGGGATGGGAGGAGGGCAGCACCCCAGTTTGTGCAGAGTGTGGCCGCACCCCCTGCACCCCCCACCCCCGCCCCACCCGCCATGCACGTGCCAGCACATAGAGAATGTTCCGGAACAGCACGCACCCAATAGAGAATGGCAGTCACCCCGGGGAGGCCACTCGAAGGGGAGGAGGTCACTCAGACTGACCCCTGTGCCTGTGCAGTTTGAATTTCCACAAGTGATTTGCATAATTAACGAACTAAAGTGGAGAGGATTCAATCACTGAACTGCGATGCAGCTTCAGGGCCATGCTGGGGGCCCTGGTCCGACAGCCTCCTGGGCCACCTCTCGGCCCCCAGGCTGGGAACGGTCCTCACAGATGTATTGTGATGATGCAGCATGGATTTTACAAAATTTGGAAATTCCAAACATGCCCAAGGAGAAGGCACTGCCTTTGTTACCCCGTCCTGGGGCCGCCGGCCATGAACACCCGGGGTCGGAGGTTCGGGGGTGTTTTCCATACACTCGGTTGAGATCGAGTCCCACACACCGTTTTTCAAATTGTGATCTTTTTTGAGAACAAGTATCTGCTGCAAACAGTCTAACGCCTGTACAGACGCTCCACTGATGTGACCACCTGTCCCTGGGTGGCCGTCTCTGGTGCCTCCAGGCCTCCCCAGCTATGACAGCTGTCGTCTGCCACCTCCTCAAGCATGGGTCCCAGTCTCTCCCCTCACAGCCACCTCCTCCCGGCACTGCTTCTCTAGATGCCCCAAGCCCATTCCCACACCTCAGGACCTTTGCACATCGCAGGAATGCTGGTGTGTCCCCCTCCACCCCCCACCGCCACCGAATGCTGTCATAATTGATCTATGACTTTGTTGGGGTCTCTGTCAGTTATCATTTCATCAGAGCATCCTCCTGACCCCAGCCTGTGCAGACGCACACCTTGTCCTGCCCTAACCGGGTCAAGTCCCGTTCCTCCAGCCCCGGTTCCGTCTTCATAGCTCTTCTCACCCTGCTGTTTCCCTCGCTCCCTGCTGGAACTCAGGTCCCGAGTGTCTGACCCCTGCGTGCTATTCACGCAGACAGCAGTGCGCCAGAAATGCTGGTTCAGTGGGATCCCTGCTGGGAGCTCCCTCACACCTGCATCCTTGGAAGTAGGGCTGGGCCCCAGTGGCACACACGAGCCCCAGGGCAGGCGCTCCCTGCCCTCTCACCCGCACCCTTCCCCCAGCAGCGACCAGCGCAGGGGAGAAGGGGGTGTCTACGCCTTCTTCATCTTTGTTGCCAGCTTGCTGAGCGATTGCTTCTTGTTCTGGGATTTGTCTGGCTAGATGCGATTGTGCGTTTTCCACGCTTTGTGGTCATTTGTCCTTCTTTGGTGAATTGCCACTCTGAGCTCTTTGCCCGTCTCTGCCCAGAGGCCGATTTGTCCTCATTGATTCCTGGTTCCTAGCCCAGTGTGTGAGCTGTGGTTGCTGTGTCTGGAGGTTTGTGGGGTGTGTGAGCAGATTCGGGGCATTCAAGAGGAGGCTGTCCTGGGGCTACAGGCAGGAGCAGGGATCTTCCAGGTTGAGTCAGACGTTTGAGGGATGTCCGGGTGACGGCCTGCGTGAGGTGGGGGCTCGAGTTTTGGAGGGTCAGCGGAGGGGCTGCCAGGCCTCCCTGAGAGGCAGACGGGCAGGGCAGGAGGCTGTCTCTGCAGTGCCCTGGGAGCCCAGCCACCCCCTCTTTGAAGCGGTCTCGGGACAGCCCCGTGGCCCCTCTGCCTGGGTGGCTGGCGTGCCTGCAGCTGCCAGGTGACCGCTCTGCCCGCACACACATCACTTCTTTCCTAATCGGCACCCAACCTCCTGCGGTTCCCTAATCGCCCGGCTGCTTTAATTACTGATAATTGGTGTTTACCCAAAGCCTTTACAAACAGTTCCCGCTGAGCTTGGCTTCCTCATGCAGGCAGACCATGCGGGAGAGGCCCTGGCTTCCAGCTGCCCCTTTGGCCCATGGTCATCCCACCCTCCAGGCATCGCCGCAGGGACCCCCTGGGCCACGGGAGTGCCGGACCCCTGTCCGTGCAGAATCCTCCAGGGGGCCCCTCCCTCCTTGTCTGCAGAGCCTGGCTGGCTGGGGACTGGCAGCACCTGCCTGACCTGGACTAAGTAGGTCTCAGTGCCTCCCGAGCACTTTGTGAGCTGGCTCTGTCCAGGCCCCGCCCTCTCCAGGCCCCGCCCTCCCCAGGCCCCGCCCTGTCCCCAGGCTCTGTCCTCTCCAGGCCCCGCCCTCTCCAGGCCCCACCCTCTACAGGCCCCGCCTCTACAGGCCCCGCCCTGCCTCCCTGCTCTGCCCTCTGTACCTGCACCGGTCAGGGACCCCAGAGTGTTAACAGAGCCGGTCACACGGCTGTTCCCTCTCCCACCATGGGATGAGGGGCCCTCCTGCTGCTGGTCTTGGGGTCTTTGAGCATCCTTTGGGTGATGGGTCCTGGGGAGGAGGAGGCAGGAAGGAACAGAAGGACACGGGGTTGGGGAGGGGTCTAGGGCTTCTGAGTCCAGGAGGCACCCCAGCCGCCCTCTGCAGCCTCGCCCTCCCACGTCGTGCCCTCCAGCGTGCAGAGGGCGAACTGCTTCTGGAGTCTTCTCTGAGGGGAGAGCCATGTGCTGCCCTGGCTGCCGCTGCTCTGTGGGGAGCCTTCCTGACAAGCTGGGATGTCCCAGGGATTCCAGGCGAGTCTCTGGCAGGGAGATTTCTGGCCTGGCCTCTCCCGTCCCCCAGGCGCAAGGCCCCTGGTGTGGCCACGCCCTTTCCCAGGGGTCCCAGGACAGGGAGCTCCTAGCTGGGTGCCTCCAGGACCTGGGTGCCATGTCATCACTGTGGCCTGATGTCCTGGGCCAGCTCAGGGCCTTTGAGGGGCGAGCCCAGCTTTCTGCGTCTGCGGGCAGGGGTGACCTGGCCGGCTGTTGCACCGGCCACCCTGCTGGAGTAAGACACTCACAACACATGTGCGATGTCAGCAGATGTTGACGCCACTTGAAGTCCCTTCTTGGGCTTCCTCAGAGCCACTCTGGGAGGGGTCTGTTGGGTTGGGATGGGGCCCTGCAGGCAGAGAGGGGAAGGGATCTCCCTGCCCTTCCCCAGGGTGGGGAACTGGGGCATCAGATGTTGGGGCCCAGGAGAAGCATCTGACATTCCCACAGCCTCTCCTATGATCTGCTGTCTCTTTCTGAAAACGGGATTTTGTTCTAGCCAGCATCTGTGGTTTTTGATGGATTCTGAAACATTTAATAAATATTTGGCTTTGCATTTCAAAATGTTCTGTGTTCTTTTTCGTTTTCCTTATGGAAAGAGACTGGGAAATGATTACCTCAACTTCCGGGATCCTGCAAGCCAAGGCAGGCAGGGTAGGTGTCTCGGACCCCTTGCCCCTGAACTGCCCAGTTGCCTGGTTCAGGGGTGAAGGCTCCAGCCCAGAGCTGCTGATTCAGTTTCCTGAGGCTCGGAGGGGAATGGGGTCTGTGGTGCGGGGATTGTTTAATGCTGCTTTTTCCCTTGAAAAATGAACCAGTGCAGGGATGCGGTGAAGAGAGAAATGGGGGGTTTAGGAGGGAGGGGACATATGCCTATGGCCGATTCATGTTGATGCATGGCAAGAGCCCTCACAATATTGTAAGGTAGTTATCTTCCAATTAAAATGAAAAAAATGAACCCAGTGTTTTGTGTTGATTTTTTTAGCAGAGAGTGAGCTGGGAGGGGTCTTGGAGCGTGGGAAATCCCAGCCTGGGGGCAGGGCAGGTGAGGCCAGGTCTCTCTGAGCCCCCCACCTTTGTCCAGGGGCTCTTCTGGGACCAGTGGTTAGGTCCGAGAAGCCCAGGACCCAGGTCTGCATCTTGAGCCTCATTTTCTTGCCTCTAAATGGCTCACGGAACAGCTGGGCACTGCAGGGTCCAGTGTTTTGCGTGTGGACCTGGCAAAGCCAGCTGCTGGGGAGCAGTGGCCGCTGTCGCCTCCCTGGGTGACCCTGAGCCGGGCAGCGGCCTCTACAGTCACTGTCTGGCTCCAGGCACCGAGGGACAGAGGAAGGTCCTGGCCGTGGTCCCTCCCAGCCTAGGGGTCTCAGCCCTCTCTTCCTGAACCCCCCTTTAAGGCAAAGGCACCCCACAGGGCACCACAAAGTGCCCTGGTGTCCCAGGAGAGGCATGGGGCAGCTGGGCAGGCTGGTCCTGTGAGAAGGCCCCCCCCTCAACAGCCATGTCCCTGCGGGTCCCTGGACAGAGCCTGCCTTGCGCCCCAGAGCTAGGCGGGGTACGAGGGTTAGCAGAGAAGGTCGCAGAAGCGCCCTGCTAAGTCTGGTCACCAGGAGCGTGGGGCGTTTTCAGGGGGCTTGGAAAGTTGTGGGGGGGCACTCTGTCATTGTCCAGCACCCAGTGTCTCACCAGGGGCCGACCTGAGGTTGGAGGGAGGAAAATGGGGGCACTGGCTTCCCCCAGGAAGCCTGCAGTTGTCCTGGGGAGCATTAGAGAAAAGTCTGCTCTGACTAGGGTGCCTGGGACATAGCACTGGGGACACGTTACTTGCGGGGGGCGGTCGGGGCAGCTTACGAAGCTGCGTGTTTCCGGGCCAGAAGCGGAGGTGTCCATACGGTTAAATATGTGTCGATCTGACTGGGCCACGGGGTCCCCAGGTGTTTGCTTAGTGATCGGACTGTCTGGATGAGATGAACATTTAGCTCATGGACAGGGCAGAGCGGCGGGCCCCGCCCAGTGTGGGTGGGCCTTGTCCCATCAGTCCAAGGCCTGACTAGCTCAAGGAGGCTGACCGTCCCCCAGGTAAGGGGAAGTCCGTCCTGCCTGGCTGCCTGTGAACTGGGACGGTGGCTTTTCCTCCTCCTTCGAACTTGAACTGAAACACTGGCTTTCCTGACTGCAGGCGGAGGGACTGCTCTGCCTCCAAAGTTAAGCCAGCTCCTTATTATAAATCTCTTTGAATATGTATATATCTCCACCCATCGCATTGGTTTTGTTTCTCTGGGGAACCCTAAAACAGGTAAGAAACTCTGGGCTCTGAGTCCGAGCCGAGGATTACTCTAATGGAAACGTAGGGTCTGGGGTGCAGGAGGTGACTCCCCCCAGCTTCCCCCCTGGTCCACGACAGGTGGAGATGTGCCCGGCTCCCAAACTGGACTGTGAGAGACACCGGCTAGCGGAGTGCCTGCCCCTGATGGAGCTGGGGCGGGGTGACAGGTGGGGACAGGTGTTTGGAGGTCATCCAAGCAAACTTCCAGGAGAGGCTGTCCCTGGAGCCCAAGGACTGCGATGAGAAGGAGGGCTGGTCTGAGACGGCCCTGGGGTGGGCAGACCCCCACTCCAAATCAAGGGAGCTCACAGCTCCCAGGCAGCGCTGGGAGGGAGGGAGGAGCCCCGTCTCAGGAAAGGGGGCGAGCAGAGAGCCTGCTACTGGGGGACACATGGTGAGTTGCACCCAGAGGGGTCCTTCCCAGGCCTCCGTGGTCACTTCGGGACCCCTGAAGCAGGCAGAGCCGGGCTCAGCAAGGCCTCACATGGGCAGACCCAGCCTCTAGAGGTCCGGGTCCTAAGGGACAGGGCCTCCCTGCACCAGGTGGCTGACGACCGGCCCAGCAGGATGCGGTCCTGGCCTGTCTTGTAAATCTCGCCATTTACAGCTATTGATGGCGGCGTGCTCGGGGCAGCCCCGCATGATGAATTGGCAGAACACCGACCACGCTGTCCGACAAGTGATTGTTGCAGCGAAAATGAGAAATAACGATCAGGGCCAGAAGCAGATTATTAAGAAAGACTTCCAGCAACTTCGCAGGCTGTCTTAGCTGCTCTAATAATCAGGGCCTCACCAAGAGACACGTGCTTCCGGCGGCAGTATTTTTTTCCGACAGGACGGGCCGGCCGTGTGGTTTACACGGACATGCCTGTGGAAGGGCGGGAGCTGGGCAGGGGCCCCGGTCAGGCGTTGGCGGGATTCTTCCTGACCATGCTCACAGCCCAGGCGTGTGGGCAGGGTGCACGCCGCAGGAGGTCACTGTGTTCGGCTTTTGGGGGAGTCCCTGAACCCTGGTGGGCTTGGAGAAGTGGGGCCATCTGTATGGTCAAGCCCCGGGAGAGGAGGTCATTCCTAGAGCTGGCATCCACTTGCCCCGGGGGCCCCAGGCCCAGCATTTTCTGTCTTCTCTCTTTCACTAAGATGGAAAGAGAGCAGGCATCAGTGGGGATGAAGCCTCTGGACCCCAGGCTGCAGACAGACAGCAGTGATGGGGTTGCGGGGTGGGGGGGCGCCCTGCTGGTCCCTGGGGAGGCCATGTGGGGATGGGCTAACGGAGAAAAGAATCTGGACCAAATGAGTGAATGAATGTATACAGGAAGGAGCCATCTGGACTAAATGAGTGAATATGTACAGGAAGGAGCCAGGGGAAGACCCCCAGACACATGGCCAGCCCCCTTCCTTCCTCCCATCCTCCCCATGTTCCTGGAGCCCCAGGAAGGGTTGAGCCCGCAGCTGTGGGTCCTACCAGGGATGCTTGACGCCTGAGAACCACCTGCTATTGAAGGGCTCCAAGGCCGGGGAGGGTGTCTGCAGGAGAGGCCTGGGCAGTGGTCCCCCGGTGTCCCCTGGGCTGAGGCAGGAGCATAGACGGGTCACTGCAGCCCTGGCTCTGGGTCGTTCATGCCTGGGGACTGAGACACGGCCAGGGGAGGGTTAAAGCAGCAAGCAGGCTCGTCCAGCCCTGTTAAGAAAATGATGATCTGCCGCTTGACGTCATTTTAATTCCATTTCAAGGGCATTTAATCTCGTTTGCCGATGACTGATCCTTGGCTGCCGATGGATTAGCTCATGGCCCCTCCTCCAAGGGCAACTGGACCCCTGCAGCCGAGACACGGCGCCATCACGTCCTGCTGCGCCCCGAGTGGGCGGGGGCGGTGAGGACCTGACCTGCGGCCTGGCATTTGCTCAGCCCTTGGAAGTTTCCAGAAGGGTGCTGGCCGGCTGTTTCTCCCCAGCCTCACCCTGGTGGGTGGAAGGTGCTCAATCCTCAGGTTCAGGGTTGAGTGTTGACAGGTGCTGGTGTCCAGGATGCGGCCCTTGCAGGCAAGGGTGGAGACAGCCCTCCAGACAGGGCTCCTTTGTTTTGGGGAAACTGTTACAGTGCCTGAGGTCTTTCCCTCCGTCCAGGCCTCCCCAGAGGCAGAGGCAGGCAGGTCACAGCGCCAGGAGGCCCCAGGCCCAGCGAGGAGCTGGGGGGACATGACCTCCGGGAACCTTGCCCTGCTCCCTCGGCATCTGGTTTTCCTCCTGCTGGTCACTCCGCATGTCACAGAAGCTTCTTCAGATTGCTCTAACGGCTCACCCTAGCCAGGACATAGCTGCGCTTTGGGGACCTGAGGCGGGGCTGTGTCCAAGCTTACAGACGGTGGCATCTAAGTGAGGACCACAGGCCCCGCGGTGCAGGGGCCCGGGGCTTTCCCACATGGTCTGGCAGAGGCCCAGGGCCCCAGCACCCAGCCCAGGCCTTGTTCCCACCCAGATGAGCCTCTTGAGATCTGCACACTTGGGGGTGTGAGTGGGGGGCACGGCATTGGACCTGGGGACTGAAGGACACTGGTTCCCCAGGCTGGAGATGTTCGGACGTGGGGTTATGCTGAGAATGATGGATTGTAACATTTCAGACCCCAAAGCATGGTCGATGCGGATGGCATGGGGTTGACCTCCAGCTTCTGGGCACCCTGGTGATGCCCGTCTGGGCTCAACGGCCCCTTCCTTGTCATCAGCTCAGGGATGTGAGGCCTGAACCAGTTTGCTCGGATGCTTGGGATAGTGGCACCAGGGGGGCTCACCCTCAGCCGGTGGGGTGTGACCGGGCCTGGGAGCTCGTGCCTCACGGCTGCTGTGGCCAAGGTCTACTCAGAGCGGCCCCCACCTGAGGCTGACACCAGTCCACGTGTCTGTCCACCCACCCACTAGCTCTTCCTCCATCCATCCATCCAACATTTATTTGGATCCTGCTGCATTCTGACCAGCATCTATAGCACCCTGGGCTGTGACAGAGGGTAGTTTGGGGGTGGGCATGGAGTGGGCAGCTTTGAGGAGGCCCCTGGACCCAGAGAACTAATAACAATATTCTTTTCAAATAAATCCAATCATGACGTGTCATTTACCTGACATGCCAATCTTTTATGACTTTTCAGGTGAGTCAGATTTACAAAGTAAAAAATAATCCTCTGCCAGAATCTTTATTTGAGTCTGGAAAGTAGAGATTATGCAGCTCTAGGAATTTCTTAGAAGGTTCTTTGGAAGTTCTGACAACCAGAAGTGGCTCCCCAGAGATGGTCGGAGGCAGGAGAGATGGGAACTCCATACTCACAAGAATTAAAAAAAAAAAAAAAAAAAAAACCCACAAAAATCTTGTGAATCAGAACAGGCGTCCTGGTCCCGGAGGTGTGCTATGCCAAGTAACAGAGTATAGAGCTCAGAGTGCACTGCTGCCTTCCTCACTCAGACCACCTTTCAGCTGTGTGACTTCGGGCAAGTGACTTGACCTCTCTGAGCCTCAGCTGTCTTTTTGGCAAAGAGGGATGCTAATTCTAGCTTGCAGGTGGCCGAGCCCAACAGGTGCTTCTACAGTGTAGCCTTGAGAGGCCCTCAGTCACCTGTTCCCTACTCTGGGGTTGCTCCTCCTGCGGGTGTCCCAGGAGACCCACCATCCCTCAGGGGCCCCAGGTCCTTCGGGCTCAGGCCAGGAGCTGGCTCCCTCCTTACTGGATTATCTCATTTGCAAACAATAAATGTCAACACCAGGAGACCTTGTCAGACTTCCCTTCCCGGATGCAAATGTAGCCTTTATCTGACTGTGCCCTTTATTAAAACAACCACCGAGCCACGGCGGATAAACAAGACAATTAAATGTAAATGAGGTCATCTCCCTCCTCCCATCGCATTCAGGAGGCGCCCAGGCCCTGGCCAGGCGCTGGCGGGAAGCCGGAAGAGGCCGAATCCGAATCCGATTACAACTCAACCGAGAGGCAACGGTGACCTTTCGCTTTTAACGACTGACCCAGCGCCCGAGCGAGTGTGACAGCTGGGACCAGCCCGCTCTGATTTTTACTGCGATTGCATTTAAAGAGTGAAGATTTACTGTCTCCCTGTAATGAGCCGGTGCTGACTGCACCATGAGGAGCCCCGTGTGCTCGGTGGCCCGCGGTCCCCTCACCCCCTGCTCAGCGACGGCGCGTCTGCAGGCCTGGACGGGGCGCCACCCGTGGCGGGGACCCAGCGAGGCGCCACTGGTGCCGCACAGGCAGGAGGAACGCTGAAGGCCGTGGGCAGGACCAAGGGATCGCGGGGTCCTGGGGGGAAGGGCCGGGAGTGTGCGTGGCGCGGAGGTGCGTCCTGAGACCCTGCGGGGCCGAGAGGACCAGCGGCTGCCGACTGACCCCGGCACCTCCCGGGCGGGAGGACGGACGCCACTGAAGTCACTACGTGGGGGGGAGTACAGCCCTACCCCCGAGTTTCTGCCGGGCAGGGGAGAGACCACCGCCCCTTCTGTCTCTGCTGCTCCTACGGCCACTACTGTTCCTACCCCGAGCACCTGGGCAGAGGCCGAGGTCTGAGCGCGCCGGCTGGGGGCGAGGGCGAGTGCGAGCTGGTGCCCGGAGCGGCGTGCGTGCTCGTGCCCGGCCGCGGAGCCCGGCCCTGCAGGCCTGCGCGCGGCGTGGGGCTCCCACGCCTCCAGCGCGCTCGCCCCGAGCCGCGGTGGAACTTTAGCGACTGGGACAGAGCACTCTGTCTAGGAAGCTTCTTCTGGCTTTTGTGAGGCAGAGAGGAGCCCAGTGCGGGCAGGCGATGGCAGGTCCCTGGGGGGTGGGGTACCCACAGACATCCTGGTCTCGCTCCTTGCCTCCCTCTTCCGACTCTGTCCCAGTCGAGAGCCGTCGCCCCGGCCGGTCGGGCAGGCCCAGGACAAGCACTGGTTAGCACACTGGTGCTCTGGACGCAGACGCCCAGGCGCTAACCCCGGCTCCGCGTCGGGCCAGCTGTGTGACGTCAGGCGCGTCCCTTAACCTCTTCGGGCTTCCGTTTAGGCGTCTGTAAAGTGAGCGCTGTGCAAGGCCCTCAGGAGCTTGGTTCAAGGGTGTGTGCGCTACAGCTCGAGGACAGGGCCAGCCGGCACACGGCAAGGGTTGGCATTTCTATTACATTACAGCAGACAAATGGGCCAGGATTTCAGTAACTGACATTAAATTGCAGTCAATTAAGCCTTTCCAGAGCTCCAGAAACACTCCAGCAGCACCAGGGAGAAGCAGTTACATGTACCGTCAGGTGCTGCTACCAAGAAAGTGGAAGCTGGGCTTTCTGGAACATCCTGTGCCCACCCCGCCACCACCGAAGCCCCGCCGCCAGCTTTCCCACTGCCGTGGCCCAGTGGTCATGTTGCTGGTCAGATCATGAGCCCTGCAGGCTGGCTGTGCTTCATCCCATCCCTGGCCCCGATGGACAACGGCCAGCCCCGGCTCGGCCCAAGGGGCCAGGAGGGTGGGCAGATGGGGCCAGGCTGTATGTGGGGCGAGGCTGCAGGACGTACAGGGGGTGTTGCTGCCAGACCTTGGCCGGTGAGTGCTGGGCTGGGAAAACCCATGGGGTGTGGGAGGGGAGCTGCTGGCCCAGGACCAGGGGAGGGGGAGCAGGACTTCTGAGCCGGGCCCGGTGGGCTCTCTGCCTCCCTGGGAAATACTCGCCCTTCTGCGCTTGCTGCCCGGACACTAACACTAATTTGCAGGAACGCAATTTCACATCAGACTTCGGGCCGCAGCTCTAGACTGCAGGCCAGCCCAGTGCGGGACATGTGGATGCCAGTCAGCCTGCCCCGCACAGCTGCGCCCCGAGCTGGGAGAGCATGTAGTCCAAATACCTGTCAGGAACTAAAAGGGGGCAGGGAGACCTTCCCAGAGACCCCCTCCCCGCCCCAGAGGATCAGTCTCTGAGAGCGGCCACAGAGCAGGACCGCAGGCCAGTGGGCTTACACACAGAAGCTGTTCTCTGGGTTCTGGAGTGGGGCCCACAGTCAGGGTATCATGGCACCGTCCTTCTGAAGGCCTGGGGGGAGTCTGTGCATCTTTCCCAGCTCCCTGCGGCAGCCTCGGAGACCCCTGGGCATGTAGGTCCACCACTCGGGTCCCTGCCTCTGTCTCCACACGGCTCTCCCTGTCTGGATCCAGATTTACCCTTCTTACAAGGACACGGCCATCCTGGATTAGCGCCCACTCTAATGATATCATTTTAACTCAGTCACCTCTTCTCCAAATGCAGTCACCTAACAGTGTATTAAAAAGCAGAGACATCACTTTGCCAACAAAGTTCCCTATAGCCAAAGCTCTGGTTTTTCCAGTTCAGTTCAGTCGCTCAGTCATGTCTGACTCTTTGCGACCCCATGGACTGCAGCACACCAGGCCTCCCTGTCCATCACCAACTCCCGGAGTTTACTCAAATTCATGTCCATTGAGTTGGTGATGCCATACCAACCATCTCATCCTCTGTCGTCCCCTTCTCCTCCTGCCTTCGATCTTTCCCAGCATCAGGGTCTTTTCCAATGAGTCAGTTTTTCGCCTCAGATGGCCAAAGTATTGGAGCCTCAGCATCAGTTCTTCCAAAGAATATTTAGGACTTATTTCCTTTAGGATGGACTGGTTGGATCTCCTTGCTGTCCAAGGGACTCTCAAGAGTCTTCTCCAACACCACAGTTCGAAAGCATCAATTCTTTGGCGTTTAGCCTTCTTTATGGTCCAACTCTCGCATCTGTACCTGACTACTGGAAAAACCATAGCTTTGATTATGGGGACCTTTGTCAGTAAAGTAATGTCTCTGATTTTAAATAAGCTGTCTAGGTTGGTCATAACTCTTCTTCCAAGGAGCAAGTGGCTTTTAATTTTATGGCTGCAGTCACCATTTGCAATGATTTTGGAGCCCCTCAAAATAAAGTCTGTCACTGTTTCCACTGCTTCCCCATCTATTGTACAGATGTGAGAGTTGGACCATAAAGAAGGCTGAGCACCAAAAAATTGATACTTTCGAACTGTGGTGTTGGAGAAGACTCTTGAGAGTCCCTTGGACAGTAAGGAGATCAAATCAGTCAACCCCCCTGAATATTCATTGGAAGAACTGATGCTGAAGCTGAAGCTCCAATACTTGGGCCACCTGATGTGAAGAGCTGACCCACTGGAAGAGACCCTGATGCTGGGAAAAATTGAGGGCAGGAGAAGAAGGGGACAACAGAGGATGAGATGGTTGGATGGCATCACTGACTCAATGGACATGAGTTTGAGCAAATTCTGGGAGATGGTGAAGGACAGGGATGTCTGGTGTGCTGCAGTCCACAGGGTCGCAAAGAGTCAGTGATTGAACGATAATAACTGTGGCCCCAGCAGCAGGGGGTGAGGGAGCCCAGGGTTCCTGTGCTTTGGGGTCTTGTGGTGCCGAGGTCACCGTGGCACAGCCCACCTCTGACGGTGTTGTCAGGCCCTGCCTGGACCGGATCCCTCGCACCTGACGCCTGAAGAAGCCGGCACCCCAGCCCCGCCTCACCCCTGCCTGCCGTCTCCTGTCCCCAGCCCCTCAAGTTCCGTCCCTCCCGGTGCTTTGGCTGGAAGCACCACTCAGGCGTCATCGTCCCCTGACGATGCAGGTTAGAGCCCTGTGGGGGTCTCACCTACCGCGGTCTGGCCGTGAACGCTGCAGGCCCATGCTGGGGTCTTGAGTGTGAGGCCACCTCCATGCTAACTGTCATGAGTGTCAGTTCCCAAGCTCCAGGCCGGCTCCCTGCTGCCTGGATCCTGGGGCTCCAAGCTCGTACACTGCCCCCCTACCCCGAGCTCCTGGCCTTCCCTGCCCACAGCCCGCCCCCCAGTACGAATCCGGGACAAGAAGAGGGGCCAAGGGTCTGGACGGGAGGAGGCTTCTATGTGAGGCAGGCGATGAGCGCAGAGGCCCAGGGCCAGGGCGTCAGCAGTGTGACGTCTCCTGCTCCTGGGAGACGTGGGGAGAGCCCAGCCTGCCCCGCGCCCAGACACTTGGCCTTCGTCCACTCCAGCTGGCTGGGTGCCTCCGGCTGCCGTTGGGGGCACTTCTGCAAGGCTCTGTGACTGTGTCCGCGCCACCCCTCGCCTGGGCAGAGCTGCTGCAGACCGCCAGCTGCTCTTTGGGTTTTGTCACCTGGAGGCTGGTCTCAGTTGGCCGACTGTGTGTGCAGCGGCCCTGAGATTTGCTCCCAGAAGCAGAGCAGGGGCTTCTGACCTGTGCCCACGGCTTGGGGTGCTGGTGTGGGGCTGGGCCAGCCAGGGGATGGCACCGGCTCGTGTACCTCTTGTCCATGCCCCTTCTGATAGAAGGCAGGGCGTGCCCTCGGTGCCTTAGGACGGAGCGTCGCTGGGGGCCTGGGTTTCCACACCTGGGTTGGTGGGGACTTCTGGGGGTTTTCAGCATGGCGATGCTGTGGGCAGGATGCAGGCCTCGGCTCTGGGCCAATGTGGGTGCTCCTGACGCGGAAGGCTGAGTGCCTGGCCCCTCAGACGTGACGCCCAGAACAGTCTGGTCCGAGCCAGTGGAGACCCCTGTGAGGGGAAGGTGCGGGAGACACTGGTGGGGAGGTGCGTTTGGGACGGGCTGGGGGAGGCCCAGCGAAGGAGCCCCCCCAGGAGGTCCTGCGGTGCAGACGGTCAGAGAACAGGCAGGTTGCTGGAAGATGGGCTCCCAAGTCCCCTAGGGGTCCTGGCAACCTGGCGGAGCCCCGACAAGGCTGCCGGCCACTGGGCAGTGCGTCAGGCGGAGGGGAGGCCCGACGGGAGGCGGCGAGGCCCTGCGGTGAGGTGACCCCATCAGGCAGAGGGGTCACCAGCAGGGCGGGCTGTGGGGTCTGGGGTGGAGTGGCCCTGGGGCTTCTCACAGGACCCTGGAGGATGTGAACGGCCCCTCGGCCCTCAGTCTGCTCTCTGAAATGGGGCCGTGACTGGGGCGTCTGAGCAGGGCCAGAGCGAGATGAATGGGTGGGAGTTGTAGCCGTCACGAGCAGATGGACCCTGCTGCAGGGGCGTGCGGGGTCTGGGGTAGTGGGGGGAGGTCAAAGCTGGAACCCAACCCTGGTATGGGGAGGGTGGGGCGGGGGGCTGCCCCCTATACCCGGAGGCCTCACACTGGGTGGTTCCTGGACAGGGGCCCTGGCGGACCCCCGGCCTGGCACCTTGGGTTTTCATTCCAGCCCCTCCCTGGCTTCCTGGCCTCACTGCCTGCCTCCACCCGCCCTTCCGCTGGCCTATCGGGGCTGGACCTGTTTATCCAGCTGGGCCAGAGGAAGCAGCTCCTCCGAGACCAGACAGGAGCGGCCGGTAGTCAGGGTGGAAACTGGAAATTACCCGAATGAGGGGACAGCTTGGGGGAAACACAGGCGTGAGGGTGGAGTGGATGGATCCCGGGTGCTTCCGGCAGCCGCTGGCACTGGCCCGGGACATGGGGCCAAGGAGTGTGGTCATTGACGAATGCACCTCCCACCTTGACCCAGGCTGACCTCTCTGGCGCTGGGAGCCACATGTGCTCCTGTGGGACCCAGGGTGGGTGAGTCTGGATGCAGCCCCAGAGGTGAGGACCTGACTCCACTGGGCATCGTGAGGGTGGACATTTGCCAGGGTCTTGATGGATGAGCAAGAGTTTGCCACTTGGGTGGGAAAGCCACTTTGGGGTGGCACCGCCCTGAGCAGAGACCCCTAAAGGAGGGGTCCAGGGTTCACGGTGACATAAGCTGGGGCTCGGGACAAGTCTCAGATGAGCAGCCAATCCTGAGAAGAACTGCTGATGGCCGCTATTTATAGCCATGGGCCAGCAGCTGAGTCTCACCAGCCTGGAAGACCCCTGCCAGGCCCAGGCCACGTCCGTCACGGCCCTCAGTGGGGTCCTTTACCTGGGCCTGCCCTCCTGTGACTCTGCCCTCAAGCTGGCTCTTTCTGCCACCTGGCATGGGGACCTGAAGTCACACGGTGGATGCTCATTCGGGCCACATTCTGACCAAGGTGTGCCTGCCCAGGGAGGGCCCCCTGCTCCAGCAGAGAGAAGGGGAGACCTCAGGCTGGACCTGATGGCTGCACAGCCGCCAGCCTGGGGCACCCCCTTGGGCACCTGCGTGAACGGGAGCAGGGGGCTGATGGGCTGGCCCTGCCACTTCCTGGGGAGGGACACCAGCCCTGGAGCCCTGCTGGCCGGGGCTGCCCGTGCCACCACAGGGACACAGGGACTGGTGCCATCATCGCCAATCAGGGCACCTACCCAGTGGGTACTTCAGAGGGGCAGAGGCTGCTGTTACTAATTGGTGATTCTGTCCATTAGACGTAGGACAGCTGCTGTGAGTGCTGGAAAAACATTGTCAGATAATTGGGTTCTCCTAAGAGCAGAGGCCGTTTGCTGCCTGTCACATGGCATTCTGCTTCCTGCCTTTCTCCTGCATGGTTGGCTAGAGGCTGGTTTGGGGTGCTGGGCATAGAAGACCAGGGGGCCACAGAACCCTCTGCATCCCCAATAACGGGGGGCACTTACAGTCCGAGTGAAGACATCCCTGCTGGCATGGAAAGCCTGGGCTCTCCCAAACCCAGACAGTCCTTGTCCATCCCCCGCCAGGCCAGTCTCCCCTGCGCCCCACCTGGGCCGTGGTCATCCAGCCCCCAAGGCCCACCCTACAACCCCCCTGCCCGGGAGCTCTCAGGCCCTCTGTGCACCCCTTGGCCACAGCCTGCAGGAACTGGCGGGCCAGCATAGGCTCTGCCTCGTGGTATTCCTGGAGGCCAGAATCGCATCTGCCTGTCTCTGTGGCCTCACCCTGCTTTTCCTGGGCTGCCCTGACCCCATGGGGAAATGCAGTCCTGGTTGAGAAGGTGCCTCATGCATGGGCTTTTGTGCACCGTGCTGGGGCGCCCACAGCCAGCAGCAGCCCGCACCTGTGCTGGCAACCCACTCCAGTGTTATTGCCTGGAAAAGTCCACGGTCAGAGGAGGCTGGTGGGTTACAGTCCATGGAGTCACAAAGAGCTGGACATAACTAAGCACAACCAAATGGGGTTTATTCTAGGGGTGCAGGGCTGGTGTAATATTTAAAAGTCACCAATGTGATTCCCTATATCAAGAGGCAAGGAAGAACTATCATATGATGATACTAATCTATGAAGCAAAACAGTTTGACAAAATTCAATATCTATTCATAATAAACTCTAAGCAAACTGGGAACGAGGGGGAAATTCCTCAGCTTGATAAACAACATTTACAGAAAAACGACTCTGATCATAATACCTAATGTTATAACTAAATATGGGCTTCTCAGGTGGCCCTAGTGCTAAGAAACTTCCCGCCAGTTCAGGAGACATAAGAGGCTAGGGTTCGATCCCTGGGTCAGGAATATCTCCTGGAGGAGGAAATGGCAACCATGCCAGTAATCTTGCCTGAAAAATCCCATTGGCAGAGGAGCCTGGTGGGCTACAGTCCGTGGGGTCACAGAGCTGGACAGGACTGAAGCAACTTAGCACACACACTCGTGTAACTAAATATACGGTCAATACTGAATCATTTCCCTCGAGATCAAGAACAAATCAAGGATGTCCACTCTCACCACTCTGTTTAACATAGAGCTGGAAGTACTAGCCGGTGTAATAAGGCAAGAATATGGGCTAAGAGGCATACACAACTGAAAGGAAGAAATAAGACTACCTCTGTTTGCAGATGGCATTCGTCTGCATAAATAACCCCAGTGAATCTACGAAAAACTCACTGGACTAATATACGGATTAAGCAAGATTGTAGTGTACAAGACAGATCTGTGGAAATCCATTTTATTTCCATATCACTGCGATGAAACGTGTGGACACTGAAGTTAAAAACACGCTGCCAGGGCTTTCCTGGTGGCTAAGTGGTAAAGAATCCACCTGCCAAGGCAGGGGACGCAAGTTCGATCCCTGGTCTGGGGAGACCCTGCGTGCTGTGGAAAAACAAAGCCCGTGTGTCACAACCACGGAGCCTGTGCTCCGGGGCTGCACCTGCTGGGCCCATGTGCCCTGGAACCCATGCTCTGCAACAAGGGCGCCACTGAAAGGAGAAGCCCGCGCTTGGCAACTGGACGGCAGCCCCTGCTCGCTGCACCTGGAGGAGGCCCTTGAGCAGCAAGAAAGATCTGGTGCAGCCATAAATAAACAAAATAGATGAAAACTACACTGCCATTTACAATCTTTAAAAAATGAAACACTAGGTGTAACCCTAGTAAAACATACATACAACGTGCGCTGAACGCCGCACAACGCTGATGGAGGAATAAAGACCAAAATGACGGAGAGATAACTGTGTCGTGGATTGGAAGACTCAGCATAGCAAAGATGTCAATTCTTCCCAAACTGATACACAGATTTAATGCCATTCCTATCAATCTCAGCAGTATTTTTTGTAGATATAGACAAGATAATTACAAAACTTACCTGAAAAGACAAAGGAACTAGAAGAGCTGACGTAATTTGGAAAAGAAGAATAAAAGAACCAGTCTACCTGATTTTAAGAGTTATTAAAAGGTGTGTCGTTCAGTCGTGTCTGACTCTTTGCGGCCCCATGGACTGTAGCCCTCCAGGCTCCTCTGTCCATGGGATTCTCCAGGCAAGAACGCTGGAGCGGGTAGCTATTCCCTCCTCCAGGGGATCTTCCCAACCCAGGGATCAAACCTGGGTCTCCTGCACTGCAGGCAGATTCTTTACCATCTAAGTCAAGACTGATTAGGTAGCCACATTAACAAAGACGTGAGATACTTAGGGAGGGATAAGCACACCGATCAGTGGGACAGACAGAGAACCCAGAAACAGATGCACGCCAAAGTGCCTGCTGGCTTTTGACAGATGTGCAAAAACCCTTCAATAGAGGAAAACAAGCCTTCAAACCAACGTTGCTAGAGCAACCGGACATTAGTAAGCAAAAGAGAAAACCAGAAAAGCGAAGAAAGAAACAGAACCTTGGCCTAAGTTTACACCTTATCCGAGCATTAACTCAGAGCAGACCTTAAATCTAAATTGTAAAACCGAAACTTTAAAAAAATTAATTCTTCCACTTTATTTTTTATTTGCTTACTTACTTTTGGTTGTGTTGGGTCTTAGTTGGGGTGAGCAGACTCAGCTGCCCCAAGGCATGTGGGATCTAGCTCCCCGAGCGGATATCAAACCCACCTCCTCCGCACTGGAAGGCAGATGCTGAACCACTGGGCCACCAGGGGAGTCCCTGAAACCGAACTGTTAGAAAAAGACATAGGAGAAAACCTTTGGGACTCAGGGATAGGCAACGAGTTGGAAGATTTGACATTGAAAACATGGTTCTTAAAAGGAACCATTTATATTTGAGCTTCATCAAAATTGAAAACTTCATCAAAATTGAAGAGCGTTGTTAAGAGGATAAATTATAAGCTACAGAGGAGAAGATATTAGAAACGCCTTATCTGACAAGCGACAGGATCTAACGCATATATAAAATTATCAAAGCTCAACAGTTGAAAGCAATTCAATTCAAAATGAGCAAAGGACGTGAGGAGATAGTTCATTGAGGAGGATTTACAGATGGGGATAAGCAGATGAAGAAGTGTCTAACCTTGTTAGCCGTTCAGTTCAGTTCAGTTCAGTCGCTCAGTCGTGTCCGACTCTTTGTGACCCCATGAATCGCAGCGCGCCAGGCCTCCCTGTCCATCACCAACTCCCGGAATTCACTCAGACTCACATCCATCGAGTCAGTGACGCCATCCAGCCATCTCATCCTCTGTCGTCCCCTTCTCCTCCTGCCCCCAATCTCTCCCAGCATCAGGGTCTTTTCCAATGAGTCAACTCTTCGCATGAGGTGGCCAAAGTACTGGAGTTTCAGCTTCAGCATCATTCCTTCCAAAGAAATCCCAGGGCTGATCTCCTTCAGAATGGACTGGCTGGATCTCCTTGCAGTCCAAGGGACTCTCAAGAGTCTTCTCCAACACCACAGTTCAAAAGCATCAATTCTTAGGAGCTCAGCCTTCTTCACAGTCCAACTCTCACATCCATACATGACCACAGGAAAAACCATAGCCTTGATTAGACGGACCTTTGTTGGCCAAGTAATGTCTCTGCCATTAGGGAAATGCAAATTCAAATCACAATGAGGTGTCCCTGCACACTCATCAGAACAAGTGAAATAAAACACAGTGACAAAACCAAATGCTGGTGAAGATGCAGAGAAACTGGAGACCACTCGCACATGGCTGGAGGGAGCATAAGATGCTACAACCACTCTGGAAGAGTTTGGCAGTTCCTTAAAAAACTGAACATGCAATTACCTTTAGTGCACTAATCGCACACCTGGTCAGGGATCCCAGAGACACAAAGACGTAGGCTTATCCAAAAACCTGTACCTGAGTGATTATAGCAGTTTCACTTGTAATAGCCCCAAACTGGAGGCAATGCAGGAGACCTGGGGTCGGGAAGGTCCCCTGGAGGAGGAATGGCAGCCTGCTCCAGCGTTCCTGCCTGGAGAGCCCCATGGACAGAGGAGCCTGGCAGGCCACAGTTTATGGGGTCACAAAGAGTCGGACACGACTGAGCGACTAACACTTTCACTTTTTCAAACTGGAGACACCCCAGATGCCCTTCAGTGGGTGGATGGTCAGAAACCGCACTCACACCGCGGGACACTCCTCAGTCGCAAGCAGGAGGAAGCTGCTTCATCCACCTCCGCCTCCTGGAGCCACTGGCTGCCTGGCCGCCACCCCAGGGCGGGTGCGGGGTCTCTCAGGTTCCTGACCAAGACGCATAAGTGCTCAGGGTCGCTCCCGTGGCCTGTCCCAGCATTACCCACAGGTGGACCTCCAGTGGGGGCAGGAAAGAGGGGGTGCAGAGGGGAGACTGCTGCCCTCCTCCACCAGTGCCCAGGGCCTCTGAGACCCTGGGTCTCCCTAGACAGGCACGAGGTGGCTTCTCTGAGCACCCTGACCCCTCAACGCCCAAGAGGGCCCTGCGGCTGCACCCAGCTTTTCTACTCGTGGTGGGGGGTGGTCTGATGTATCAGGCTGCCGGGCACTGACACCAGGCACTCGGTGTCCAGGTCGGCCCTCAAGCCCGAGGCCTTGCCTGCTGGCCGCTGCCCTCTCTTGGGGCATTCTGTGCCTGCCCAGACCCAGCTGAGAGCAGAACCCCACCCCAGGGCCAGAACCGAGCGTCCCGCGGGGCAGTCTGGGTGAACACACCGGAGCGGCGGCCCGTGTGGTCTGAGCCGCCCACGGGAAGGCCACCTTGTCCGGCGGCCACCCGCTCACCCGGCCCCGGCCGCTAGGGTCTCTACCTGCTGTGGAATGGCCTGGCCACGCTGCAGCACCCGCCCTGGACGTTTTAATTGGAATGCCCTATCAAGGGCTTAAATTGAAAATCAAGTACTCAAAGCACCAGTGCCTTTTAGATGACTAAAATTAAAGCCTAATTGAGTTTTCCTGGGGAAAAATATCCTGTGGAAATTTAATTAAGGGAGTAAAGGACCAGGTTTTTAAAAATAGATATATATGGTTTTTCATTCAGGGTTATTTGCAAAGCAAATTAAAAAATAAAAAGAACTCGCTCTGTGAAGAGGTTGGATGCAGACAAAGAGGGCTTGGGGAGGCCCCCGAGCGCCTGGCGGGCTGGGCGGCTGCTGGCTGTCCTGTGAGGCCACAGTGGCTCTCCTGGGACGCTGCCCCCTTGTCCCCGGACCAAGCGTGGACGTCAGACTCGGAGGAGAAGCTCTGTGTGTTTGGTCTGGTTTTAGAACTCTGGAGTCCTTCGAGGACCGTGGACACTCTGCACCCTGAGGTCCCCAGGCTGGGCCCTCCTCACATACCCTGCCCCCGCCCTTTCCACCCCTCTGCCCCGCCACGACAGGCCTGGGTGCTGTCTCTGTCATCCTTTCTTTTATTTGGGAAAGCACCTTTGAAAAACTAGAGCTCTATGCTGAGAACCAGCCCGCAGGATGCTCACTCCAGCGTCCGGCTCCCCTGCGTCCCGTCTCCCCGCGGGCTGACCGACTGAGCCATGGTGGCCGGGACCCTGGCCTCGGGCAGCACAGCGCGCATGTCCTTGGAGACGCAGGGTGGCACGCCCACCAGAGCCTGGTGGGGATGCTGAGATCGATGGTGCCCGTCACTGAAGGCCATGAACGGGCCTGTGGCTCACGTAATGAGGCGTTCTGGGCCAGCTGGTGGCCCTGCGCGGCTCCAGCCGAGCCTGGTGTTTCCCGAGGGGTGGTGGGCGGCGCAACCTGCTCCTGAGGGGGTCAGCAGAAGGCTTTCCCTGGGCCCATCCCGCAGGGCGGCCCCGTGCTTGGGACTTGCCAAGGATGCTTCGCCTCTGGGACGCTGCGAGCAGCAGCTCCCCGCTCTGTGCTGGGCGCCCCGCTGCACCTGCAGGGAGGCCGCGGCCCCCGCGTCCTCAGCCACAGTGAAGGCCGCCTGAAGGTTGAGGGAGGCGGTCAGGAGCGGGCCCAGGTGATGAGACCTGACAGGCGGAGGCGGGGGCGTTGCAGGGGGAGTGGGCCGCCAGCCGCCAGCCTGGCAGAGGCCTCCTGTGGCCCCTCTCTGCAGGCACCCCCTGGGTCAGAAATTCAGAGTTAAATCTGATGAGCACGGGCTGTGAGCGCCTCGGGCAGAGGCGGGGTCCCTGAGACCCCCAATGCCTCTGCTGAGGCGCATCCCTGCCTGACTCCCAGCCTGGCCCCCAAGGCAGGGCCTGCCTCACCCCTCCCCTCCCCTGAAGAGTGGCGGTCTCGTCCACCCAGAGATCCTGGGAGAGAGGGGTCTGCAGACCGTCCTCCCACCCAGGGGCAGATGTGGAGGCCGAGGGCTCGCTCTGCCCTGGGTGACCCCCAGGAGGGTCCCTGCCCACCTCCCTCCCCCACCTTTGCCTGCCGACCTTCAGGCTCTCAAGGCTGTTTGCCCGTTGCCCCCCCTCCGAATGTACTGTTTTTAGTTTCTAAAAGGTCTTCACATTCTCATCAGCAAGCAGGCCTGGCCCTTGGGCGGGAGGAGTCCAGGGACGGGTCCGTTAGAGGCGCCAGGCTGATACCTCCCACCACGGCCCTTGTCGAGGAATACGTTTCAATTAGGTGGGGACCGCCCGTGCAGTTTCTGGGGGGCCTACCAGCATCTCTCTGCATGCCTGTCACTTTGTCGTGGGCCTGGCAGGAAATTCCAGAGGGGCGAGGGTTGGTGGGTTGGAGAAAGTCTGCAACTACAGTCAGCCTCAGAAACGCTCACGGCTTTGAGGTGGAGGTATGTTCCCTTATCCAGGTCTGCTGGTTTTCACTGAGCATCTACTGTGGGCCAGGCCCGTGCTGGCGGCCGCAGCCCTCTGAGCTCCTGGCTTCACAGGGTGGAGAGGAATGAGGAGGGGATATAGGGGGCCCGGAGGGCCTGAGGGGGTCAGAGGAGGCTGCCGCAGGGAGAGCAGCCTGTGCAAAGGGCCTGGGGCCAGGAGGAGCCCAGTGGAGAGAGCCTGGCCTGGCTGGAACTGGGCGGCTGGAGCGCAGGGCGGGTCGTGGCTGCAGGCTGTGTGGAGGGTGGGGGTGGAGAGGGGCGCTGTAGGGGCGTTCCAGGCTGGGAGCTTTGGAGGCCCCCTCTAGGGTCCCAGGCTCATTTTGGAAGAATCGCCTCCTCTGTGGGCAGAGTGGGCAGGACAGAGGCAGGGGGGCCCGAGGGCAGGCGCCAACCGTGCAGGTCCTCAGGGCAGACCGGAGCTGGGGGCTTCTGAACCTCGCAGCTTGTCTGCCTGCGCACTCGAGGGTCTCCCGCCCTCTCTCAGCCTCCCGGTCCCCAGAGCCGAGGCCCAGGCTCTGAAGCCTACACCCTCCAGAGGGCACCCCTGCCCTAGGCCTGGGGGCCTCTGGGGAACAGTCTTTTGGGGTGAGGTCAGAGTTACCGGCCTGAGCCAGGAGTGGCCTCAGAGACCCAGCCATTTGTGTGGGGGCTGCTTGGGGGAGCCCACCTCCTCCCTTTGTCATCCTGCCTCCCCGCAGGACAGAGGGGCCAGGGGCTTAGCTTAAGGCAATGCCTCGGACCAGCCCCAAGGACCTGCCCCTTCAGGACAGACAGGCCTGGCTTCACGACTGACCCGTGCAGACCACAACTGCAAGGCCTGGGGTTAAAAGCAGGCAGCGTGGGTTCAGGCGGGGCTCCGCTCCTGCAGGCCATGTGACCTCGGGACAGACAGGCCCGGCTTCACGACTGACCCGTGCAGACCACGACTGCAAGGCTTCTTTCTGCCACTGCCCTGAGAGGTCAGGGGTTAAGAGCAGGCAGCCTGGGTTCAGGCCGGGCTTCTCTCCTGCGGGCCATGTGACCGCGGGCACACCACGGACCTGCTCTGTGCCCGGCCTCACCTGCAAGTGGGCCCGGGGTGATGGCAGGGTTCAGAGAGCAGGGCAGATGTGTGTGTGAGCCCCGCAAGCCGCCCGCTCAGGAGGTGAGCGCTAACAGGCACAAAGGAACGGGCAACAGAGAAGCCAGTCTCCTAACGAGCGTCGTGTTGTCTAGAGTGCCGGTGCCCGACCCTGGGGCCGTGAAGGCCCGACCCTGGGGCCGTGCACACCGAATCCCCTTCTCGAGTCTTCTCCAACACCACAGTTCAGAAGCATCAATGCTGACCATGTGGGACCCCCTCACCGAGGGTGGAGTACAGTGGGTCCCCTGAGTCATTACAGGATTGAGCTGCTCCCCGCTCCCCATGGCTCAGTCTGGACCCCTCCAGGCCCCACTGGAGTGAGACCCCTGCGTCTCCCTGCTGTCCTCCCCACCCCGGGGAGTCATAGCCAAGGCACAGGGCGAGGCCTCCAGTGGGGAAGGGGCTCTAGTCCCCAGCCTCCTCTTCCCTCGGGAGCGCAGTTCCTGGGGCACAGCGGGCCGCCTGCCTGCGGGGCCTCGGGGGCCTGGCGCCTTCGCCCCCGCCCTGGGCCCCTGCCCTATCGGTGCCCATCTGCCTCTGCCCTCGCGTCTCTGTCCCCCGTTCTTGCTGCTGCACGGGGAAGCCACAGCCGCTTTGTCACCGGCTGTCTGCGGCCAGGCCTTTGTTGGCTGGAACATGACAGAAGGTGAAAAGATGACATGCTGTAAATGGATAATTGATGTATCAGAAAGGCCTTGAGCGCCCACAGAGCAGCTCCCGCGTCCCCGGGTCCGCCCTGCCTGTTGGGGGCCCACACCCCAGGCCGGGAGCTTCCTCTGGGGTCTGGCAGTCTCTGCCTGCGGTCCTTAGAACCCAGTACTTCCAACTCCAGGGGCACATGGTGAGCCCCTGTGGGCAGATCCCAGCTGGGTCAGAGAGAGAGAGAGCGAGCGATGGGGAGACCGAGGCCCGAGGAGGCGCAGGCCAGCCCATCCTGGGTGTTCTCTGAAGACCCTGGGCCCCCTGGCTTGAGAGGCAAGAGGGCTGCGGGCCATGCAGGGCAGAGGGGCCTGGTGAGCTCTGGCCGTCCCCCTCCATCCCCTCTGGAGTCCTCGGGTCCTCAGCTGGGGCCATCTCGGGCCTAACCTCCCCAGCGGGGGTGCCTCCTGGGGTGCCCGGCTATGGTCACTCTGCGTGAGGCCCCAGGGACACCCAGCTTCTGCTGGGAGGAGAGACGGAGGGCCCCCCTCTTCCTCCAGCGTTCTTACCAGCCCTGCACCTCTCTGGGACCTCTCCCTGCCTCCTGCGCGGGACCCTCCTTTCCCTCTCTCGGTAGCAGCTGGGCCTTGCTCCAGGGTGAGGCCACGTGGTGACACTGCCAAGCAGTCGATGGGTGAGGGTCGGGGGGTGAGGGGGTGTTCCCTCCCCGTGCGTGCCAAGCTGGGCCATCTGAGGGGGCGGTCAGCTGGGGCAGGTGTCGTCAGAGCGGGGGCAGCAGGAAACAGCACCCGCCTTGGCCACGCCCCACCGCCACGCTGCCGGGGGCTCCACCCGGGTAGCCCCTGCCCCCCCCGCCCCCCCCCGCCCCCCCCCGCCCCCCCCCGCCCCCCCCGCCCCCCCCCGCCCCCCCCCGCCCCCCCCGCCCCCCCCCCCCCGCCCCCCCCCGCCCCCCCCGCCCGAGGCCGGCTCCGCCCCCAGGAGGAAGGCGGGGAGGGCGGGGCTTACAACCCTCCACCCCGCCCACAAGGCCCGTCTTTCTGGGCCAGCCCCAGGAAGGACGTCTCCAGCCCCCTCTCAAGGGTTCTGCTCTGCTGGGTGTGGACTGATCTGCCCAGCGCTGCCCGCTGTGGTCTCTCCGGGAGAGTCGTGCTGGGCCCTGAGGGGCGAGGGTGGGTCAGAGCCTCGCTGTGGGGGGTGCCCTCCTCCTAGGGGCTGACGTCTCCCTGACCACCTGGCGTGGGTTGGGGCTCTGCATGCCCTGCAGGTCCTCAGCAGGGGTCTCCACGCCCGGGGTTTCTGCTGCCTTTTGGGGACCCCAGGCTGTGCTGAAATAAGTAACAGCCAGGCCTGTGTGGAGACCCTGGGTGCGGGTAGTCTGGGTGTGGGGAAACAGATTCTCCCCGCCCCGGGGGGCTGGGAGATAAACCCCCCCAATCCCCCCATTCTGAAGGAGAGTGGCTGCAGATGCTTTAGAAGTCATCAGACTCCCCACACTTTAAAACGCACGCACAGGGGAGAGAATGGGTTTTAAATTAGTGAAACCTTTTTACAGGGGACGTTTGTCAAGGATAATCTTTAATTGCAAATTAAAAAATAAGGGAAAAAAACACTTGGAAAGCTGGCTGTGTGGAGGGCGTTGTGACCGCTCCCGCTTGTAGCAGGAGACAGGCAGGGGATGGGGTGTCTGACCGGACAAGTGTGTCCTCCTCCTCGGCTCAGAGCTGGGCCCCTCAGCACCCAGAGGCCCACCTTTCTGGGCTGGCTGGGCCTGACCCCAGACTCCTGTGGGTATCAGGGCTGCCACAGCCCAGCCCCAGGCGGCTTCCTTGGCAGTAGCGTGCCCAGGATGTAGGAGGTGACAGTCCCATCGATAGGAGGGCTACTCAGAGGAGGGAGGCAGGGGGCGAGGCCTGACTGCGTCCAGCTGGAGAGCAGGAGAGAGGTGATGCGGCCGGGGGGCCCTGCAGGCGGACGAGCTATTGGTCTCCGGGGAGGGAGTGAGCCTCCCGCCACCAGGGGTGTGCAAGCAGAGGCATCAGGCCTCCCCGGGCAGAGAGGCGGGGTTAAGTGCCCTTCTCTGAGCTGGGTCAGAGAGCTCTTGGGGCAGGCCTGGGCAGGCAGGGGGAGAAAGGCCTGCGGGTGAAGGTGGTCCCTGGTCCCCGGGGGGAGGGGGGTGCTCTGTGCCAGTGGAGCAGCGGCTGGGTCTAGAGTGTTTCTCGCAGAGCCTGCCGCAGAGATAATAACACCTCTTAAAACGTGGTAATTAAACTCCTCTGCGCACAGCAATAAATCCACGCAGCGCAACTTTCTTGTAAAAATGACCTTGGGAGATGATGTTTCCCAGCCGTAGGTTTTGTCAGTATTGCGCTTGGACAGCCCCCAGCAGGCCACCCGGGTCTCCCTCCTGTCTTCCCCGGCCTGACGCCTGCCCCGCTGCTCCCAGGCCTCCCGCCTCCTAGTTGCTGCTCGGAGGCCCGGGTGCCACCTCTGCCCGATGCCAGCTCCTCTGCCCCCACCCCCCTGCCCCGTATGGGGCACTGGGCTTGGGCTCCTGTCCTCCCCGCTCACTGACCTGTGCCAGGCTCTCGGCCTAGGCCCGGGACCTCCCAGGCTGTCTGGGGTCGAGGCGTGAAGACTCCTCGGCAGGGAGCTCAGGGCTATGGACGCTGGTCCTCTGCTGACCGTGTCAGGGGAGAGAGGGCAGGCCTGCCTGCCCAGCGAGGGAGCAACGATGCGTGTGCATCCTCCCGCCTGTCCCGATGGAGGTCGCAGCTGCCAGGGACCGTCGCCGGGAAGCGGGGGGCGTGACTGTCCCCACAATGCTGTGCTGACTGTGGCTTCTCTCCCGTGGGCAGGCCCTGCGCAGCCCTACTTCATAATAACCTTTCTGGCAGGACCGTGGGAACTCCCACGGCAGGCGGGGTGCCCGGGGCTCTGTGGGGCTCACAGACATGTGGGTCACGTGGTGGAAGCGGGGTTCACAGGGGTGGGTGGCGAAGGAGGGGGCTGTGTGGCCAGGGGTCCGGCTTGCACGTGAGCAGGTGCGGACGCAGAGAGATTAGCCCCGCCGGCCCCTGGGGCTGCCCTGGAGGGCAAGGGCTGCCTCCAGGCACAGGACGCGTCACTGCTATCACGGTGGGGCCCGAGGACCCGCTCCTGAAGGAAGACTCTGCCTCCTGATCGCTCCCTGACCACCTGGAGCTCCCTGACCACCTGGAGCGCCCTGACCACCTGGAGCCCCCTGACCACCTGCCACTCCCTGACCACCTGGAGCTCCCTGACCACCTGCCACTCCCTGACCACCTGGAGCTCCTGACCACCTGGAGCCCCCTGACCACCTGGAGCCCCTTGACCACCTGGAGCTCCTGACCACCTGGAGCCCCCTGACCACCTGCCCCACTGGCCTCCCTGACTACCTGGAGCTCCCTGACCACCTGGAGCTCCCTGACCACCTGCTGCTCCCTGACCACCCGGAGCTCCTGACCACCTGGAGGCCCCTGACCACCTGCCCCACTGGCCTCCCTGACTACCTGGAGCTCCTGACCACCTGGAGCCCCCTGACCACCTGCCCCACCTGCCTCCCTGACCACCTGCCGCTCTGGCCTCCCTGCTCTGTGCTCCCGAAGGCCTGTGAGCGGGCGGCTCCCAGACAGGATGAGAGGAGGCTCTGCAGGCACGGTCCCTGAACCACCTCTTCCGCCTCCAGACCTCCTCCGCCTCCAGACCTCCTCCTCTGCCCCCTAAATCTTGTGCACCCCACGCTGCCCTTCAGCCTTTCTTTAAAAATGGCTTTATTTAGGTGAAATTCCTACACTGTGACATTCGCCCAGGTACAGTGTGCGCGCATCAGCGGTTTTCAGTAGATTCTCAGGCCCGACACTCGCCTGTCTACTCAGAGCCCTCTCCCCGTCACCTCCCAGTCCGTGGCGGCCACCCCTCTGCACTGGCCTCTGTGGGTCTGCCTGGCCCACTCTGAGGTGAGCGGGGTCGCGCTCCGTGGCCTGTGGCACCTGGTGTGTGGCTGTGCGCAGGTGGGGCTGTGTCTCTTCCGGGGCCATGTCCTGTCCCACGTGAGGATGACCACGTGGTGTGTATCCGCTCCATCCTCCACGGACACCGGGTTGTCCCCACTTGGGCGTTGCTGTGAGCAGCTCGTGCCGCACGTGGGGCCTGACGCACATGGACGCTGCAGGCCACGTGCCCCCAAGCCTGGTGTTTGCGCCGTCTGGGTGCACTCAGGACGAGGAATCCCGGGTCCCCCCACGCAGGGCTCTCCCTCCTGCAAGTCCTCGAAACAGGCTCCACCACCCCGGGGGAGGGAGTGAGTGGCGGCCCCCAGCCCAAGAGCCACGTCTGAAGCCCAGCGTTTGGGAAGCCCCCCGCCCTGTCTGTCTTTGTCATCTCTGCCTGGAGAACCCCTGCGGGCCTTTCGAGTGCAGTAAGAAAGCACGGGAGTTTAATGTCTTACAGGAACATAATTGTATTTTTATTGCTCATTACATTTCAAGTTAATTACATAGCAACCAGGTTTTTGCTTTATGATACCGCAGCTAAATCAGTGTGCACCAGCCTGGGCCTCGAGCAAGCTTCCCACCCCCGCGCCTGGCGTTTGTCTCCCCCACCCGCCCGTGGCATCAGGACCACCCATCTCGGTCCCTGAGGCGTCCTCTTCCTTCAGTGGGTCCTGGGTCTTGGGTCGGGCAGTTGTATTCAGGACTCACCTCCCACCTTGTTCTGGAGCTTCTGCCTGGTGAGGTTCAGTGGGGAATCGGAGCCCCACCCCTATGTTTTTCACCTAAGCCCAGACTCCCCACTGTGGCCTAGCCAAGGGGGTCTTTCCCATATGAGCCGACCTGGGCTGACTGGCCCCACAGGGCTCAGCTGGGAACTCTGCCAGGAAACAGGGCCCACAGTGGGGCCAGGAGATGGAGACAGGACGGTGTCGTCCAGGGGAGCAGCGGTTTAGGCTCCGAATGCCACGGGGCTGCGGAGCACCCCACCCCGACCAGTGATCCATCCATTTGATTCTCAGCACAACCCCCCAGCAGGCGGGCACCCACTCGGTGCCCCAAGAGCAGCACACAAGAGTGGGTGCCTTCCTGGGTGCGGAGCTGCCTCCGGAAGTCCCTTGTGAGAACAAAGACAGTGACAGAGGACGCGCTTGGGATTTATCCCGAGGCCCTGATCAGAAAAACCAGCAAAAATGTATCTCCCGGGATGCCGCCTGGCTCACTGATTAGAGAGACGGCCCCATTCCGAGGGGGCTGGTGAGGCCGGGCCTCTCTCTGGAAACCCACAGCCAGTACAGTTACTGCCCTGGACGGGGATGGCACCGCCCCAGCACGGGTGGAAATAAGGGGCTCTAACTCCCTCTGAAGCATTATCTGTGTTCGTCAAGAATGCACACAAGTGACTCGGGGGGGTCTCCCATCTGTGACCCCCGCCCTCCCTGTACCCTGAAGGCCAGCTCCTTGCCTCCAGCTGCTGTGGGGTCAGTGCTGCAGAGGCCCCCAGAGGGGGAGGCCTGTCCCTCTCTTGCTCCCGTTCTGGCCGTGACCGTGGGTGTGAAGGGTGCTGCTGGTGGCACTGGTGGCTGGAGCTGGGTGTCCTGCCCCCAGGCCAGGGCTCTTGCCGGCCGGTCCTCTCCTCCTCCCTTCAGGCTCGGGGGTGCCCACAGCTCCTGCTGTCACCCGGGGGTGTTGACAGCTGCCGCCCTGCCTCAGCGCTGCGGCCCCTCCCAGGGATGCTCCTTCACCCCTCCCCCTGGTGAACCGTGTGTGCGCTGCCGTGTCCCGTGGGGGCCTGACACCAGACCCCTGTGTGGGACGTGAGCGTGAATCAGTGTGAGTGTGCACATGAGGCAGTGTGTGTGAGTGTGCATGAGTGTGCGTGCACACACATGGGAACACACGGGGGAGGAGGCACACCCAGCGGTCGCTCGGTCCCCTAGAGTGCATGGAGGAGTCCCAGGGCTGCTCCCACCTGTCCACGTCGTGGGCGGTGAGACGGGCTCTTCTAGAAGCAGGCGAAGCCCCAGATGCCAGGCAATCTGAGCCATGCAGTTCGTGCCTCTGAGCAGCTTCTCTGGCCCAGAGCCTGGCTCAGCAGAGCCCTGAGCGCAACACTGTATGGGAGCCTGCTGCTGGGTTAGAAGTCTCCAGAATGCCTGCACAGGTGTCTCCAGCTGCAGCTCTGGTAAATCAGCTCTGCTCCGTAGCTGGAGGGTGTTGTTTTACAACAAATCTTGTTTTTACTTTTTTTTTTTTGAGCGCTCTCTTAATTTTTTAGCGCTTCAGTGGAGGCTTACACATGTGTGCACAGAAGCGCTTTCTCAAGAGAGTTGAGCTCAGCAACGCTCAGCCCCCATCTCCTGGCTCTGATAATTCCCAACAAGAGGCCAGATTTGTTTCATCTGCACCTTTGACCCTGAGCCCCTACAGGGTTACTGTAAAGCAACCTAGCTGTTCCATATTTAAATTCCTCATTGTGTACTGCTAAGAGATGTGAAATCTCTTGAAACATAAAGTGAAAGTGAAGTCACTCAGTCATGTCCACTCTTTGTGACTCCATGGACTGTAGCCTGCTAGGCTGCTCCAACCATGGGAGGTCCCAGACAAGAATACTGGAGTGGGTTGCCATTTCCTTCTCCAGGGGATCTTCCCGACCCAGGGATCGAACCCTGGTCCCCCGCACTGCAGGTAGACTCTTTACCGTCTGAGCCACCAGGGAAGTTCAATATTGGCTGACTCCAGGCTCCCTTCCAGCACACCGGCACCCTCCCATTAAAGAGATTTTCCTTGACAACAACTTAGCATTCTTGACAAACAGTTCATCTAGAAAGGCAGGATCAACACCTGATTCTTTCCCCTTAGCACAGTCATGACGTGAGATGGTGCCTTAGCACCTTCTAAAGACAGTCAAGAACTTTCTCTTTCGTTTGGTGTCATTACGGGACCACTCGAGTTTGGTATCACTTCCCTGCAGTCACATATGTACAGATGTGCATATGTATGTACAGATACATATGTACAGACGTGTGTTCAGATAAAGCTGTAGGTTTCTGCTGTACAATGAAGCGAATTAGCTATATTTTTGCCCATATCCTCTCCCTCTTGGACCTCCCACCCCGCGCCCTGCATCCCACTCCTCTTGCCTTCTGATATGACGAGTTGTTCCTGATTCATCTGGTGTATTTTTTTCCCAAGATCTCAAGTTGGCCATTTCTCCCAGGATCTCTGGTTCCTTTTCTAGAGAATAGTTTTTGTGTGATAGTAGTCTGGGGACCAAAGAGGGATCATAACTACTGGACAAGTCATTGCTTCTAAACCTTTCTGTGGTCAAAACTGGGAAACACATTTGTTTTTTCCCCAAGAGAAAAGTACATGATGAGTTGATGCCAATATTTCCAATTTAAATGTACGTTTAGAGTGTTTTCATATAATTTCTCTGATTTTACATTTATGTCTTTCTCCTCTTATGCTGGGAACCTTGGTTCCTAGTGACATTTACATAATTACTTCCTGGCTTTCTCTCACTGTACATGGTCTGTATAGGTATCATGTACAGGGCTACATTGAGCTTGTACACACATTTTTTGGATGATCGAAAAAGCAAGAGAGTTCCAGAAAAACATCTATTTCTGCTTTATTGACTATGCCAAAGCCTTTGACTGTGTGGATCACAATCAACTGTGGAAAATTCTGAAAGAGATGGGAATACCAGACCACCTGACCTGCCTCTTCAGAAATCTGTATGCAGGTCAGGAAGCAACAGTTAGAACTGGACATGGAACAACAGACTGGTTCCAAATGGGAAAAGGAGTACGTCAAGGCTGTATATTGTCACCCTGTTTATTCAACTTATATGCAGAGTACATCATGAGAAATGCTGGGCCGGAAGAAACACAAGCTGGAATCAAGATTGCCGGGAGAAATATCAATAACCTCAGATATGCAGATGACACCACCCTTATGGCAGAAAGTGAAGAAGAGCTAAATAGCCTCTTGATGAAAGTGAAAGAGGAGAGTGAAAAAGTTGGCTTAAAGCTCAACATTCAGAAAACTAAGATCATGGCATCCGGCCCCATCATTTCATGGCAAATAGATGGGGAAACAGTGGCTGACTTTATTTTCTGGGCTCCAAAATCACTGAAGATGGTGATTGCAGTCATGAAATTAAAAGATGCTTACTCCTTGGAAGGAAAGTTATGACCAATCTAGGTAGCATATTAAAAAGCAGAGACATTACTTTGTCACCAAAGGTCCATCTAGTCAAGCCTATGGTTTTTCCAGTGGTCACGTATGGATGTGAGAGTTGGACTATAAAGAAAGCTGAGTGCCGAAGAATTGATGCTTTTGAACTGTGGTGTTGGAGAAGACTCTTGAGAGTCCCTTGGACTGCAAGGAGATCCAACCAGTCCATTCCAGAGTAGATCAGTCCTGGGTGTTCTTTGGAAGGACTGATGGTGAAGCTGAAACTCCAATACTTTGGCCACCTGATGTGAAGAGCTGACTGCTTTGAAAAGACCCTGATGCTAGGAAAGATTGAGGGTAGGGGGAGAAGGGGACGACAGAGGATGAGATGGTTGGATGGCATCTCCAACTCGATGGACATGGGTTTGGGTGGACTCCAGGAGTTGGTGATGGACAGGGAGGCCTAGCGTGCTGCGGTTCATGGGGTCGCAAAGAGTCAGACACGACTGATCACCTGAACTGACCTAACCTGACCTGATCAAGAAGGAGAGTCTGCTTCCCCTGGTTTGAAGCTGGGCTGATCTTGTGATCTGGCCAAGAAAATGCAGTGGAGGTAATGTTGAGTGGCTTCCAAGGTGAGCCCTTAAGTCTTAAAGTTTTTTGCTCTTCTGGATCCTGGGACCACCATGCTGCAAAGAATCCTGAGATGAAAAAGCCCACGTGGGGAGGTAGACCAGCTGTCCTAAGTGCTCTAGGTTGGCCTGGCACCCAGCTGGATGCAGTGAGGGAGCCCAGGTGAGCCCAGCATTGTGAGAATATGAGTTGTCACTGTTTGATGCCACCACACGGTGGGGTGGTTTGTTAGGTAGTAATAAATAAGTTAAAAAGCAGAGACATTACTTTGCTGACAGAGGTCTGTCTAGTCAAAGCTATGGTTTTTCCAGTAGTCATGTGCAGATGTGAGAGTTGGACCATAAAGAAGGCTTGAGTACCAAAGAATTGATGTCTTTGAACTGTGGTGTTGGAGAAGACTCTTGAGGGTCCCTTGGACTGCAAGGAGAGTGGTCAATCCTAAAGGAGGTCAACTGAATATTCATTGGAAGGACTGATGCTGAAGCTGAAACTCCAATACTTTGTCCACCTGATGTGAAGAGCTGACTCATTGGAAAAGACCCTGATGCTGGGAAAGATTGAAGGTAAAAGGAGAAGGCGGCGGTGGCAGAGGGTGAGATGGTTAGATGGCATCACTGACCCAATAAACATGAATTTGAGCAAACTCTGGAAGATAGTGAAGGATGTGGGAGCCTGCTGGGCGTGGGCTGTGGTCGCAGATCAGACGTGAGTTAGCGACTGAACAACAGCAACAGCAATAAGTGACACAGGCGTTGGTGCCTTAACAAAACCTGAAGTGTAACGTTGGCACTGGCTTTGGAGGGGTGCCAGCTGGGAAGGTGGTGCCAGCTGGGAAGGTGGTGAGGAAAAATGTTGGGGGCTGGAGAAAGGGTGACCCTTGTCACTTAGGAATAAGGGACAAATTGTCACCTACGGTAGCTGGGAAGGTAAAACAGACTTGAGGCATGTGGCTAAAGAAATCTCTAAACAGAATGTTAAACGTGCCAAATGGCTTCTTTCAGCTGCATGCGACAAGGTACAGAAAGAGAGATGAGCCAAAGCAGGAGTTGTTCAATTTGGAAGTAGAATTTAAAGACAGAAGGCTCAGGATTTGCTTGGCTAGAAAATGATACTGTCCCTTATGCTCAGTATTTGTAGCTGGTAAAAAAAACATACAAAGTGCAATGAAGGCCAAAGATAAAATCAAGTCAGTGTCTGCAGGTTGCCCATTAAAATTTTTGTAAGATTTAAGGTAGTGCTGAACAGACCCATTCATCCAGACAGAAGGGATTTGGAGAACCCCAAGGGTTTCATTTCAGAACAGCTTCATGTATGGTTCAAAACAGAAATCAGTCTCAGAAAAGGACTATGAATGTAGCTTTTGGAATATGGAGCAAATTTCAATTAGATTCATAGGAAATCCACAAAGTTTTAAAAGGAGTTGTATTGCTGAAAACACCACCTGCTTAGATAAAGAAGACTGCTGCTGCTGCTGCTGCTAAGTCGCTTCAGTCGTGTCAGACTCTGTGCGACCCCAGAGATGGCAGCCCACCAAGCTCCCCCGTCCCTGGGATTCTCCAGGCAAGAACACTGGAGTGGGTTGCCATTTCCTTCTCCAATGCATGAAAGTGAAAAGTGAAAGTGAAGTCGCTCAGCCGTGTCCGACTCTTGGCGACCCCATGGACTGTAGCCCACCAGGCTCCTCCATCCATGGGATTTTCCAGGCAAGAGTACTGGAGTGGGGTGCCATTGCCTTCTCCGAGATAAAGAAGACAGACAGTTCAAAATGAAAAGAGGTTTTTGGGAAGGAAGCAGGTTGAGAACAGACATTCAGCTGACTGTATGGGTCATTTCTTATGTACAAGAAGAGGTATCTCAGAGGGTTTAGCCAGGAGCAAAGGAGAGCAATGATTAGACACACCATCCCCAGAAAGGAAAACTGGAAGTAATCAAGGAACTTCCTTTGTCCGTCATGTAGGGGAAGGTGGATTTCATAACTGCCTTGGAGCAGCGACTACGTGGGCTTCTTGTACTTTCCTTTCGCAGGGGAGGGCCTATTGCCTTTGAAGTTTTCCTGTTCCTGCCTCACAGCTACACGCTGGATGTGTGGAGGACAGATAACGCTCAGACTTTGCTCACAAGTTCCTGCATTAAGAGGAGCCACACTCCAGTCACTGCACACCCAGAAGATCCTGATCCATGTGTGCACCTTGATGCCACGATCGGATGAGAGTTTGGAAGTCATAGGAGGGACGTGGATTCCTGGGACCAGAGGGAGGATCATAGGAGGCTGTCACAGTTAGTGGCCCCAAAGAACCACAGTGCCCTGTCCAAGCTTCTTTGAGGGGATAGGTTGGACCTATCCCCAGCCTGAAAAGGAGATGACAAGACTGAACATCAACATCTTAGGAATCAGTGAACTAAAACGGATGGGACTGGGTGAATTTAACTCAGATGACCATTGTATCTACCACTGTGGGCAAGAATCCCTTAGAAGAAATGGAGTAGCCATCATAGTCAACAAAAGAGTTCAAAATGCGGTACTTAGGTGCCATCTCAAAATCAACAGAATGATCTTGGTTCATTTCCAAGGAAAACCACTCAACATCACAGTAATACAAGCCTATGCCCCAGCCACTGATGTCCAAGAAGCTGAAGTTGACTGGATGTATGAAGACCTACAGTACTTTCTAGAGCTAACACAAACAAAGATGTCCTTATCATCACAGGGGCTCGGAATGCAGAGTAGGAAGTCAAGAGATAGCTGGAGCAATAGGCCCTGGAGTACAAAACGAAGCAGGACAAAGGCTAACAGAGATTTGTCAGGAGAATGCACGAGTCTCAGCAAACATCCTTTTCCAGCAACACAAGAGACAACTCTACACATGGACATCATGAAGCGGTCAGTACTGAAATCAGACTAATATTATTTGCAGCCAAAGATGGAGAAACTCTATACAGTCAGCAAAAACAGGACCTGGAGCTTTCTATGGCTCAGATCATCAGCTCCTTATTGCAAAATTCAGGCTTAAATTGAAGAAAGTAGGGAAAACCACCAGGCCATTCAGATATGACCTAAATCAAATTCTTTATGATTATACAGCAGAGGTGACAAGTAGATCCAAGACATTAGATCTGGTAGACAAAGTGCCTGAAGAACTATGGACAGAGGTTTGTGACACTGTACAGGCGGCAGTGACCAAAACCACCCCAAAGAAAAAGAAATGCAAGAAGGCAACGTGGTTGTCTGAAGAAGCTTTAAAAAATGGTTGAAAAAAGAAAAGAAGTGAAAGGCAAAGGAGAAAGGGAAAGATATACCCCACTGAACGCAGAGTTCCAGAGAATAGCAAGGAGAGATAAGAAGGTCTCCTTAAATGAACAATGGAAAGAAATAGAGGGAAAAACAGAGTGGAAAGACTAGAGATGACTTCAAGAAAATTGGAGATATCAAAGGAACATTTCATGCAAGGATGGGCACGATAAAGAATAGAAACGGTAAGGATCTAACAGAAGCCCAGAAGATTGAGAAGAGGTGGCAAGAATACACAGAAGAGCTGTACGAAAAGGTCTTACTGACCTGGATAATCACGATGGTGTGGTCACTCACCTAGGACCAGACATCCTGGAGAGTGAAGTCAAGAGTGCCTCAGGAAGCATTACTACAAACAAGGCTAGTGGAGGTGATGGAGTTTCAGTTGAGCTATTTCAAATTCTAAAAGATGATGCTGTGCAAGTGCTGCACTCAATATGCCAGCAAATTTGGAAAACTCAGCAGTGGCTACAGAACTGGAAAAAGTCAGTTTTCATTCCAATCCCAAAGAAGGGCAATGCCAAAAATGTTCTAACTACTGTACAACTGTGCTCATTTCACATGCCAGCAAGGCAATGCTCAAACTCCTTCAAGCCAGGCTTCAACAGAATGTGAACTGAGAACTTCCAGATGTACAAGCTGGACTTAGAAAAGGCAGAGGAACCAGAGAGAAAATTGCCAACATCCACTGGATCATAGAGAAAGCAAGGGAATTCCAGAAAAATATCTACTTCTGCTTCATTGACTATGCCAAAGCCTTTGATTATGTGGATCACAACAAACTGTGGAAAATTCTTAAAGAGATGGGAATACCAGACCACCTGACCTGTCTCCTGAGAAACCTGTCTGCAGGTCAAGAAGCAACAGTCAAAACGACATGGAACATTGGGTGAGTTCAAAATTGGGAAAGGAGTGTGTCAAGGCTGTATATTGTCACCCTGCTTATTTAACATCTATGCAGAGTACATCATGTGAAACGCCAGGCTGGATGAATCACAAGCTGGAATCAAGACTGCCTGGAGAAAGATCAAAACCTCAGATATCCAGATGATACCACCTTAATGGCAGAAAGTGAAGAGGAACTAAAGAGCTTCTTGATGAGAGTGAAAGAAGAAAGTGAAAAAGTTGGCTTAAAACTCAATATTAAAAAAAAAAAAGGAAGATTATGGCATCCAGTCCCATCACTTCATGGCAAATAGATGAGGACAAAATGCAAGCAGTGACAGATTTAATTTTCTTGGGCTTTAAAATCACTGTGGATGGTGACTGCAGCCATGAAATTCAAAGATGCCTACTCACTGGAAGGAATGCTATGATAAACTTAGACAGTGTATTAAAAAGCAGAGACATCACTTTGCTGAAGAAGGTCCATATAGTCAAAACTATGGCACCCCACTCCAGTGCTCTTGCCTGGAAAATCCCATGGACGGAGGAGCCTGGTAGGCTGCAGGCCATGGGGTCGCTAAGAGTCGGATACGACTGAGCGACTTCACTTTCGCTTTTCCTTTCATGCATTGGAGAAGGAAATGGCAACGCACTCCAGTGTTCTTGCCTGGAGAATCCCAGGGACAGGGAAGCCTGGTGGGCTGCCGTCTATGGGGTCGCACAGAGTCGGACACGACTGAAGCGACATAGCAGCAGCAGCAGCCGCATGGTTTTTTCAGTAGTTCTGTATAGATGTGAGAGTTGGACCATAAAGGTTGAGTGACAAAGAATTGACGCTTTTGAATTGTGATATTGGAGAAGACTCCTGTAAGTTCCTTGGCTTGCAAGGACAGCAAACCAGTCAATCCTAAAGAAAATCAGCCCTGAATATTCATTGGAAGGACTGATACTGAAGCTGAAACTCTAACACTCTGGCCGCCTGATGCAAAGGGCAGACTCACTGGAAAAGACCCTGATGCTGGGAAAGACTGAAGGCAGGAGGAGAAGGGAGGGTGGCAGAGGATGAGATGGTTGGATGGCATCACTGACTCAGTGGGCGTGAATTCGAACAAAGTCCAGGGGACAGTGGAGGACAGAGGAGCCTGGCGTGCTGCAGTCCACAGGGTTGCAAGAGTCAGACACGACTTAGCGACTGAACAAGTCTGAACAGAAGTGGGATTGATCCCCCCTTCCTGAATTTGGGCTGGCCTTGTGACTCATGTCGACCAACATTATACAGTGGAAGGACAGTGTGCGCTTTTGAGGCCAAACCCTAAGAGGCCCTGAGGCTGCCACCTTCACTTCCTTGGGACGTGCTGTGTGGCCTCATGTAGGGGCCTGACTCAGGCCCACTGCGGGGCAAGAGAGACACTGCTCCTGGTGGGCGCCGGAGTGTAAGAGGCTGCTTGGCGAGTCCCCTCAACAGCCACCGCTTACTGGACACGTAGAGTAGGCCATCCTGGGCCTTCCAGCCCAGCTGGGCTTGGAGGTGACCACGGCCACACAAGAGCCCAAGTGCAAGAGGAGGGGGACTGGCCGTGCAACCCACAGAGTCGTGAGAACTCGTAAATCAACCCACAGAGTCGTGAGAACTCATAAATCCCTGCTTTAACCCATAAGGCTCCGGGGTAGTCTGTTACACAGTAATAGATAGCTGCCTCATCTATCTGTCTATCTTATCATATATATACATATATGAATAGTTCTTTATTGCTATTTTTGTCCTTAGGGTATGTCCCAATTGGGATAGTCAAATGACCGTGTTTTAAAGTCACTCAAAATAAATCTCCTCTGTGCGGTACAGCTACTGACTTGATACACAGATTCATTTTGTTTTCATTTTGATTTCTAGAGATTCTTTATTATTACAATTTAATTTTTTGCATTTCTTCATTTATTTTTTCTAACTAAAAGACTTAAAAAAATGCTGTTTTAGGTTTACAGAAAAATTGATGAGAAAGTATAGAATTCCCATGTACCCCTCTCCAGCCCCTATTATTCCCCTGTTACTAACATCTGCGTTAGTGCGGTTCATTTGTTATGAAAGACAAACCTACCCTGACTCGTCACCGTCGCCCAAGGGGCAGTCTATAGTCGGGCTCACTCGGAGCGGTACGTTCTGCGGGCTCTGACAAATGCGTGGTGACAAGCGGCCGGTCTCACGGATTCCACGGAACAGCTCCCCTTCCCCCAAACCCTCTGTGCACGGCCTTGGCACCCCCTCAGCCCCTGGCCCCAGGGCGATCTTTTCACTGACTCTCTAGGTCTGCCTTTCCCAGAATGTCCTAGCCGGAATCACATGGCCCGGAGCCTTTTCCGGTTGGCTTCTTTCACTCGGCCACATGCAATGACTTTTCACGGCTTGATAGTTCATTTTGTTTTAGGGCTGGAACATATTCCGTTGTTTGGAGGTTTCAGTTTGCTTATTCATTCACCTACTGAAGGCATCCTGGTTGCTTCAAAGGTTTGCAGTTAAGAATAAAGCTGCTATAAACACTGGATGCTGGTTTTCGTGTTAACGTGCGCGTTCGCCTCCTTTGGGTAAACACCAAGGAGCGTAATTGCTGGATCGTACGGTACGAGGAAGTTTAGCTTGTCACAAAATCTCTGATTTGTCCTCCAGAGCAGCATTGCGCCCACAGCGAAAGAGAGTTCCAGGTGCCCCGCATCCTCGCCGGCGTCCGATGCTGTCGGTGTTCCGGACATTTGCCACTGTAATAGGTGTGGAGTGGTGCTCCTTGCTGTTTTAATTGGCAATCACCTCACGACATAATATCACGCATTTTCTCACGTGCGTACTTGGCACCTGTATATCTTCTGAGGAGGGGTCTATGTAGGGCTTTAGCCCCTGTTTTAATTGGGCTCTGCTTCCTTACTACTAGGTTTAAAGTATTTTTTCCTCTACTGGCCGTGCTGTGTGGCCCGCAGGATCCGATTTCCCCGACCAGGGCTTGAACCCGTGTCCTCTGCAGTGGAAGCATGGAGTCTTAACCACTGGACCGCCAGAAGAGTTAAGTATTTTTGTAAACAGTCATAGACGATATCCACAGGGAATGGTTCCAGAACTGTCCCCCAGCCCCACCTCCAGATGCCTAAATCCATGGCCACTCAAATCCCTCCCAGAAAGTGGTATCGTATTTGTGTGTAACCTGTGACCTCTCCCCACAGACGTGCAAATGATATGTACAGAGGTGTTGGTGAGCAGCAGGTTCATTTTTTTTTGCTTTTCAGAATTTTATGGAATTAAAACAACAGACTTCCGATCCTGGGTTTGGGGTTGAATCCTCAGATGCAGGGCCTGCAGATGCCAAGGCCAGGCTGCATTTCTGACATCAGTCTTTTCTCAGGTGCTTTGCAAAGACTTTCTGTGACTTTCTGTGACTTGCCTTCTCCCTCTGAATGGCGTCTGTCACGGAGCAGAAGTTCTGTGATTTGACTTTGGTCTTACAGTTATTTGAAATATTTACAAGATTCTGAAGTCCAAGCGACAAGGAAGGGCACGTTTGGAGAAGCTGGGTTTCCCTGCCTGCCCCCGCCTTCCCTTATCTGTGACTGTTTCCGTTCAATTGGGTTTATTCTCCTGTTTTCTTGAATAAAGGAGACACAGGAATCTCACAGCTCTGCACCTTGCTTTTGAACAGACCTCAGCGGGATGTAGAGAGCCTTCTCATTTCACATTTCCGGGGACGCTGTTCCATCCTGGGGACACATTCTATTCAGCCACCAGTCAGCTCCCTGGTGCCAGGCACACGGGGTGACCCCAGTCTTCTGCTGTTGCTAACAGTCCCTCAGAGTGTTACTAACAGCCCCACGGCTCTGTGTGCCCCCCTGTGTGTGTCTGAGGCAGATTCCTTGGAGCAGGTGGCTGTCGGAAAGGGTAATTGCATTTTGCAGCCTTGTCAGGTTTCGTCCGTCTCCCTGGGTGGGAGCTGGACCTTCTTGCTTCTCCAGCTTTGTCTGAGGGCGCCCCTCCCCACAGCCTCGCCAGCACAGCGCTGTCAGCCTCCTGAATCTCCGCCGATCTGATAGGTGGGAAGTGGTGTCCGGCCCGGCCTGCACTCGCATTTCTCTTATTATGGGGAAGTCGCAGGGCCATTTGCATTTCTGTCTGTGAACCGTGTTCATATCTCTGACACAGCAGATGTGTAAACCCAAGGGTGACATGAAGGCGAGGAGCCCCCGTCCAAACCCAGGCCTGACGAGCTGCTTTCAGGCCAGGACCTCCTGTGTCTGAAGGAAACAGAAAGTCCTGAATGCGGTGGGGATGGGCTGGGGCGTGGGTGTGTGTGTCGGGGGTAGGGGGGTGGGGAGCGTGGGGGTGATCCTGAAAGCTGTTCTGATGGCCAAGGGGCAGAGCCTGGAAATGTGGGAGCAGCCTGGCTTCCTTCCACAGTGGGTGCGGGGTGGGGGGTGAGTTTTGTCTCGCTGAATGAGAGAGAAAATAAACTAGGCCATCGCGGCCCCTGGTGGGGGGCAGAGGGCTATTTGCCCCAGTCTCCACAGTCTCCTCTCCGACAGCGGGAGCTGACTCCTCTGGGTACACACAGCCACCCCAGCAGCTGGCTTGCTGATTTCGGGCCAGACCAGAAGGGATTCCTTCAGAGAACTTTCTGGGTGTTCAGACCACTGTTGCTGGTGCCGAGGCGAGGGCCCTGCCGCAAGGGGCTCAGGCTTCCATGGGAGCAGAAGCAGGATGTGGGATATTTATCTCTGGAGCATCAGTTGGTGGGGGCCGGGGGTCAGCAAGGACTCTGAGCGGCCCACACCAGGGGAGGCGGGGCCGTGCTGGGAGGTCAGAGGGGCGGCAGGGGGTGAAGATGGGGCCCTCAGTGCTGGTGCTGGTGGTGGGGTCTCGGGGTGGGGGTCTCGGAGTTTGGGGAAAACAAGGCAGAGGACCGACAGAGCGGCTGCACGTCTTCCAGGAGGCAGGTGGGCTTTGCAGCGGGGCAGCTGGGGTGGACAGCGAGGAGGGCCCGCTGGCCCAGGACCTGGCTCCGGCTCAGTCTGCAAAGGGCAGTGCGGTCTAGGCCCCGGGACGCTCAGTCCGAGTGGAGGACACAGGACGAAGCCAGCAGCCGGGAGGCTTGGTGGTGCTGATGGCTCAGTCGTGGGGACCGGGGAGGTACTGGGGTCCTGGGACTTGGAGCCGAGTCAGTAGGATCTGCTCATGGATTAGAAGTGGGTGGGGGAGCGGGGGGTAGAGAGAGGTCACGGGTGAACCAGGGGTGGCAGAGTCAGTGGGTCATGGTGCCGTGAACTGCTGCTGGGAAAGTGTGCGGGGTGTGCGGGGTGTGTGTGCGTGTGTGTGCATGTGTGCGCGCGGGTTGGGGTGGGTGGTGTATGTGTGAGTAGGTTTGTAGGAGAAATCCGTGGTCGCCTTTTGACCCTTTCGTAGACGTGCTGGTAGGGATGTGGAGGAGGCAGTGGGGCAGTGGTCAGAGGCAGAGGCCGGCAGCCCCCAGGTGAGCCCTCCGGGGTCCAGGAGCAGGTGGGGGTGGGGCCAGGCAGGGTGGGTGCAAGAAGGCGCAGCCAGATGCCGGGAATGCAGGGGAGGTGTGACCTGGGATGCTGGATCCGGGAGCCAGGTGAGCCCCCGAGGCCTGGCCTGGGCTGCCCCTCCCTTCCCTCTCCTCCCACTGTCCCGGAGGTGCTCTCTGTTCTGGGGGCCAGCGAGCTCTGAGGACGTGGGGTCTCTGCCCCTCACGTCTCTGTCACCGTCCTGACCAGCAACCCCCGGCACCCCACCCAGGCCTCTGTGGGCCCCACACCTTGCTGCCTCCCGGGAGCGCTCCACCCTGACCCTTGACCCCTGCTGGTATTTGGAAGGCCTGGCCCGGGGGGCACAGGGGCCCCTCCTCCTCTGGGCCCTGTCATCTCACCTGTGCCTTGAGGCCGGGACAGGTGAGCTCAGGACAGGTGACTCCAGCGGGGCGAGAGCGTGCCGGGGGCTCCGTCTGGGAATGCCGGGGCCTCTCTGTAGAGAAGAGGAGCTTGAGGAGGCCTGGCTGCCCCAGACCCTGCGCAGTGGTGCAGGGGCGGAGCCTCGCGTGGACGGAGCCTTATCTGGGCGGAGCCTCGCGTGGGCGGAGCCTCGGAGCAGAGGTCAGTGCTTCTGATGAGCCCTGTGAGGAAGGTGGTCTGCAGCCCCAGAGAGAACGTTCCAGGCGGAACTTCCATAAGCTGGATCTGCACGGGTCCCACCTCTTTTATCATCCACACCCATTTGGTCAGAGGGGTGGGCGGGACACCAGCCCCCCAGGCCTCAGACTCCCAGGCCTCAGCCCCCCAGCTCAGCTGCAGAAGCCCCTTGCTCTCCTGTGTCAACATGAGCGCTTGGAGGGGGCCCCAGATGCCCTCTCTGCGTGGGTCCTGGTGCTCGTGGGAGCCAAGCTACTTGATCTGGAAGGAGAGCTGCGTGGCCAGCCTTCCTGGGGTAGCAGGGTGTCCTCTTCCTTCCCTGGCAGTTTGGGTGGCCCGCGGTGGGCCTCTCATGGATGGAAGCCTCACAGGAAGCAGGTGCAGCTGCGGCTGGCGGGAGGAACGAGGGCTGCTGGTCGTGGGGCTTGTGGTTCTGAACCCCTGATTGGTGGTGGGCCTCCCGGGCAGCTCCCTCCCAAGAGGGCAGCACCAAACCCAGTTTACCGTCACACAGAGCGAGGGCCTCCCCGGCCGCCCTGCCCAGACACCCAGGAACACACTTACCTGTGCCCTTGTTCGGGTCACATGACCTGTCCGTGCCCCATTCGACCCTGCCGTCACCTCGGCTCCTCTCACCTTTCCTTTCCGATGGCAGCCAGGACCAGCTCTGGGCCAGCCCCAAGCTTCTCTTGACGGGGACAGAGCCTGCTGCCGCAGACATAGCTGCTTTCTTTCATGGGGTGCGGACTTCGCCAGGCCCTAGGGACGGCTCGTCTCTTCGTCTGTGGTGGTGTCTGCGGGGCTTCCTCCCTCCACACTGGGGCGGGCATGGGGCAGCTGAGCCCGAGGGCTGCAGCTCCGCTGACTCGTCTGCCCGGGGTCTTGGCGCTTCCTGCTCCTCCCTTGTGCTGCCTCTGGCCCCAGCGCCTCTTCCTCGCTCTCCTTGTGGCTTCTCCAGGCACCCTTTCCATGTAGCCCCAGGTTGAAGGGGACGGAGAAGTAAACTCTGCCTCCCCATGGACAGTGGCAGGAAATGTGCAGCCACCTCTGACACTGCAGGTAGATCCAGTGTCTGAGACGCAGGACGCAGTGCCTGGCATGCAGACACGCTCAAGCAGCAGCCGCGGTTTGAACTGAGCCGCCTCTCCACGGCGGCCTTTGAACTGACCGGAAGCGAGACCAGAGCCTCCAGGGATGTCCCTCCCGTCCTCTTAATGGCCACCAGCCTGGAGACCCCGAGCTGTGCCAGGGCCCCCTGTGCACGAGGGGCTTCAGCACCAAGGCGGGTGTGGGTGGGCTTGCAGTGGAGTGGCTGCACCCCGTGGGCTGAAGAGGCACTGACGAGAGAGGTGGGGGGCGGGCGGGCTCATACCCCCCGGAAGCCCCCTGACCTCCTGGAGCCCAGCCCCCTTCACTGGCCCCTCCGCAGGCTCCAGTTTCGACGTGGGAGACCCCAGGGTCCAGGGAGCTGAACTGAAGTTTCAGGATGGTCTGCACTCGATCAAGGATTTCACCCTCGTCCCTGCTGCGGCCAACCACCTGAGTGTCCCCGTGACAAAGGATGGAGCAGTCCAGGATGAAGTAGGTGGTGACCCCTCATCACACACTTGCCAGGGGCTGGGGAAGTTTCATTTCCTTTTTTTGTTGTCAGTAATTCAGATTTGTTTGTAAGAGGAAATTCAAAGGGAAAAGTATCTGGGTTTAAAATTCAGGAGGTCCTGTCGGTTTCTGGAGACGGACACATTCTTACGCCGCGGACAGGCCCAGAGTCTCTTGGTCGTTTCCTTCCTCTCCTGGAAGAAGGGTTAGGAATTTTTCTTCAGGCTCCAAAATGGGATCACCCAGATCTAGACATTCTCTGAAGCAAAACCAGGAAGGAACCCACATTTTTTTTTTTTGGCCAGGAAAGAAATGTTACAGAAAAGCAAAACGCTTCAGTTTCATTGAAAGAAATTCGAAGGCACGGACAGTTGGTTCAGATTTTGTTACCTGGACGTGAAATTCATAAAGCCGCCTTGTTATAACGAATCGGGGCTAGCGCTAGGTCAGATGTCACGCTTCTTTCAAAAGCATGATGCTGTATTTCATGCCTCCATTAACGTCTCCCTGGGCAGGCAGCGCTCACTCACTGGCGGCCTCCAGGCTGCAGAGAGTCAGGCAGCAGGAGGAACGAGGCAGTGTGCTGCCCACGGCCTCACCAGCGTCCTGGCCGGCTGTGCCAGCAGGGGTCACCTGCCTCTCAGGGCTGGCCTCAGCCTGAGGGTGAGGAGGGCACAGGGGTCCCCTCCAGGGATGAGCCTGTCAAGGCTCCTTAGAGGCCCGGGCCCCGCCTGCCAGCCCCGCCCAGAGGACAGGCCCAGGTCAGACGACTCAGATGTGGAGGCGACAGCGTTATCTCCCTGCAAACGGCCTGTCTCCGCGCAGCCAGGCAGAGCCCCGGCTGCCGTGTAATTGGACCATTCAAAAGTAAATTATCTGCAGCTGGAAACAAGACACTGCCTTTTAACTCAGGCATTATAAGGTCAGGACTCGAGCCATCACGGGGAAAAGCATTTATTGAAAAGCGATGGGAAAATGAAATTTAAAATTCAAAGCCTCCACGTGCGGCGGGGGCGGCCGGCGCTGCGTTCCTCCTCAGTGGCCCCGGGAGCGGGTCAGGGGGGTTATTTGCATCTTTATTTTGCTGACGCGGGAGAGCACCACGTGAAGAGACTCTGATATCCGTCTGATGGAAAAATAAATCCTGGGACAAAAGCCGCCGGTGTCAGAAAGACTGGGCAGTGCCGGCTGAGCCTTGCAGCAGAGTCCGCCAAGGGGGTGAGGCAGGGTGGGCTCTGGCGCCCAGCTGGCATGGGGGGCCATGTCCAGGCCGGTCACTCGGTTTCCTTGACCCCTCTCCTCCCGTGGGGGCAGTCTCACCCAGTGCCCCTCCAGAGTCAGCCACACATGTGTGGTCCCAGCCCGAGTCCTCCCTGTGACCCGGCTGTCCCCCCGACCCCGTCCTCAGGTCACGCAGCTCGGGCACCCTCCTCTGTGTGTCCCGTGCTCCACTGCGGCCACTGCCAGGCACTTGCCCTCTGCCAGGTCCTCACGCTGTGCACGCAGTGCTGGGCACTAACCTGGGCTTCTCCACGGGGCTGCCATTTATCGGATGCTTCAAGGGCCTGTGGACTGTTTCCCATGCCCACAAACAGGCGCAGAGTCTTAAATGGACTTGCCCGGCATCAGACAGCCAGTTGGTGTGCTAGTGATGGAATGGGACCCCAGTCTGCCCAGTACACCAGGCTCCTCCAAGTTTCCCCAGGTTCCCCAGGCTCCTCCAAGTTCCCCATAAACCACCCCCCAGGTTCCCCAGGCTCCAGCCCTGGGCTCTGTGTACCCGGCTCCTCTTCCCTTTCTCCCCACTGAGCCCTCCTGGTGCCTGGCACAGAGCCCAGCCCAGGCCGGAGCACACAGAGGCTGAAGGAGCCCTAGAAAGGGGGGCATGCACGCCCCATCCCTGCAGTGAGGAACGGGAGACTGACCCCACCCTGCCCTCCCCGACAGGGAGGTGCACGAAGTCACACAGCAAGTGGGCGCTGCTCTCTTCCGTTCAGCCCCTTTCTCCCAGGCCCTGTGCCAAACTTCTCCACCCCAGGCCAGCCCCCCAGGGCCCTCCACTACCCACCAGAAGTGGTCATGGGCCAAGCTTTGTCCCCAGCTCTGGACGTGAGCCTGTGGAGAGCCGTCCTGAGGAATGAGACTTGGCCTGGGGTCACCTGGAGAGTTAGTCTGGTGCGGGTGAGGCCTGAGGCTGGAACCAGCCTAGCTCTGGGTCTTCACTGCCTTCCATTCCCAGATGCCCAGGCCACAGGGGAAGACACACCCTCACAGGTCCACCAGGGTCCCAGAGATGTCCCCGTGCCAACTGCTGCCTTCTGCTGGGCCCCGGACTTCTGGAACACGGAAGGAAAGCTTCTGTTTGGAGAAAAACGAGAGCATCACCCACGTGCAGCCCAGGGTACATGGTGTGTGATGCCAAGCAAGCCACATACTTTCCATGGGGCTTGTTTTCCCCTTCTGATTCAGGGGAGACATGTGCCCCCCATAGGGCTTTTCTGAAGACCAAACAGCCGATAAACGCAGAGCCCCGCAGCTGAGGGAGGGGGAGAGGCGGCCTTTAGTTCTGCTCTGATTTATAGAATCTTCTGCTGCATCTCACTCTGACACCAGATTAGGGTTAGGCTTGCCCAGATATAACAGAATGATCACGAATTCAGCATGATATATTTCTCCTTCTGTTGTGAAGTCTGAATGGGTCAGCCCAGGACCATCGTGGTGTGCCCTGTGTTGGGTCCCTTGGATACCTCTGCCTCCAGCGTGCTCCACTGTGTATGACTTTTATTCCTGAGGTCACACCGTGGTCCAAGATGGCTGCTGGTGCTCCAGCCATTACATCACATTTCAATCAACAGGGAGGAAGAGCTAAAGAAGGGCACACCTTCCCTTTCCCCAGTAAGAACACTTCCAAGGAGTTATACACACAAATTCCTCTTGTTTCCATCGTAAGAGGAACATGGCTGAAGTAACTGTATTGCAAATAGAACTGGGAAATTCAGTCTTTATTCCTGGTGGCCCGTGCTCAGCTAAAAACTGGGGGTTCTATTGCTTGAGAAGAAAGGGCGTGCAGATATTAGTGGCAGCTAGAATCTATGCAGGGGGCTTCCCAGGTGGCACAGTTGGTGAAGAATCTGCCTCCCGGTACAGGAGACGCAAGAGATGTGGGTTCAATGCCTGGGTGGCGAAGGTCCCCTGGAGTGGGAAATGGCAACCCACCCCAGTATTCTTGCCTAGAGAATCCCATGGACAAAGGAGCCTGGTGGGCTACAGTTCCATGGGGTTGCAAAGAGTTGGATATGACTGAGCACACACGTGTGCACACATGCATGCACACACACACACACACACACAAAATCTATACATGCCCTAGAATTGTACCCCTGAGAAAAAAATATTTTAAAGAGTAATAATAATGACAACAATTATAAAAATAATTATAATGTGAAGTCCTGTGTAGCCACCACTCAGGATGAAAAAGAAAATCTCCCTTCAAGCACAGGTTGCTCAAGGCTACTCACACTGCCTTCCACACCCTCCACCCCTCCCCCAGGTAATACTGACTTGAATTTATATTTGTCTTTCCGTTGCTTCTCTATATCATGTTTGCCATTTATACTTGTACTCCCCCAAAATATATAGTTCAGTTTTAGCTGCCTTTTAAACTTTACACGAATACAGTCTTCCCTCACGTGTGCCGTTTGTGTCTTGCTTCTTCCATTCAATGTCACACGCGTGAGATCCGTGCATTTTAATGCTGTGGTGTCATTCGACGGTCTTGCCTGCTGCTCGGTATTCCGGTGTGTGGCTCCATCACAGCGTGTTGGTCATGGACGCTTATGTCGTTTCGGGGCTACTTGCTGTCACAGGGCTGCGGTAATCAGCCTGGTTTAGCGCTCTACATGCACGCGTGTGCTCGTCCCTCTGGAGGAGCCTGCTGGCCGCGGTGGTTGGGGTGGAGATGTGTCTGAGTGATGGAGCCCCCGCCCCGCCCTGGTGCTTGAGTAGCTGAGCGGGGCTGGGGCAGTCTGGGCTGCCCTCCTGGCTGGCTCTGGTGGCCCGGAGCTGCTTTGCCCACCGACTCCACTGTGCCAGACAAGGATGACACTGTCACTTCTGCACAAGTGGAAAAGGTCAGGGAGCACTGCGCTAGAGACGTCACCAGGTACGCAATTATGTGCAGATCACTTTCACTCACAACGGTGAAGGGTTTTCCGAAGTAGCTGTGACTCCGGCTCCCACGGCTGAGAGCTCCTGTTGCCCCACATCCTTTCCAGTACCTGGAATCCACCTACTTTTTAACTTGAGCACATTTTGTTGTAGTAAAATGGCATTTTGTTGCTTTGTTTTAAATTAACAAATAAATGCAAGTTAAATACAATACAATCAGTTGGAGATCATAGAACTTGCCTGCGATGAAGAAAACAAAGTGGCAGATTCGTGTACAGATCTTCCTCTACTACGGGGCTTGTTCTCAGTCACGTCCGCCCCGTGAACCGCAGCACAGGCCCCTGTCCCTCGTCATCTCCTGCAGTTTGCTGAGACCCACGTCCATGGAGTTGATGACGCCTCCAACCATCTCATCCTGTCACCCCCTTTGTCATGATAAACCCATCCTAAGTTGAAAATACAAGTCGAAAATGCACCTCACCTGCTGAGCATCACAGCTGAGCCTAACCTACCTTAAATGTGCCCAGAACACTTGCCTACAGTTGGGCAAAATCATCTGGCACGAAGGCTATTTTTATAATAACGTTTTGGGTTTCTTCAGGCTTCCCTGGTAGCTCAGCTGGTAAAGAATCTGCCTGCAATGGAGGAGACCCTGGTTTGATCCCGGGGTTGGGAGGATCCCCTGAAGAAGGCATAGTCTACCCACTCCAGTATTCTTGGGCTTCCCTGGTGGCTCAGACGTTAAAGAATCCACCTGCAATGCAGATCCTCTGGAGGCGGGCATAGCAACCCACTCCAGTATTCCTGCTTGGAGAATCCTCCTAGACAGAGGAGCCTGGTGGGCTATATGGTCTATGTGGTCACAAAGAGTCAGACAGGACTGAGCGACCAAGCACAGCACAGCACACTGGGTTTCTCAGGTAATTTATTAAACACTACGCTGAGGGTGATAAACAGAAGGGCTGCGAGTGTATCAGCTGTTTACCCGCTGACTGCACAGCCGCCTGGGAGCTCCAGCCCACGGCCCAGCGCCATGAGCATCATGCTGCTTGTTACCCTCCCAGGAAAAGGTGGAAATTCAACCTCAGGGACTGCTGTAGTGTTAAACATCTTATGACAAAAAACGGTAGTTCACTGATCCTCCCTTCCTTGATCCTTCCAGACTCAACCATCATTAGCTTTTAAAATAACTTTTCTGGCTTTCACGGTCCACATCTTTCTGTATTTTATCTATCTATAAATCCTTCTACCTTTTGGTTAATCAATTTGAGAGATAACTTTTTAAGATTTCCTCTTCATGGCAGGCTACAAAAAGACCATAGTGTCGCAAAAGAGTCAGACAGGACAAGTGACTAACACTTTCAGAACACGACTTTTCATTGTGACGGTTTAGCCCTCAAACTCTGACACCTCCTCTGTTTCCCCTCTCTGCTCTTCCCCAGATAGTTAGATTACAATTTTTGGTTGAACCAAATGGAATCTGTTGAAGTATATTGCACTCTATCTACACAATCACAGCTTAACTTAGCATGATAGCAGACTTCAGTTGCTTCCTTTCTTACTCCGTATGTTTCCTAAAGTTATTAGTTGCCTCGCTTTTTCATTTGCTAAATTTTTGTTACTCATTCTTCCTGCACTTCCCAATACCCTTTGACATACTTTCCCATGTTAGTTGTTCCTGGAGACTCTCTGCTTAGAGCTCTCTTTCTCCTCTGATCGCCTGCCCGCTCTCTGGGCAGAGGAGAGCAGCACCCGGCATCTGCTTCTGCTGGCGTCTTGCCTTCCTCCTGGGTGGAGCCTGTTTCCTGATCCCGTTTGTGCCTTCCTGGTTCACTGTCTTCTCTTGGTGAGAACCATTCTCCTGTGGTTATAAGTGAAGATAGAAGGATGGTTCATCCATAGAATCATAATGATGACAACTCTCAACGTTTTAGTCTCCTGAAAATGCTCCTCCGATCCAGGCTGGTTGCTTTGTATGTTCCGAGAGTCCCTTTGCTTCTATTTTCTGGATCTTGTGGTTTCCTTGTGTACTCCCTTGTTTATGGAGCACACCTGTGTGCAGTTTATTGAGGAGAGACACACAGGAGGTAAACTGCTTCAGACGTGTATTTCTCTTGCTGCTGTTCAGTCATGACGTCGTGCCTGACTCGTAGTGACCTCGTGGACTGCAGCATGCCAGTCTCCTCTCTCCTCCACGATCTCCCGGAGTTTGCTCAAATTCATGTCCATTGAGTTGGGGATGCTATATAACCATCTCATTCTCTGTCGCCCGCTTCTCCTTTTGCCTTCAGTCTTTCCAAATGTCAGAGTCTTTTCCAGTCAGTTGACTCTTCACATCAGATGGCCAAAGTATTGAACCTTCAGCTTCAGCATCGGTTCTTCCATTATTCAGGGTTTATTTCCTTTAGGATGGACTGGTTTGATCTCCTTGCAGTCCAAGGGACTCTCAAGAGTCTTCTCCAAAAAGAGAGAGACGAGTCTTCTCTATCACCACAATTCAAAAGCGTCAGTTTTTGGCAGTCAGCCTTCTTTACGTTGTATCTCTGAAAATAATTTTATTCCATCCGTACAGTTGATTGCCATTGGATTTGGATATGGAAATGTGGGCTGGAAATCAATTTCCTTTAGAATTATGAAGGCATTGCTCCACTGTTTTCTTGTTTCTATGCTGCTGAAGTCATTGTTTTCTCGATCTCCAAGCGCGCCCTTCACCGCACCATGATCGAGATAGACTTGCCCCTTCCCGTGAGATCCCCTCATGCCACATCTTTAAAGTGGGGCCTTCCATCCACCCCGCCCCCACGACTATCCCCAACTCCCAGCAACCAACTATCTGTTTTTCATCCATATAATTTTGTCATTTCTACAATACTACGTAAATGAAATCAGACAGCACGTGGACTTTGAAGCTGACCTGTTTTCACTCGGCGTAATTGGGAACTATTCAAATTGCTTCATGTGTCAGCAGTTGGTTCCTTTGTAGTCCTGTTCTGTGGCTGCACCATTTCATTTAACCATTCACCTGTTGGGGGTCATTGAGTTTGTTCTAGCTGTTGGCTATGATGCATACAGCTGCTGTGAACAATTATGAACAGATTTTTTGCACAAGCATCAATTTTCATTCATCCGGGACAAATGCCCAGGAGCGTAACTGCTAGGTCATATGGTAAGTGTATGTTTGTTTGTGTAAGAAACTGCAAATTATTTTCCAGAGTGTTTTCACCATTCTATGTTCCCATCAGCAGTGTATGAGAGAGACCCAGTTTTCAGCAGTCTTGCCTGCATTTGGTCATTGTTTTCTGTTTCAGATGTCCTGCTGCATGTGCGGTGATATCTCTTGTGGCCTTGATTTGCATTTCCCCGTGGCTTTGAGGGCACACCCTTCATTTCTGTGCTCTGGCACTGCCTGTACCTCACTGTGGTCGGGTTCTGCCACCCCCCTCTGCATCCCCAGCCCCAGAAACACCTGCTACCACCACTTCCTGAATATTTGAATCGTCTTGGGAACAAACCAGGTTAATTCACAGTTTTTCCCTTGTTAGCCTAGAATTTATCTTCCTCTAGCCTGCTAAGGCAGTTGCCGCTTGTTCATTTGCTTTTCAGCGTCCAGAATCTTATTGTTCTTGTCTCCTGTCCTGTTCTTCTATCCCTAATGATTTACGTCATAAGAAATGCTCATTGCTATAGTTTTAGGGGGAGTTTGGAGTAAAAATAATGGGATGCACGTGCTCAGCCTGTGATCTGAAACAGAATCCCCTGCAGGATTTTAAAGAGGCATATCCATAACTGCTAGCAACGTTGGGCTTTTCCAAACACTTGTGAGCCTGTATGTTTCTGTTTCCGGGAAGTGCTTGTTCCTGCGTCTTGCCCGTTTCTTTCCTGTGAGGCTGTTTGCCTTGTCGTGTTGACTCACAGGAGCCCCTTACATGTTCTGGGTGCTGCCTCTTGTCAGTCAGATATGCTGCAAATACTTTATGCCCATCTGTGACTTCTCCTTTCACGTTCTTTATGGTTTAAGGCATTGGTTTTCTTAATTTTAATAGAGTTGAATTTGTCCGATTTTTCCTCTGTTGTTTGCTCTTCTTGAGAAATAATTTTATATTCCATAGCCTTTTTAGTTATGCTTTTCATCTTTTGTCTTTAATCACTGGAAATTTATTTCTAACTATGATGTGAGGCAGGGGTTTGTTATTTTCAGTGTGGATAGCCAGTTTCGCAGTATCTCATGAAAACTCCGGCTTTGTTCATCAATCTGCACTGTTTGCTCACTCGCAAACTATGCTTCAAGTTTCCACAGATATGCATTTCACGTGTGCTCTTGTTCCCTTCTGCTGCCCTCTTTGTCTGCCCCAGAATCTATGCCAAATGGTCTAATGACTTTAGCTTTATCATAATTATTGAGGTTTGGTGGGGCAAGCTCCCCAGCTTATGTCTCTTCTCCAGGACTGTCTTAGCTGATCTCAGTCATATGCTCATATATAAAATTGAAAACTGGTTTGCCAAGTTCCATGAAAAAACTTGTTGGGATTTTTTTGTGTGTAATTGTATTAAATCTTCTTATCAGGTTTGGGAAATTTGACATCTTTAAGAAATATACAGCATATCTTTCCTTTTACTTAGATTTTCTGTAATGTCTTTTAAAAAAGAGTTAATAATTTTCCGGTAAAGTGTTTACATACTTTTCTCAGTTTTATTCCTAGGTATTATATATATACATATATATTCTGATATAATAAATAGCATTTAAACTTTATATTTTCTTACTGATTGTAGTTGATGTCAATGTATGGAAATGCAATTGAGTTTGGAATATTGATTTTTGTATCCAGCAAATTTGCTAAATGTTCTTATTAAATATATATATATATACACTTTTTTTGCTTTGTTTTGCTTGTTTTTGAACAAATTACATTATCTATAAACAGCAATGATCTTTTCTCTTTTCATTTTTATGCATTTGTTTCTCTTGTTTATAGAATGTTTGAGAACTTTGGTTAGCTTGTATTTTTATTGTGGGAATATACACACATCATAAAGTCTACCATTCGAGCCATATCAAATGTAAAGTTCAGTGCATTATCTATGTTCACACTGGTACGTAACCATCACCACTGTCCGCCCCCAGAACTTCTCATCTCCCCAGACTGAGACTCCATACCCATCAAATGCAAACTCCCCATTTGGCCCTCCCTCAACTCCTGGCAACCATGGTTATACTTTGTGTCTCTATGAATTTAACTCCTCTAGGGACGTCATTCAGGGGCTTCTCATGTGGCTCAGTGGTAAAGAATCCACCTGCAATGCAGAAGCCACAGGAGACCCGGGTTCGATCCCTGGGTTGGGAAGATCCTCTGGAGTAGGAAATGGCAACCTATTCCAGTGTTCTTGCCTGAAAGATTCCATGGACAGAGGAATGTGGCAGGCTATAGCCCATGGGTTCACAAAGAGTTGGACATGACTGAGCACCCACACAGGGACCGCATTCATGAGTGGAATCATACAGAATTTGTCCTTTGGGCAATTCCTGTCTTTGTATATAAGCATATTAAACACGGATAGTCACTAAAAGAATGCAAGTAATATGTACAGCTTCCAAATTAGTAGGGAGGAAAAATGAGCAACGTGTGTGTGCTTACTCACTCAGTCGTGTCCTGCTCTTTGTGACTGCATGGAGTGCATATAGCCCGCCAGACTCCTCTGTTCATGGGGATTCTCCAGGCCAGAATACTGGAGTGGGGGATCTTCCCAACCCAGGGATCAAACCCAGGTCCCCTGCATTGCAGGCGGACTCTTTGCCATCTGAGCCACAGGGGAAGCCCAAGAATATTTGAGTGGGTAGCCTATCCCTTCTCCAGGGGATATTCCCAACCCAGGAGTTGAACCATGGTCTCCCCCACTGCAGGCCAAATCTTTACCAGCTGGACCACCAGGGAAGTCCAAAATAAGCAACAAAAAAGCTTAATTCTTAAGGAGGCCACCAAGGAGGAGGGACACAGAACAGAACAGAAACAGAGGAAAAGTACTGGTAGGAACTTGATGATGGGGAAGTCAGGGGAAAATCGCCTGCAGCACCACCTACAGGCTGGAGGAACTCATGATGTTTCCAGCTCAGCTGCCTGGATCTTGTGTCCCAGATTGCGCTTCCCAAGGACTAAGTCTTACAGAGACCTCGCTGCCCACATGACCAGGGTCCAGGCCTAGAGGAGCTGCCTGCCTGCAGAGGACTCTGCCAAGAATTCCAAGAGGCTCAGTGGTCCCATTGTAAAGCAACATAAAATGCTATAAAAAAGAGTTTAATCGTACACACACGGCAGGCATTGCATTTAATTTATTGCTCCGCAAAATTAAAGCCGTTCCAGGGTTTGCCATCACTCATGCAGCATAGAGTTATTTATTGGACACTGTCAGAGCTGAGGAGATCCGAAAATCAGGTCAGGAAAAGTCAAGCTTTACAAAGGCTTGTCTAGGGCCCCAGGGGCCCAGCCAGCTTGGGGGTGATGCTTCCTGCGTTGTTTTGCTGCAGAGACTGGAAGGGGAGAGCTACTGTGTGTATTTTCCAGATGAGAAATTGGAGGCTCCATGCAGGGGTCTGGAATGCAGCCTCTCCTGTGCTCCATGATGTGACCACTGGACTAACTTCTGGGCTTCTCATGGGCTGTTTCCTGCATCTGCCCTCGGACAGTGCACAGGTGACAGGGGCTTGAAGGGCATGCTTCCACTATGCCCAGCCTGTGAGGGAGGCCTTATCACCCCACAGGACAAATTCCAGCCCAGGCTCAGAGAAATGGATTCCCTGGCCTGGCGCTGTCCACCCAGGCAGGTGCTGAACCTGTGATTTCTAAGAGACCACCAGGCACAGGGCCTGACCCTGGGAGGAGCGCCAGCATGGAAGGAAGCCTCTCTTGGAGGAATGAAGCTGGTTTGAAATACAAGGAATTGCCTGGTGGTCCAGTGGTTAAGAGGCTTCCCAGGAGGCACTAGTGGTAAAGAACCCGTCTGCCAATGTAGGAAACATAAGAGACATGGGTTTGATCCCTGGGTCAGGAAGATCCCCTGGAGGAGGGCATGGCAACTCACTCCAGTATTCTTGCCTGAAGAATCCCATGGACAGAGGAGCCTGGCAGGCTACAGCCCATGGGGTTGCACAGAGTCGGACACGACTGAAGTGGCTCAGCATGCGTGCCGGTGCTTAGGACCTGATGCTTTCAATGTTGTGGACTGGGTTCCATCCCCAGCTGGGGAACTAAGATCCTGCAAGCCATGTGGTGTGGGGAAAAAAATTAAAAATACATTTGGGCAAGTACTATGGCAGACTCCATGGGGTTCTCCCTTCAAAGCACTTACACGAGCAATTACACACCCGGACGGAGTAGGGGGTGCCTTTGGCCCAGCCCCTGGGCTCTAATTAGCCAGCTAATAAGGCTGTTTGTGTCACTTTGCTGAGGCAGGTGGAGTGGCTGCTCAGTCGCTGCCTAACGAGGCGGAGAGTCGGGGTGCATGGCCCTGGTGAGGCCCATTGAGGAGCCAACGGACCATGGCGGCCTCTTTACTTTTCTGTCTGCAGGGCCCCGGAAAAGCACGTGGAGGCTGGGGGAGCTCAAGGAGGAGGCCCATGGTTGTCATTTGCCCCCAGACCAGCAAGGCACTGCCTGTCCCACTGGAGGTGCTCTGCCACCTCGGGAAGGGCCACTCACTGCCCAGTGTTGCCAGGCAACATGTCAGGGGTCAGGGCACCCAGAGCTCCAAGCCTGCGGCTCCACCTCAGTTCCTCTGAGAGGAGAGATAAGAGAGGACCTGCATGGAGCAGGGGGAGTCCTGGAAGCCCTTGCCTATGTCCTCTCCTTTCAGCCCCACCAGCACCCAAGTGACGCCCACTTTCCTGAAGAATCAGCTGATGCCTGTCCGGGGGAAGTGGCTTGGCCTCAGACACGCAGGAGAGGTGGTGTTGAGCCACGGGTTCAGATGGTGGGCTTGCTGTGTGACCTCAGGTGAGAGCTGTCCCTCTCTGAGCCTGAATTTCCTCTCCGTGGAAAGATCTGGATCTTCAGCTTGGACTTTCTGCCCTTGGACACTTGGCAGCTAGATGGCTGTGGGGCTTGGGGGCGGGAGGAGCTGGGCAAAGGGGTGGAGTCTCTGTGTCTCCGTGCAGAGTTCTGTCTTCTCCCCGCTCTGCCACGTACAGGGATCTCCTCCAGCCGTGCTGAGTCACACGAGCGAATCCTATGACCTACCGTGGGAAGACACACCCTCATTCCATGCAGCTCTCTGGAGCACGCGCTAGGTGCCAGGTGCCCTAATGGAGCCCCGTGGGAGCTCCCGAAGCTCAGGCCAGGTAGGGGCAGGTGTCCGCCCGTCACACAGGCAACTGTCGGGTAGGGCTGTGGCCAGATCTGACTTCAGGTGGGGCTTGCGGGGCAAGGTCAAAGTCCTCAGGTGCCCACTGCAGGCTCTGTCAGTCCCCTGAGGGCCCCTGGGCGGGGTCGGGCCTGCTCCGTCTGTCCTCTGCAAGCACCTTGTGTTTCCTGGCTCTCACCTGCAGCGCTGCCCTTTCCCACACACACACCGCGCCCCATCCAGCCACCCCCATCTCTGCAGAGCTTTCCCACCTCCTTCAGCCCCAGGCTCCTGCAGACTCCCACCCATGAACCGGTGTGCAGGTGCCCAGGCGTACAAGGCCCGGTTTCCACTCTCAGAAGCAATGGTACCCGCTGTGCATGCACGAGGTAGACAGGCAGGTGCTAGGTGGCAGGTGCCAGGACAGTCCTGCAGCCCGGGGCCGCGGGCCGAGCACGCTCTCGGAGGACGACCGTGGCCGGTGACCTCAAACAGCTTTGGTGACGGTACCAGACTGTGTCCCTGGAGTGGGGTCCCTGTGGTGGATGCCGCCCTCTTGGGAAGCTCGCTCTGTTCCCTATCCCTCCCTGCCTCTCACCCCCTCTTTATTTCCTTTTGCAGCTTGATTATCACCTGGAAAAAATTTCATTTACGAGTAAATTTTCTGCTGTCCCCACTAAGATGCAAGCCCCATGTAAGCAGAAAACCTGGTCAGTATCTCTCCGTGCTGCTCCCTTGGTGTACAGAGCGGCGTCTGGCACGTCGTAGGTACTCAATGAGCATCTGCTGAATAGAGCAGTGAGGGGCTCGCCTATACACCCTCCTTCAGGAAGTGTCCGTGCAGCACGGGCAGCTACATGGCACTCACGGTGCAAGTGACCTCCTGTGTCCTCCAGCTTGCGTGTCTTGCGTAACTCTTGCACACATCTCCATGGAATCTGCAGTTTTCGCTGGTGTCGCCTGCACACAATTCGGCAGGATGGGTGTGTGTTCCTTCTCTCGCTCTCCGGAGCGAGGGTTGCACTTGAGCGCGTCCCCAGCGCCCTGCTGCTCTAGCCTTGGCTTAAGGTGCATCTTAGGGACAAACTTTGCCCGCTCAGTGGAGCAGTTTTTTCAGGATAAGTTGCTGTGAGTTGAGACCACCCAGCCTGGGAGCCCTCATCGCTCTGGCAAGTTGTGGCCTGGAAGCTGTGTGCCAGGTCACAGGGCCACCACCAGGGCGGGGGTCTTGGGTGAGGCCAGGCTGCACCTGGCCATGGGGAGAGCTGGCCAGGCCCCAACTCTCAGGACGGAGCAATGGAGAGACATCCACGACCTGCCTGCCCAAGAGATGCACCATCAGGGGCCCTCACCAATGCAATGCTGGGCACCTGAGTGCAGGATGGAGGGGGCAGGGGCAGAGGACTGGTGGTGGGTGAGGGGAGCCCGTGGGGCCCGCAGAATGGAAGCCCTGTGCAGAGAAACGTTACTACATCCCTCATGGAGAAGGTCGGTGACGAGCCCACCTGATGATAAAGGGGTAGGACATGACCAGAGGGGCTGGCAGGCCTGGTCACTGGGCAGCCACGTACGGATTCGTGGGCCTGGCACCCTGTCATCTTCTGAGTGCGATGGCAGCTCCATGCAGGTCCCCAGTCGCAGGGCTGGCTCTCTGTCCCCTACCCCAACCCCTGGTGGGGGGATCAGACTCCAGGCCAGCTACCCAAAGCTCAGGATGTATTACCAGGTACATCTGGGGCAGACAGGCACTGGCGAAAGGAGAAAGAAGAGTCTACAGAGGGCAGGGGCACCCGGGGGCCTGGGAGCCCCAGCAAGGGCTCAGGCCTGGCTTTAACCGGGGGCGTTGCTGGTGGGGACGGTGTGGGGCAGGGAGGTGCACGAGCGTCCAGGAGCGCCAGGCCAGCTGGAGGCTTCTCCACCCACAGGACAGGGGTGGTGAATGACAGGTTCCAATGCAAGCCATCGGGCCCCGCCTGACTCACTCTCTGGTGGCGAGCCAGAGGAGGCCGGCCTTGAACTTGTTTTGAAGGGAGAAAAGCTGACAGTTTGAAAAGTTGTCAGTCAAACCCCACTGCTTTTACCCAGCGCAGCTCCAACTGGACGGATCCTGCAATAGATACAGTGATACACTCTGGGCAAAATGTAAAAATAAATAAAGAGCAGGATTTCAGGTTCAGCTCCACCATGTAAAGAGCCTGGAACTCATCACTGCTGTCTTCGCAACAGGAAAAAAAAAAGCAGACAAACTGGAAATCGATGACTTTTCTCAGAAGAGAAGGGAGGTTACAAAGAAACTGCCGCCCTGAAGTCTGGAGAGAAAGCCAAACACGGAAAAACAAGCCTGAGAACTGCTTACCTGGCGCAGACGCCGCTGGAGCCACGAACTGGGAGAAACGCTTCTGGGGAGGCCTTGATGAACGGCTAGAAGCTGAGTGTGGACCCACACGACAGTGAGGGGTTCCTGGGAGCCACGGTCTTAGGGGGTCCCCGACACCTCCCTGCACGTTTCCTCCAGAAACCTGGCCGGGTTCTCAGGAGATCTGAGAAAGGTCCGCAGTGCGTGCAGAAGCGTGAGGGTGTGAACACGCCGAGTCTGCCCCACGGTGACGGCCCGGGGAAGACGGTGCTGGAGGCCGTGTCCTCAGTCAGGGCCACCTGGGGAACCTGCTTCCTCCCACTCCAGTCCCCTGCAGCCTCCCCGTTCCACCCTGGGAGAGAAAAGAAACAAGCAAACGGCAGCCGAGGGGCCAGCGCTTCAAGGACACGGACCGAGACAGTCGCATCAGGGAAGCGCTGGGGCCGAGGAAGCAAACGACACCTCAGAGAAACGCGGGGGCACAGCCGCAGCCACAGGGCCGGGGGGGCGGGGCGTGCACAGCCGCAGCCACAGGGCCGGGGGGCGCACACCCTCAGCCACAGGACCGGGTGGGGGGCGCGCACCCTCAGCCGCAGGGCCGGGGGGAGCACACCCTCAGCCACAGGGCCGGGGGGCGCGCACATCCTCAGCCACAGGGCTGGGGGGAGCGCACAGCCTCAGCCACAGGGCCGGGGGGCGCGCACCCTCAGTCACAGGGCCGGGGGGAGCGCACAGCCTCACCCTCAGCCACGGGGCCAGGGGGAGCGCACACCCTCAGCCACAGGGCTGGGGGAGGGGAGCACACCCTCAGCCACAGGGCCGGGGACAGACTGACTTCGTTTGGAGGGTTACAGAGGGCTCCCCGTCCTGGAAAAGACCCGCTGGAATAACAGTGCACTCTGGAGAAGACACAGGGTCTCCCTAAGGAGCAGGACTCAGAGAGGCTCCAAGTCCACAGGGGAAGCGAAAACAAGGATGCTAGAGAACTGGGAGCGTCTAGTACCCACAGCTAAGGCCAGCCTTAGTCACAGCCCCGCTGCTGAGCTGGAACATCAAGCCTCACTCTGAGGCCCGGCTACCTCAGGCCCTGTTACCCACTCCAAACAGGTCAGGCTTTCAGCAGGAGACTGCCAAGCACGTTAGAGGGGTTTTTTAAACTTACTGTCTGAAGAGACCATGTGACCCTCAGAAACAGACTCAACTATAACAGACGGCTGAATCATTCAGACATCAGGGGATTCAAAATAACTATGGTTAACGCATTAAAGGTGCTAATGAAAAAAGACAATATGCAAAAACGGATGAGTAAGCAGAGAAGATGTTAAGAAAGCATCAAGGCTACGGTAGAAACAAGACCATTGTAAGAGAAGTGACCGCAGACCTGCTCTGCACACCGGACCCTGCCCGAGACAGGTCGACAGAGGCTTGTTGAGCTCTGCTCCGTGCCCCTAACTCCTCTTCTACGTTTTCCACCTCTTTTCTCCCTGAGCTGCATTCTGCAAGATTCCTTCATTTCTGTGGTCTGATTTAGTAATTTTCTCTTTGGCTACATCTAACCTGTTCTTGTAAACTTCAGTTGAATTTTTAATTTCAGTTGTTTTTATTTCGAAGTTCAGTTTTTAAAAATCTGCCTGACCGTTTTTTTTTTACTATTCTCTCTTTACAAATTTGCCTTTATTTTCCCCAACAGCTTCTTTCAGAAGTATTGAATGTACTTTTGAAAATTTCATATCGGACCATGCCGATGTCTTACGTCCTGGTAGGTCTGTTTCTGCTGTTTGCCTTTCTGCTGATGCTTACTCAGGATGCCATATTTCATGGATGGTTTTGAATCTTATTTGTGAGGTCATACTCACTGAAGTCCATTTATAGAAATTCTTTGAGTTTGTGTTTAAAGTGTGGTTTTCTGGGAAAGGTTTTGTGGGTGGAGCCCCAAGTGTCTGGGAATACTCCCAACCCAGGAACATTTCAAATAAATTATTTTTAGTGCACTCAAGTATAGACCCCAACCCCCAAACCTTCACAAATGAGAGATTATGAGTGGGAATCCTTGGCAGGAAGCTCCCCGACTCCCCGCCAACACACACAGCCCTTCCCTTGTCCACTGAGACCTCAGGCCCAGGTAGGTGTGTCTCCTGGTCTTTTCCAGTTTGTCTGCTGGGCAGGTTGATCTTGGGACCCTGGATGTGTGAAGAGCATCACGGAGGCGACCCAGCATCCAGCAGGCTCGTCTCCCTTCCTGCGCCCCCATCTCGACTCCCCTGCCCCAGCTCCTGGTCTCTGAAGCCCAGGCCGAAGGCCACCCTGGGCCAGTGGCGCCCGGGGGCCGACGCCAGTGCCCGCCCTCACTTTCCGTCTTGGAGTCACGTTTTTCCAACTCCAGCGTTCTCGCTTCCTCATGAGCTCAAGCAAGCTTTAAAAATATCGCTTGTCTTATAGGTCTCTGCACGCCCAATCTGACATGTTGCCAGAATGGTCTCTGTGCGTCACCCTCTTCTCTTTAGCAGAGCTGCCAGCAGCTGAGCCTTGGGGCTCCCTGCTGTAGACGCACATCGTGGGCACCACCCGGAGGCAAGTGTGCGAGTCCTTGGCAGGCAGGTGCTGGCTCACGACACTCTTGAAAATGACTGAGATGAAATTCACACACCGTGAAATTCACCATCAGCTCACCTCTCCTCTGCAAGAGACCACCCACCGTTGTCACGCTGACAGCCAACATTCCTGGTGCCCGTGACTCTGTGGGTGGTCCCGGCTGGTCTCGGCTGGGCCGCTCACGTCCATAGACGTGTCTATGGTCAGTGGTGGGCCAGGTAGGGGCCGGACGGTCTGGATGGTCCACCCAGTCACTCAGCGGGTGTCAGCTGGGGTGACTGAGGCCGGAGGCTCCACATCTACACCAAGGGTCTCAACGCTCCTCCCGACTCCACGTGGAGTCTCGTCCTCCAAGTCCTCCCAAGCAGCTTCGTTTCTTTCAGCTGGTTCGTCTCAGGGCAGCAGGAAGCTCTACATGGTGGCCGGTTTCCCCAGAATGAGTGCTCCTCTGAGCAAGGCGGAGCTGTGAGAGCTCGTGTGACTCGGTCCCCGGGTCCCAGCTCATCACGCCTGCGGGAGTCTGGCCATGGCGAGCAGGCCAGTGTGGACCCAAGGCTGGGGTGGGCAAGATCCCAGCTTGCGATGGGAGGGGGAGCCCAGGACTGTCTTCCGTGTCCCCCAGCCTGCCCTGCGGGCACAAAGTGCACACATTCCTTCGCGTACAAAACACACCCAACCTCACTCAGCACTCCCACCAGACACTGAACCCCGTTCCAGCCTCCCCTGGCCTCTCCTTGGCTTGGCTTCCTTGAAGTCCAAGACTACCTCGTCAAGTCAACTCTGCCTGCCCATGGGGCCCCCATTGTGGCTCCTCAGTGCAGGGCTCTGACCTGAAGACCTGAGATCCCGAGCCCCCGACACACAGCATCCACACAGAGACCCAGGAGGAACGCTCTCATTCAGCAAGGCAGAAAATGCAGTTCACGTGGGCTGTCTCGAGCAGTATGGAAGTCCACGCTGGCCCCAGGGCCAGCTCCCGCTTCCGGGCTCCCAGTCTGCCCAAGTTGTTCTTCCTTTTCCATAGAAACATCCCTTGTTCAGCCCTCCTGCCCAGGGCAGGAGGAACGTGTTGGTGCAGCTTCTCTGAAAGCTTTGTGGGTTCTTGTGCATTAATGAGTGGTCAGCTTGACAGGACCAGAGCCGCCCATTCCACCTTCCAAGGAAGCCTCTCCCAGCCCCAGGCAGCTGGCTTGTTCCTGGCAGCCTGTTGTCTTCCTGGGAGGGTCAGGGCCCACCCTCGGGACTTCGAGAGGCCCCTTTGTTGACCTGGGGGAGTAGCTGAGACACCATTTTAAATCTCTCTGAGGTCTTCGGCCACACACCTCCTTCCTGAGGTCGCCTCTCGTGTTGGGGGGTCTCTGTGGAGGCTTGGGGGTGACCTGTTTTTGAGCACAGCAAGCCCTGGATCCTTGATGCTTCTTCTAAATTCTGCTCAGAAGTACACCCGTGCCTGGGTGAACTCATCTCTCTTTCCTGGGTGAGCTCATCTTTCTTTTCGTGTTTAATCCCAGGCAGCTAGAGGAAGCCAGCTGGCTCTTCTGAATCTTGCCTGGAAGATTCTGCAGCCAGACTCACGCCTGCCTGAGCGTCTTCCAAGCTGAGTGTTGGTGAGCTTGCTGCTGCCGTGTACCAGGGTGCCTTTCCTCCAGCCTCCAGGGACACCCCCGTGGCTCCACGAGCCTTCACCAGCTGTGACCTTGAGGCCCTTCCAGCCCAACTCCTACCTGGTATCCGAGTCCTTGACCCTGCTTGAAGCTTCTCCTGCAGCAGTGCCCACTAGCAGGTCCCACCCTGGGTCTCGGTGCCTGCTGGGAAGGAATAAAGCACCCCAAACGCAGGTGTGCACACCACCCCTTCTATTTCGCTCCTGGTTCCGTGGTCAGATTTGGAAAGGGCTCGGTGGGGCGGTTTTCCTTGCAGACCCGTGGCATTGGCTGTGGCCGCCTCTTCCCAGGTGGCGAGCTCGCCCTCATGCCTGGGCCCTGGCCCCCGCATAGACCTGGGCTTCTCACAGGGAGGCCAGGAGGCGGGGTCCTTCACGTAGCTGGTCCCCTAGGGTGGGCTTCCAGAGCAAACAGGAGTGCTGGTCCTCAGAAGCCCCGGACGCCACCTCTGCCACATCCTGTTGGTGAAGCCAGTGGCTGAGGCTTCAGACCCCAGGGCACTGGGATGTCAAAGCCTTTCTGTAGGAGGAGAAGAAAGGATTCGCCTGTGTCTTGACTCGGTCATGGTTCCTGAAACCCTGTCTCCTGCTGGCTCTCTGCTTCCCCGGTCCTCCCAGGATGCCAGCAGCTCAAGGCTCTCTTTGCTTCTGGGGCCTAAATCCCCATCAGGGAAACAGTGACGGTGGCCCCCAGGTCTCCGTGTCTGGATCTGGGGGATCCCAACCTGGGCAGCTCTGGGCCCTGGGTGTCCACACAGCATCCCGTGGGCAGGGGGACTGGAGAGGGCAGGGCTGGGGGACCAGGGGGCAAGGGCTGGGAGGCTGAGGGGCCTGTAGAAGGGCAGGCAGGTTCAGGAGGAGGTTGGGGGGTGGTGGTCTCAGTAGGGGGGAGGGGCAGGGCTCGGGGACGGGCGTGAACAGAGCAGGGGCTTCTGCAGGTCCCCTCCTTTCGCAGACCCCTAGGCTCACCCTTGTGGCATCCCGCTTCCCCACCCAGTTCTTGGGCTCCAGCATGTCGAGGGCCCGTCTGCGTCCTGCTGCACCCCCTCTCCAAATTCCCACAGAACCATGAAGTTCTGGAGTACTGCAGCAGCAGGTCCGCCTGCCTGGAAATGACAGGGCGCTCCCTTGGATGCTCAGCGCTCAGGAGGGAAGACGCCGTGCGGCGCATCACAGGCTTCGGGGGCGTGAGAGCCTGCTCGGGGGCAGGACCCGGGTGGGTGAGGAGCCCAGTTTCCGCTGCTGGTCAGAGGCAGGCTTGGGGGTGCGGGCATTCAACAGCAAGCCCGAGGGGTGGAAAGAGGCTCCAGGGCAGGACCGTGGGGAGCAGTTTATCCATCAGCTGTTCATTCACCTGTAAACTGGACCGAAGGGCCATGCCCGCCGCCAGGAGGCTGTCGTGAGGGGCCTAAGTCTGAAGGGCTCGGTCAGAGCAGCTTTGGGGGAGGAGTTAGACAGTATTCGTTTCGGTGACAAGTTTTCCGGGCAGACAGAGGGGAGCCCAAGGGCCAGAGATGAGGCAGAGGGCCTGGAGCCCTGCTTGGGGTGGGCAGAGCGAGTGGCAAGGCTGAGGGGGCACCAGGCTGTCCTGGGAGCCGTGGGGAAAACCAGGGAGACCCTCACGCAGCTTGGAGACCACCCCTCCTTGTTTTCTCAGAAGTCACAGAGCAGGGAGGGCAGAGGACTGAGGACCCGGGCCCCACTCGCCGCCACAGGAGGGGGTGGAGAGACAGAGCTGCTGAGGGTCGCAGGGCAGGGGCTGGGCTGGCCGCCCGGCTGGCCCCCAGGGCGCTGTGAGTGCTGGCCACCTGGGCTGGGGGGCGTCAGCTGTGCGTGGCCACGGCTCTCCCCTGCCCGCCCGCTGGTGCTCCCCACCAGGAAGTGCTGGCATGGGGGCCAGGACGGGGCGGGCTTCAGGGTGGTGGGCTCCATCACTGCCCAGGAGACTGCCCGGCCCTGGTAGCGATGCTGTGCTGGCTCTGGGGAGGCTGAGACATTCAGCGTCCAGGAAATTCATGGTTATTGCCACCCACTGAATGTCAAATGCATCCATAATGGTGGGGGAGCAGAGCTAAAATACTATCCGTGTTTCAAGTGCCTTTGGATTATTGAAACTGTCCACGGGCGGGGAGCACGGTGGGTGGAGGCGGCGCGGTGGCCGCTCGAGCAGATGTGTCGGAGACTCAGCGGGAGGACGGGGACTCGGGGCAACAGGTCCCTGCAGTGGGGCAGATGGAGCACCCGGCTCTGTGGGGGGACATGGGGGCTGTGGGGCCGGGAGGGGCACAGCCTTGTCGTCCTGGCTCATGAACCCCCATACTAGGCCTGCCCCAGGGAGCCCACATCATGAGAGGCCTGGCTGAGATGACCGCAGAGCGGGCGAGGTGCCCACTCCAGCTCATGCCATGCCCACAGCAGGACCAAGCTGGCTGGGGGACTCTTGACCTCTACCCTCCGTGATGCTTCGTGGAGGAACCAAGGGCCAAGGCTCCCACAGTCCACTTCCCCGAGGCCCACCCCGAGGTTCCAGCACCCGCAGGTCACCCAGCTCCAGCCGCCAACCTTGGAGACCACTCCCCCAAACCCCGACTCATTTGCACCTGCTGCAGGCTTGACCTCACCCCCTGGCTAGGATGGGCTCCCCCTGGTCATGGCTGGGTTCCTGGACCCCTCACACTGACCAGGCATGCGCCCACCTCCTCCGACCCTCCAGGGGCCCCTCGGACGGAGGCTCTGGGAAGAATGAGGGATCCTCAGTGTTCTGCAGGGACCGAGGGGGTGGGGAGGCCAGGGCAAGGCTCGGGAGGGGGCGGCCCCCTGCCCCGTCTCGGTCGCCCCGCAGGGTTTGCTGTGGTCACCGTCCCGGGGTTGCCTGTCCCTGCGGTCAGACAGCGCCCGCCCACCCAGCGTGGCCACAGCTGCCGAGGCTGCCCCCTCCGTGGGAGTGCCAGCCGGGCCAGGCTGCCCCCGCCGTGGGAGTGCCAGCCGGGCCAGGCTGCCCCCGCCGTGGGAGTGCCAGCCGGGCCAGGGCTCTTTCTCTCCGCCCTGCTCTTTGTTTTCTTCCAGTGCCACTCAAAAAGAGAAAAAGAAAAAGGAAAAAAAAAAGGAAGAAATTGCTCAGAGATGATTCAGAGCTTTTTGCAAAAGTGCCTTTTATCGTCATGCAGAGAGGGCACCCCTCCCCACCGGGTAGAAAAGATGTCCAGCGCGTTCTCAGGCCCTGCCTGGCCGTGGCTCTCTCCCGGGTCCCCTACCCCACCGGGGCGCTGCCGAGGGGAGACGTCCCTCTTCCTCGTGGTCGCCAGCCACCCGTAGGCCCGTCCCCCAGCACCCCCAATGCTATTTGTGAGGGGCTTGGAGAGCAGGATGGGGCCTCTGGGGATCTGGGTCAGCTGTGGCGGGGGGGGGGGTGCGTCTGGGTGGGAAGAGGCCTGCGGCCCCCTGGCCTTGACGGGATACCCTGGGTGGCCAGGGCTCAGTTGGGGACAGTCCCCTCCTGCCGGCCGGACCTCCCAGGACGGCTTTATGCCCTCCTCCTGCTTGTCCCCCTCGGGGGGCAACTGCCAGCTCTTACGCTGAAAGGCCTGCAGCGACTACCTTGCCAACTGTGGGGCATCCATCCTTCCTGGCGCTCACCATGCAGGGGCCTGTCCTGACTTGGCCACTGGACGCTCTGCATGTGCAGCAGGGCGGCCCTGCAGCTCCAGGGCAGACGAGAAATGGCCAGCTGTCCCTGGTACCCGTGACCCCTTACGTCGCTGGGTGGGCAGCACCGACCTGGACCAGACCTGCCAGAGGGGCACCTTCTGCCGCCATCCTCCCCGAAGGTATGGCTGGAAGGCCCAGCCCGCAGTATGGCCGCTAGGAGACCTGCAGTCAGACGTGTGCCCGGGCCCCAGCTGGCACAGCTGTGCTTTGATGTTGCAGTTGGGTGAGTGGTGACCCCAGTAAGGTCTGTCTACACCCTGACCCCTGTGCCCTGTGGATACGACTCTAATTAGAAAAAGTGTCTTTGCAGATATAATTAAGGATTTTAAGATCATCTTGGATTATCGAAATGGGCCCCAAATCCTTGTGAGAGAGGCTGAGGGGGTTTGAGACGAGAAGGGCAGGAGGTCTTGTGGGGACCGAGGTGGAGACGGGGGATGCAGCCACAAGCCCAGGGACGCCTGGAGCCCCCAGATGCTGGATGAGGCAGGAAGCATCCTCCCCTGGAGCCTTGGGAGGGACAGAGGCCCTGCTGACACCTTGACTTTGGACTCCCGGCCGCTAGAGCTGAGACAGAAGCGATCTCTGTGGTTGGAAGTCTGCAGTCATCTGCTGCGGCAGCTCCCCCAAGACCTTACAGATGCCAGCCTGTGGGCTAAGGCCACCTCCCTGCGTGGCTCTTCCTCCCGGGCCATGCCACCTGTCCCCTTGGGTCCCACGCCTCCTGTGGCTCCAGACACAAGGGCACGTGTCACCTCTTGAGACCCTCAGTGGAACAGGGCATCTCAAACCACAGGGCTCTGGGGCCCACACCTGCCCTGAGCCCCCAGAGCCTCTCCTTGGTGCCCCGCCCCGCCCCGCCCCAGAACTCCGTAACCATCCCTGGTCAGCCCTGGGCCTTGGCCCCCCAGGACTGGGAGCCTGATCACGGGGTGTCCAAGTGCGTCTCCTGCTCAGGGGTCTGCACAGCCCCCACACGAAGCTGATGAGCCCAGCGGCCCTCCTGATCCCTGGCCTCCTTGTGGGGTCTCAGCAGATTCCTGACCCGCCCTCAGTGGGGGCTCCGGGTCCCCGAGGGAGGAGCTTCAGGCCCCAGCCTGCTCCCACTCTCTGTCTTCCCCCTTCTGGGCCCCGAGTGGTCTTCTCAGGAAAAATGGGCTTTACCATCTCATCTCCTAAAATCACAGAAACCAGGTCTTTCAACATGCAGATGGGGAAACTGAGGCCCAGAGCTGGGAGGGGATCTGACATCCTCCCCTCCCAGGGACCAGGGGAGCTGCCTGGATCCCGTCCTTGCCCTCAGCTCAGCCTCCTGGCTCCATGGCATGGCCCCCACCCCCATCTGGGCCCCTGCTGGTCTATCTGAACTGATGGATGCCTTGGCATTTCCTGGCATTTGCCTTTGACCTGAGGGAGTGCTGACTTCAGCCAGGACATGGGGACAGCAGTCGCAGGGTCTGGAGAGAGGTTTTCCTGTGTGCCCCTGCCCCTAAAACCCCAGGCTGCCTCCTCAGCTCTCCCGGGGGGGGGGGGGGGGCGGGGGGGCGGGGCCTGGCCTGGAGCAAGCTCCTGGGACTGGCACACGTGCTCGGTTCTCACCAGCCCTCAGAGGAGGCTCCTCCACGATACCCAGAACCGTGGGAAGCAGGTAACCCGGGCATCCACCAAGGGTACAGGGGTCAGCAGATGGGTCAGCGCCAGGGCCCCACCAGGCCTGCGGACAGAAGCCCCTCCAGAAACAGCTAGAAGAGGAGCAAAGCCTATGCCCTCACCAAGGTTGGACTGGGACCAGAGCTTGTGACAGGCTCACCAGGGCCTGCTGGTGGCGGTTGAGCTGCCTTGGAAGGGAGTGGGGGCCGGCAGACGTGGGACAGACATATCTGAGCCCAGAGGATGCTGCAGTCCTGGAAGGAGCATGTCCTCTCCTGGGTCAAAGCAGTCAACCAAGGCCTTGCCTCCTCCAGGAAGCCCTCCATGATCCACGTGGCCAAGTGCAGAAGAAAGAAAACCCTGTCGGTATATTCCTGACTTCTGTCCCTAATTCATCCCAAATCATGAGTTCTAAAGGAAGCTGTGGTGTCTCCGCTGTGGCTTCTGGTGTCCAAGAGGGACTGACCATGACAAATGGACACCAACTGGGCAAGGGCTGAGTGTTGGGAAGATCCAGGCTCGGCAGAAATTGTTTTGAGAAGGAACTGTCTGATGAGAGAGTTGTGCTGCCCTGTTGACCACATCCTGTGCTCATGGACAGAAGGCTGGGTGGGCCCCGTTTTGTGTAAGGGGCCCAGGCCAGGGACACTCAGCAACAGGCTGGAGTCCCCAGAGGCACTTGCGAGCCAGGAGGGAGCCTGGGTCAATCTCTTGGATCAGCCTGGAGATTGGCCAGGAGTCAGGGCGCGTGCCCTGGAGCCTTGGGGCATCAGTAGATCCTGCCCAGAGCCTGTACCCCAGCCTTGCCCTGGAGGCTGTGCCGCACCCACTGTCCCAGGGGAACCCATTCACAGAGGACCCCCAGGGAAGCCCACGGTGCACAGGAGGAGGCCTCCATCCTCCCGGGGTGTTGCAGCCCCTGACCATCCATGCTCTCCCTTCTCACAGCTGGGGTCCTGTCCTCCGGCCTCCGGAGAAGCTGCTGGGAGTCTTATAAAGGCCAGATTTCATGGTCCAGAACGTAGGACCATAAAGGCCACAATTACTTATTGGGGTCAATTGTTTGGAGCCCCCAGGGGCAGGAAGGGCTGGTCTGGGCTGGGCCTCGCTGAGGGGGGATAGAGCAGTCCAGACCGGGCCCTGGGTCACCTGTACTTGGCTCAGCCTCAGGAAAGATGGGGGGCGGGGGGGGGGTCGGTCAGCTTGCCGTGTGACACAAGGCTGGAGCTGACCAGGAGCGGGTGACACTCGGGGAGGAGGGACCTCCTGACTGTGGTTCTAATTCCCTCCGGAATCAACCTGATCCCTTCCCCTCAGGGCCCTCAACCGTCAGAGGAGGCGGTTCAGTTGGGAGAGCTCTGGCGTGGAGCCCTCATTCTTGGGTGTGGTCGGAGAACAAGCCCTGGGGAGCGACTTCAGCAGATCCTGCCGGGGCAGCACCACCCTGGGGTCTGTGCAGCTGGTGGGACCGCTGAGCAGACCCCCGAGCAATTCCAGGAGGGCACTCCCGGGGTGCGCCTAGGGTAGAGCAGGCTGGTCCAGGTCACTGGACGCAGCGGGTCACCCTGGGTCGGGTGATGGGTTCAGCTGTGCAGCCCTGTGGGTTCTCTAACTCCCAATGAGACCCGTCCACCAGGACTCCAGCTGCCCTCGGCAACGGGGCTGAGTCCACGTTCCTGGAGGTGACTGAATGCTCACCAAGGGTCTCTCTCTTTTCCGGCGGGGGAAGGAACACAGTGACCCCTCTCCTTCCTCCACCTCCAGCTCCCACCTTCCCCCCTTTCTGGGTCATCTGGGGACTGAGACCATGGTCAGTAGGAGCTGGGAGGCCCCAGGCTCATCAGAAGTCCACACAGAAAACACTGGCTTTTTTCTCTGGCTTTGTGCTCACGGGTGGTATGAACCCTCGGAGGTGGATGTCGGGGAGGGCTGCGGAGTTGCCAGAGCCGAGAAGCCAGATCAAGGCACTGAAACGGTGCCCAGAGCATTCTCTAACTGCAGTGCAACTGCTAGAAATCATGGCAAAAAGACAGAACACCCAGGCTCGTGGGATTAAACAAACAACCCATCAGTCAAAGAAGAAACCATAATACGCTAAGCAGTCAGATGAATAAATTAGAAAAAAAAAGGAGATTTAAAAAGAAGAGCAGAAATTAGTGAAAAAGAATATAAATACACCCAAAAAAGGGCTCAGTAATGCCAAAACGTTGATCTTTGAAAGGGTTTATGAAACTTATAAAGCTCTGGTAGGTCTGACGAACAAGAGAAAATGCCTGAGATTCGGAGTGAGAAAGAGTCTCCACAGTGTTTACAGATCCCAAAAATTCACGAAGAGGAAGAATTAAACGGAGTATTATCAGTTTATGTCAGTGTGTTGGAAACATTTGATAAAACGGACGACTTCTAGGAAAATACACCTAACAAAACTGACAAATAGAGAGAGCCTGAAAAGTCCTCACCCATGACTATTAAAGAGATCAGACATAATCGAAAGCCTTCCATCAGAGAAAACCCCAGGACTAGGTAGCCATCACGCGTGAGTTTTGCTCAACGTTTGAGGAGGAACTAATGACAATTTTATACATTTTTTAAAAAGTAAACTCTTCCAAGTGACAGTAACAGAGGGAGATCTTCCCAACTTATTTTATCTGGTGAGGGTAACTTTAATACAGAGACACAAACAAGAAAGCATGATGGAGGATCTCACTTATCGATACAGATGCATGTTAAATAAAACATCAGCAAAGTGAACTTTTTCAAAAGGTCATCCATCGTGTGCAAGTCCGTCTATTCCAGTGTCATAAAGTTAAACAGAAAATCTATCAGTGTAATTACCCATAAAAAGTTATTAAAGAAGAAAAATTATATGATCATCTCAAACGATGCACCAGAAATGTTTGATAAAATCCAATACTAATTAACAACAAAAGTATCTATTAGTGAACTTGGAGTAAAAGAGAACTCTTTAATACAATGAAGAATATTTTTGTAAGACATGCAAAAGCATAATACTTACTGGTGAGATAGAAAGGCTTTCTCTCTATGATCAGTTATCAGAAAAGAGTGCCCCCTGAGCCCAGTTCTGGAGGCCCTGGATGAATCTGTCAGAGAGGAAATAGAAAGGGGATAAGAATCTGAAAGACAGAAGCAAAACTTTCCTCATTTAAAGATAAAATTGTTGAGCATACTAAATATAATACCTTATTAGAATTGATAGTTTAGCAAGGTTATTGGATTAAACAATAGTACACACAATTCAATTATGCTTCTATAATCCTCCATTTAACAATCAGAGAATAAAGCTTAAAACAAAGATGCTATTTGTAAAATATCAGAAAACAGTCAACCCTCTATATCTGTGGGTTCTGCGTCTGTGGAGCCAACTAACCACTGATAAATTTTGCTTGAAACCGCAAACTTGGAATCCTCAGACACGGGGAGCGGACGGTGCCTCAGCGCTTTATATGATGCACTGAGCATCTGGGACTCTGGTATCCTAGGGGTCAAGCAGTGGGCAGTCCCAGCACCGGCCCCCGAGGGCATGGAGGGAGGGACTGTACCTCGGAATGAACCTAACAAAACAGGGCTAATATTTCCACTCAAAAGTCTATTAAGCATTATTGAGAGAAATCTTTAAAAACTTAAAGCTTCATTTTGAAAAAGACCATGAAAATGATGGTCATGGATATTAAGATTCGATATTTTTAAGATTTAAAATTTCTCCAAATCAATTTAATATTTCAATACAATACCATTCAGAACCCCAACAGATCTGTTCCCCTGAGTGTGTGTGTGTGTGTGTGTGTGTGTGTTGTGACCAGGAGATTCTACGATACAAAAGACCAAGAATAACCAGGACACAGAAGGAGGAGGAGAAGGGACCTGATTTTGACATTTGCTGTGATGTTATTAATAAAACTGAGACAGGATGTCGTTGGCAAAGCAATAGACGTGAATAGTTTTAAGTGAATAACCTTGAAACAGACCCGTGCATAGATAAACACGCGGCTCGCGAGGAATGTAGCACCAAAGAGCAGTGAAGAACTAACGGAGTGGGGGACGATCAGACATCCGAGGGGATCCAAGTGAACTTGAACTCTACCTTACACCACACTCTGGAATCATTCCAGGTGGGCCGGAAAGCTATGTGTGAAAGGCAGAATAATAGGCTTGAGGAGTTAACGCAGAAGAAGAGCTTCACGCTGTTGGGATAGAAAACATTTTATCATCACTAACCCTAAAGGAAAATATTGATGCATTCAACTACATCAAAATTAAGAACTTCTGTTCATCAGAAGACATCATTCACAGAGGACAAATACAAGCCACAAAACGGGAAACCGTATTTGAAAAAATAAAGGGCTTATATTCAGAATTTAAAACAGCCTCCTAGAAACAAAAAGAAAAACTGATGGACAATGGAAAAAAAGCCAGAGACACAAACACTTTACCGAGGAGGATATCCAAAGGCCCCATAAACGTGGGGAAAAGTATCGAGAATTGTTATGAAAATGGAAATTAAAACCTCAGGGATATATCATTACCTCGGCACGAGAATGGATTTAAAAAAAGACCGACGATAAAAGGACTCATGCAATGGATCTCATTGCTGTAGCCGGGTGTGTGAGTCGTCACCACCAACTTAGTGGACTTCTTGCCGATACCCGGGTAAGGAGATGTGCAGAGCTCAGACTGAAAGACTCCACCCCAGGAACTCAGCTCAGGGAAACACGTGCGCCTGTGTACACAAGACGCACGTCAGGACGGGATGTTAAGTAAGACGTCCCCACCCGGGAAAACCAAACAGTGATGGTAAAATGGGTAGATTTTACTCCTTTTGCCAGAAAAGTGGTAAAAGCAGCAACGCCCACGCGATGAATCCTCAGAACGCCATGTCAGGTGAAAGAAGTCAGAAATGAAAAAAGTGCACGTGAGTGAAACTGGAGTGATGAACAGCAGGCTACTATAAGATTGCGGCAGTGACCTTGGGCTGTGCCCTCAAGGTCCCAAGGGCACATTCTTGGTGGATCTCAACACCTTCCGGGGGGCAGAGGGATTCGTGGCTGGAAGGCAACTGGGCAGCTAGAACATAGAGACGCAGACCATGAGCTGCGGACCCAGCCAGGACAGCTGCACCTGCGGGAAAGTCTGGGAAATACCCAAAGAGCTAGAGCGTATGCATCGCCTGGCTCCCTACCCGAGGAACGCAGACCCCATGAACTAGGACGGGGAGGGGCCTGCAGGAGTACTGACTTTACCAGCTCGCTTCCCTTCCTTCCTTCTCGCCCCTCCCCCTTCTCTTGCTCATGTGGTCCCATCTCTGGGCCCAGTGTGCGTGGGGCTCAGGGACAGAGCAGGCCTCCTGGAGCAGGACATCCAGACCATCCCCAGAACAGGCCTCCTGGAGCCCCACCTTCCCTCTTCAGGTCCTGGCGTGGGACCTCCCTCCTCCAGGGCCAGGGGGTGAGCAGGCTGGCTGGAAGCTGGTGGGGAACAGGGTGGCATCCCCCACCCACCACCCCACCAAGTTGGCAAGATAAGGTGTGTGTCCAAGTGCCAAGGAGTCAGGGCCAAGGAGGAGGTCACTGTTGTTGAGTTGCTTCAGTTGAGTCCGACTCTTCGTGACCCCATGAACTGTTGCCTGCCAGGCTCCTTCTGTCCATGGGATTTTCCAGGGAAGAATACTGAAGTGGGTTGCCATTTGCTTCTCCAGAGGATCTTCTCGACCCAGGGATTGAACTGGCCTTTCCTGCATTGGCAGGCAGAGTCTTTACCTTGGAGCCACCTGGGAAGCCCCAAGGACGACAACCCTGGAGCAAAGACGGTCTCCCTAGGTCAGCACCCTGGTCAGCGCTCTGCAGACAGTACCCCTGCTGGAGTCTCGGTGGCGTAGGGGTGATGGTGGTGGTGATGGTTCAGGTCGGGGGTTGCTCCCGATGTGCAATGACTTCACCTAGATGCCCGGCTCCTCCCACCTGCACAACGGTGAACCCCATGCCACTGTGTCCTTGACCCCTGATGGCGGCCTCAGGGCATGGAATCTGGAGTGAATCCTGGGAGAGCAGGACAAGGACTTGTCAAGGGGGGACGGGGTACCCAGGCCCCCAGGGAGGAGAGGATTCCCCATGCACGGTCCTAGGGCTTCCAGGCCCCCACCGATCGCCCCTTCTGCTGCTTGATCGCCCCTTCTGCTGCTGTGACCACCAGCCCACCAGGACCTTGGCTTCTCTCCACGGGCCCCGGGCCCCACCACACACATTCCTCCAACATTTCCCCAGCAAATGCCTGCCAGGCTCCTGCCCTGCCTCGGCCCTGGGTGGGGGGCTTGAGGGAGCAGGACCCTCTGTGCAAACTCTGTGGGCTCCTGGGCCCATGCCCGGGAAGCACCCCCTCCCAGAGAAGGACTCGACGTGAGCCAGCCCCTCGGGAGATGGGCACTCGTGGGAGGGGCCTGGCCGCTGGCCCGTGAGCATTCATAAACCTCCTCAACAAAGGTCCTCCCCTGGCCCAGCAGAAAGCCCGGCTGCCCGTGTTTACCCAAAGGCAGTAAGGACGGCCGGGCCCCGCGGGGCAGTCAACTGCGGCAGAATGGGTGGGCCACTGTGGATGGGATGGAGGCACAGGCAGGCATGGGCCGGGGAGAGCGCGGGTGGGGGAGCGGGGTGGGGGCGTCCAGGGCCTCACTGCAGTGTCTCCCGGCCGCAGTCTCCCACCGGAGGACACCGGGGCTGGGTCAGCCCTGCCTTTCCTCGGCGGGCTGCTCGCTTCTGGAGGGGGTGGCTTCTGTCCCCGGGCAAGCTCACGGGGGCTCTCACGCTGTGACACCCACGGGCCCCCATCCGCAGCCCCTGCTGGGAGGTCTCGCCCAGCAGCTCCAGGGCTCCTGCTCTGCCCGCCACGTCTACACCCACTGTGACTCATGCTGGGGGCCCTGCTTCCCATCTGGGCCCGACAGTTCAGACAACTGAGGTTCTCTGGACCTCACCGCTGGGAGTGCCCGGAATGTCCGGCTGAGGCTTGTCCGGGCTCTTGGCAGGGGATGCAGGAGGGCAGGGTCTCTTTGCGGGGCAGAGGGTGTCAGAAGGCACCCCCTCCGCTGGATGCTAGTGTTGGGACCAATGGCGGGGAGCCCAGGGGTGGTGGTAAACGAAGGGGCCGTTTCTTTCATTCCCAGAGTTTCAAGCTCTCTCTAGATCCCTACTGGGACTGGAGCCTGCTGGCCCAACGCGGCCCCCTGGGGCAGCCCCTCGTCCTCTGGGGGCTGGGGGGACCCTGACTTGAAGGTCGCACCCTTTTCTGAAGCACACAGGCACCGCGGGCCTCCCTGGACACCGTTGCTCTCTCTGAAGTTCCTCCCGGAGCTGGAAGGACGGCTCCCCAGTGGAACCTTCTGAGGACGGGTGCCCTGCCGGCACCGTGGACCCCGGGGCAGCTGGCGGACCACCCTCAGGTTCCTGAGCTGCGGACACTGGGTGGGGGGTAGCGTTGGTCTCAGCTGCTCAGCATCGGCTCATCCGGTGACCGGTCCAAGACTGCAACAGCGTCTGCCTTGGGGAGGCCCCACCCCTCGGGGTCCCTGAGCCAGGCCAGGGGAGCCCTGGTTCTGCTCCGGCCAGCCCTGCCTGTCCAGTGACCTGGGCGGCACTGCCCGCTCCCCAGCTGGGTCTTGGTGTCCTCTTCTGGAGCCGGGCGGTGGCTGCATGGTCTGTCCGGGCCTTTCTAGACCCGCCAGGTGACGCTTTGACACCTGGGGGTCCAACGTCCCTTTGCTCTCGTTGCTGAGCCTCCACCCTGGGCGCTGGGTGCCTCCCCACCGCTGCCCACGCCCCGGGAGAATCAGGTGCTGGGTCCACCCTGGGCAGTACGGGGCCTCTCCCCCAGCGGCTAAGCGGGGATTTGCTTAATCCAGGCTAACAAGCCAGCCACAGCTTGCCGTGCAGAAACGATGCGATTACACAGCTAATCGGCCCAGCCGCCCTCCACCACTGAGGGGCCTCTGCTTGGTCTGTGGGCAGCGGTCTTGTCCTCAGTATTTCATCCCTGATGAGCGGGGCTCCGTTCTCCTGGAGGGAGCCTGGAGTGAGGCCCGTGACCCGGCTGTTCGGCGTGAGGACCTCCGCCCAATGCCCCCTGTCCTGCGGTGAGGCTGTCCCTGGGCTGGTTTCCCCACAGGCTGTGGACAAAGGCAACACTCCTGGTTTCCGTGGTGATGGCCTGTGACCACCCCGCGCCCCCGGCTCTGGGCACCTGCCTGGAGGGGTGGGATCTGGTAGCCGAGAGGAGGTGGGGTAAGGTTTTCTGCTTCCCCTCCCCCAAGGCCCAGCGTGTCCAGTTTGTAAGATGAGCTCACGGTCTGAAACACGCCAGCGCCTGGCTCTGACCTGGGACCATTACGAGCAGCAATTTCTCAGCAGGAAATTGACATGTAACCAGGAGGACTCGGTGGAGAAGCGGTGCTGGGCTCGCGGCTTGGGCAGAGGGGGGAGCTGTGCGGGCGTGGATGCCACCGGCAGAGGGGGGACAGCCCGCAATGGCCTCCCGAGCAAGGGCCCCGCGACGGCCCTGGTGGGCGGCACGTCAGGGCGGCAGCCCTCAGTCTGGGCCCCGGTGGAGACCTGCCGCCCGCGTCTGTTGGGGCCGGTCTGTGGGCTTGGCCACTCAGCAGCAGCTTCTCCAGCCTCCCTGCCCTGCAGGGATGCAGATCTGCAAGACCAGGGCCTGGGTCCCACTTGCCCCCTGCAGCCGGGCACACGGCCCCTCGCAGACAGTGAGGTGCCCCCTCCCGCCCTCAGCTCCCCCAGGCGCTCGGAGGGGCTCCCGGACCACCTGCCTGAGAGATGCTGCCTGCACCATTGCCAGCTGCAGGGCAAGCAGTCGCCCCAGACTCAGCTGCTAAAAGCCACACACTTATTCCCTCACAGGCTCTGTGGGTCGCAGGTTCTCTGGGTCAGGGTCTCTCAGGGCTGTGGGCTGGGTATCAGTCGGCCTGGGGGCGGCAGCTGCCCCAAACCCCTGAGACGCCACGGGGAGGTGGTGCAGGGCTCAGGGGGTGCCTGGGACAGGAGGGGTGTTTCCGCATTGCTCCAGGAGCCCGTCCTGCCTGGCACCGTCTCCTCCGGGCACAGGTGGCTGTGTCCTCTGGGAGGACGGGGCTCTGCCAGCCCCCACTGAGCCTCACCCTGAGGACTGGGGAGGCTGGGGGAGGTGGGGGCTTCTCCCTGGGCACCACAGCATGCCCGGTCAGACGCTCACAGTGGACCTTCCTTCCCCCTCCTCTCCACCCTCCCTCACGTCCTCCCCAGGCATCCCCTTCCTCCTCCCGGTCCTTCCCGAGGGTCCAGGGGTGGGCCCTGGGCTGGAGCCCACCACTGCACAAAGTGGACAGAGCCCTCTCCTGATCCTGCCCCCTCCTCAGTTGGCAGAGTGGCCTTGAGCCAGTCACACCTCTTCAAGGAGCCTGTTTCCCTGTCTCCCGTGGGTGATGAGACTAGATTTATTTCCTTCTTTTCTTTAATCTTGGAGCCATAGAAACCCAGGGCTGGGGGTGATCAGCCCCTCACCATGCATTCATCTGCTCACTCATCAGATAGTCGCTGTACCTCTCCCGCAGAGGGGAGGACGGGGGCCCCCCAACTGACCATGCGACCCAAGCCTCAGAACCCGTACATGTGAGCTCCCTTGGAGAAAGGATCTTTGCAGAGGTAATTAAGGCAAGGCTCTCGTGATGAGATCACCCACGCGCTCAATCCAACGACAAGCGTGCTAACGAGAGACACACCGGAGGAGGGAGTCACACCGGAGGAGGGAGTCACACCGGAGGAGGGAGTCACACCGGAGGAGGGAGTCACACCGGAGGAGGGAGTCACACCGGAGAAGGGAGTCAAGGAAAGACAGGGTTAGGGATACAGCCTGAAGCCGAAGAAGAGGCTGGAAGTGGCAGGAGACCCCTCCCCTGGAGCCTCTGGGGGGAGTACAGCCCCCTCCCCAGCACCTGGACTTGGGTCTCCTGCCTCCGGAACTGTGAAGGAACACGTTTCTGCTGTTTTCCACCCCCTATTTTGCGGTCATGGGTTATGGCAGCCCCAGGAGACACGCAGCTCCCGTGAGCGCTGCCTACGGAAGGGGACAGAGACCACAGGGACGGTTATCCAGGAGGGGAAGTGGGCCGGGGCGGGACGCATGGAGTGGGGGCCTCTCTGCCCTCGTCCTCTCCCCGCCTTCTGAGGCCCTGCAGGACCAGCAATCCACCAGCCCACCGCAGTTATAAACAGCTTCCAGAGTCCTTAAGCCTCAGGGAGGACGACCTCCCATCTCAATAACGATCTGCTCTCGGACATTATGGGGAGTGGGCTGACCGGCCAGGGGAATGTCCTCCGATGGACGCAGGATCTACTCTAATGGATGTGTGACTGCGTGTCCCTCCAGAGTCTCTCAAAGTTTGCACAAGGCAAGGAATTTAAGCGCGACCCCAGTGAAGTGCCTTACGGTAAAAATAGTTACCATGTTCTGATCGCAGGACGTGAGCTCACCAATGAGCGAGGCAGTTAATTCTCTTTGAGAAGAAATAACCGCAGCGTCAGATTTAACCACCAAGCTACTTAATATAACTTCCGCCCAATTTTGCAAATCATTATTTCCGAAGTTAATGGGCAGGAGGGGACGAATGGAGCGAGGCTGCTGGGAGGCTCAGGGAGGCTGGTGATGAAGCCACGGTGGAGGGCATGGGGCTCGTGGCGGGACCTTCAGGCTGACCCCAGGAGGAAGCTGCTGCAGGGGAAGGACCTGCTTTGGGAGCTTCACCAGGAAGGGCTTCTCCACCCTGGATGGAGGTGGTGGCTTTGGCGGGTGTGGGGCAAGGACCGCAGAGGCTGAGTCCAGGGATGCATTTGGGCCACCCGCCCTCCCAGTGCCTGCCATGTGTCTCCCCGCCTCAGCTTGTTGCCCGAGAATCCATGCACCCCAGTTTTTTAGGATGTTACTTTTGCTAGAGCCTTCTTCTTTTATTTGCTCCCCACACATCCAGGGACAGAGGGCCTGTTCTCTCCTTCCTGCAGGACTCTAGTGACAGCTTCCGGGAACAGGAAACCAGACCAACGTGTCACCGAGAGTGGAGGTCCGGCTGCTTGCTGCTCTAAAGCCAACCTCGAGAGGCACGCTTGGTGGAAAGGAAAACTTACTTTATTTCCTAGGCCAGCAAACCGGGAGGAAGGCAGACTCGGGTCCAACGGCCGACACCCGCCTGCCAGTCGGTGGGCAGGAGCTTTTAAAGGCGGAGTTTCAGGGATATATGGGGGCGGGGGCCACATGTAGAAACGGCGCAGGCAGCTCCGACGCTCATCTTGAATCTGGTCATCGGTGGTCTGATCGGTGTCCTCTTGATTAAATACAATCCGCCTTCAGTTTCAGGGTCAGTTTGTTCCCGTTTCCTTGAGGTCACTTTTCAGAATCGTGGCAGCTTATGTTGTGGCCAGGAGCTCCCCAGGTGGTGCGGTGATAGAGAATCTGCCTGCCAACGCAGGAGACGCGGGAGACGCGGGAGACGCGGGAGACTCGGGAGACGCAGGAGACGCGGGTTTGATCCCTGGTATGGAAGATCCTCCGGAGGGGGAAATGGCAACCCACTCCAGTATTCTTGCTTGGAAAATCCCAAGGACAGAGGAGCCTGGCGGGCTGCAGTCCATGGGGTTGCAAAGAGTCAGCCATGACTGAGTGCGTGTGCGCACACACACACATGTCGTGGCTACAGTTTGGTCATCATACAGTTAACTTCTCCACCTGGTGGGGTTTCAGTATCTACAACACAGCTCACGGGATATGGCTCAGAATATTATGTGTAGCCCTTGAGAAGGAACTAAAGGTCCTTGACTTTGCTTAATGATTAAGCTATTATTATCCTGTCCTGACTGTTTTCCTTTGCTTCTGCATTTTCTCACTTCACTGAATAGACTTATTCTTTGACTAAAGTTTTCCTGCAGACAAAAGGCAGGTGGAGGACCTGGGGGGCTGCAGGGGGAGGACCACAAGGTCCTGCTGTTTCAGACAGAGACTCGGCAGGGCAGTTCAGTGCTTCACGACAGCAGACTGCTGCAGACACTTCCTAAAGACACCCAGTTCTGCATCCTCGGAACCCGTGAACACGAGCTTCCCTGGAACATGGGACTTGGCGGATGCAAGCAAGTCGAGGATCTTGAGATGAGGAGGTTATCCTGGGGGACTCAGGGAGCCTTAAATGCAATCACGTGTCTCCTTATGAGCGGGAGGAGAGGACAGCTGATGAGAGGACGAAGAGGGGAGGGGAGGCGACCACAGAGGCAGAGGTGGGGAGGCAACCACAGAGGCAGAGGTGGGAGTGATGCTGCCGGGAGCCAGGCAGTGAAGGCAGGACGGGAGCTGGAAAAACACGGAGAACGGATTATCCCCGAGAGCCTCGGAGGGGAGCACAGCCTTGCCAACACCTGAGTTCAACCTAACGAAACCTATTTCAGATGGCTTTTCCAATGTCCAGACTTCTAAGATAACACATTTCTGCTGTTTTAAGCCATCAATTTAGTGGTAACTTTTTTAGCCTCAATAGGGCTTCCTTGGTGGCTCAGATAGTAAAGAATCTGCCTGCAATGCCAGAGACCCAGGTTCGATCCCTGGGTAGGGAAGATCCCCTGGAGGAGGTCATGGCAACACACTCTAGTATTCTTGCATGGAGAATTCCATGGACAGAGGAAACTGGTGAGCTACAGTCCAGGGGTCACAAAGTGCTGGACACAGCTGAGTGACTAACATTTTCATTTTCAGGAATATGCTCCTGAAACAAGAAGTCTGAAGGCAGGTGTCACAGGCATTGAGAAGGAGGTAACGATGTGATCAAGGACCTAGGCTCCTCTCCTTTCCCTCAACCATCCTTAAATGTTGACTGTTTGTGCTTTGGCTTGTCACCTCATGGACATAAACTGGCTGCCACAGCTCCAGGCATCACATCCTCACATGACATCTAAAGCAGGAAGGGATGAAGGGTGGGGTGGGAGGAGTTGCTTCTCCTTATGTGATTCTTTCATCAAAAAGGACATTTTTTTCCAGAGCCCAAATGGTGTACTTCCTAGGCTGGTCCAGCCAAGGGCATATGGTTATTCTGGGCCAGTTGATTCCAAAGGGAATAGACCTCTCTGGTTGGCTTAGACCAATCCCAAGTCATGTCCGGGGTGGGCACAGGTTCCCCCACACATGGGCTCTGCTGACAGGTTGTCGAGGGGACGGCCTCTCCCGTGGTCACTGTGGTCCAGCCCTCCTCAGCCTGAAGACTCTCCTTCATTTGTCCCCAACCCCTGCTGCCTGGAAAAGACAGACAGACCCCGGGACCCAGTGCTCATAGGCTGTGGGACAGAGGAGGGTGCTTGGCAGGTTTCAGGGCCGGCTTCCTGGAGGAGGCGGAGGTAACCTGGAGGTGTGGTGGGGAGAGCCCTGGCCGAGTTCCCTGGGGCTGGGGCCAGCACCTCGTGGGACACTCGGCGCCCTGGGTCCTGGGGCAGGGGGGGTGGGGCCCTTTCCTGCTGCTTCGTGTCCCCCCGCAGCCCCCAGACCCCAACCTGGCCCTGCAGTCATGTCTCTGGAGACCGTGCTGGCTTGCCCCACCTCGGGCAGTCCCTCTGGGCCTGCCGCTGGGGCCTGCAGTGCCCACCCACACAGGACTTGCACGCTGGGTGGCCTCCACCCTCCTTACCACACCCCTGTCCCAAGAGCCCCACTGGCGGGGCGGGGCCTTTTGTTGAACAAATGAGCAACTGATGAGTGCCCCCCACACCTGTCAGGACATCCTCTGGCCTCTGCACACCCAGTGCCCCATTCCCTCAGCCTGCCTTGCCTGTCCAGGAAGACCCACAGGCTGGTCCGGTCTGGCTGGCGTCCAAACGTCTGGTGAGGCTGGTGGGGGCCCTTGGACTTGACCTGGCAGCAGTGACCACAGCTGGCTCTGGACAGGGCTTCTGGCCTACCCCCAGGGTAGGCTGTCCCGGGGGCACCCTCAGCTCTCCACCTTGGGGGGCATTTCCTATTCTCAGGTCTCTTGGGGGGGCGGCTCTGAGAACACTGTTGGGGCGGGAGGGGAGGTGAGGCTGCCCCACAGCCCTCCTGGAGCCCCCACCATGCCTTCCTCCGAAAGCCCCGTCCCCACCCCCACGAGGCCGCCAGCCGGGGCCCCTCCCTTTCTCCCGTGTGGGTTCTGCCCCGCCCCGCCCCGCGCGCAGCAGTTGGGTGAGCCTGGAGCCCTCCTGACGTTGTTTTTATTTATTTACCTGAATACTCTAAACAGCTGCTTTATTGAGACTCATCCATCACAAGGCTTAATTAAAACAATGCTGAGCATCTAACAGCGTGGATCACTAAAGCAAATGTTTGTTTTGCTGCCGTCAATTAGGGCTGTGTGCGTGGAGCAGCAGCCTGGCAAGGAAGCCGCGTGTGGCCCTGACCCCTAGCAGCCCCTGGAAGCCGGAGGCAGGGCTGCTGAGAGGGCGGGAGGGAGTGGGGGGGTCGGGGGCGGCCCTCCCGGTTCTGTGCCTGGATGGCAGAGGAAGGGCCCTGGAGCGGAGGGGTCTGCCCTGCCCTGACACCAATCCACACCCCCCCACCCCTACCCATCCTCATCCTCTGAGCTGGAAATCTGAGTCCCACTCCCCAGGGGCGGTGGAGGCTTCTGCTGTCCTCCAGCAGTGACGCAGGCCGATTCCCCGATAGCCATGGGATGGGCTTGGAGAGACGCAGTGGAGGAGGGCGGTCCAGGGGGAAGGGCCTGGCCAGCAAGGGTCCCCCACCCCCCCGACCCCCGCCCCCCCAGAGGGTCCCCCTAGGAGATTCCTGCAGCTGCTGCAGATGAATTACCACCAACTGCCTGCCTTAAAGCATCACGACCTTATTACCTCCTGGTCTGGAGGTCAGAGGTCTGACTCGGGTCTCACCAGGCTGAGGTCAGAGTGTGGACAGGGCTGGCTCCTTCCAGAGGCTCCAGGGGAGAGGGTTTGGGGCCTCGGCCAGCTGCGAGAGGCCACAGACATCCCTGGGTGAAAGCCAGGCCTCCCCTGGCACAGCCAGCCTCGGGGCACCAGGCCCCAGCTCTCCATCTGTCCCCGCCCCTTCCCCGTGAAGGCCTGTGCACACCTTGGCCCCAGGCCCACAGTCCAGGACAGTCCACACCTGCGGGTCCCGAATCACACTGCGGGCCCCTCAGCCACAAGCGCAGGGTGATGGGGCTGTCTCGAGGGCAGGATGTCGGGAGAGGGCGCAGACTCACGGACACGGGTGGTACAGCACCCAGGCCCCCGTTCCTGAAGGGGTGGCGGAGCTGGACGGGGGGCAGGGCCAGGACCACTGCATCACAGTCAAGCTTGGGGAGGCCCAGCGGGCCCAGCGGGGGCTGGCAAGGCTCCCAGGTCCTGGTCCGTGTGTGCTGCCCATGATGGCCAGGGGCTGGCGCCCATCCAAGCCTCCCAGCCCGTCCCAGTTCATCCCATGTCGGGTGCCCAGACCCTGAGAACCAGGAGCAGTTATGGGGCAGAGGGCCCTGGGGGTCCCCCCCTTTATAGGACGGGGGGACAGGTGAGCAGCTGCTGGAGCGGCAGGGGCCAAGGAGGCCAGAGGGCGCCCAGGCCGTGGGTGACCCAGAGCCCTGGGCGGGGGCGGCGGGGGGGGGAGGGAAGGGGCAGCCCATCCACGGGGTCCAGTGTGGCCTCAGGGTGACCTTGGAGACTGTGAGGATGCCTTCCTGGGGAAAGAGCCGGGGCGAGGAGGAAAGAGGGACGTGAGCTCCGCCCGAGTGGATGGGGCACCAGGGCTGGCTTGGGATCAGCTGGGGGTCCAGAGCAGGAGGCCCCCTCCCCCAGGAGCCGGGAGCAGGGGCAGTGGCCGGCACAGCCTTTAGGAGCGTGGGGTGTGGCTGTGCTTGTGTTAACGACGCTCCTGTGATTGGCCCCAGACGTCCTGTGACTTCGTGCGCTGGACTCTCCGATCTCCATCCCGCCCCCGGCCTGCAGGACGGGCCCCTCGTAAGGCGCAGGCCTTCCCAGGGAGACCCTGGAAGCTGGTCCTTCCGGGGGGTCCACCTCCCCAGCAAGGCGCCCCTGGTCACTCAGACTCGAGGAGCCCACCGTCTCACCCACGTGACCCTGTTCTCTCTGTGACCAACACAGCCCCTCTGAGACAGACTAGCTGCTTCTGTGCCAGGCCCCCCACCAGGGTTAAGTTCCACGGGGTGGGGTGGGGGCCACAGGAAGCTCACCCCCCCCCCACGTGCCGTCTTGGGAGCTCAGACTCCCCTTTGCTGGAAGCCCTCCCCTCTCATTCAGAGGTCACTTCCTGTGTGCTCTCCTGTCCTAAGGGAACCTCCGTCTGTGAGGCCCCGTCTCTCCCCCGGGACACTGCAGGCCAGGCCCCCAGCCCAGCCCCTCACCCTCTCTCCTCCCAGAGCTGGGTGACCTGGGTGGAGGCAGTCTGAGCACTCACTGAGGCAGGGGACACAGCTGACCCTCCGTGTTCCCATCTTCCCATTAGGACCAGGACCAGTCCTCCTCACGAGGCTCCTGCAGGACCCAGTGGAAGTGGACACTGCGCCCAGAGCAGGGTGGGTGGGTGAGGATTACACGGAGCCCAGAGCGGGCTGGGTGAGTGAGGAGTGAGGATGGACACGGAGCCCAGAGCGGGCTGGGTGGGTGAGGATGGACACGGAGCCCAGAGCGGGGTGGGTAGGTGGAAGTGGGGGTCTAAGACTCCTGGCTGCCCTCGTTGTAGAAACCCTCTCATTCACTGTCACCGTGGGCCCTGGGGAGTGACTGAGGTGCTGGCAGCAGCTCTGCCAGCCCGGGAACCCTCGGGGGCCGCTCCGGCCGGCTGGGGTGCTTGGTGGTCATTCAGCTCCTTGGGGTGTCTTTCCCCTGAGGAGGGGATGTCCTCCCAGGACGCCCTTCCTCTCTTCCAGCCTCGTCCGTGTGGCTGTGGTCCCTGCTCCCACCCCACGGGCCCCCAAGGTTCGTATGCTGTCCGTGGCCCCACACACCCCCATTCCCACCTTCCCCTCAGGGCTCTTGGGCCCCTCCTCCCCACCTCCAAGCCCTCCTCCACCTCCGCTGGGGTTGATCACAGTCCACCTCCCCCAGGGGCCTTCCCTGCCTGCACTGACCAGCCACAGGAACCCTTCCCTCCTCTGTCTGGGAGGACTACTCAGGGACCCTCCCAGCCCAGGTCTTGGTGCCCCAGATGACATCATAGGAGGAGGTTACTAGGCAACCAGCCTCTGCAGTCAGGGGAGCCTGTTCTGTGATTTGAAGGGCCCTGCCAATTTCTTAAAATATCAGAATCAGAGCACATGTAGTCCCTGAGAAGAGAGGGAAACACAGCCAGGTTCATGTCATTGGCAAGCCCCGCTTCCCCGCCCTCTGACCACATGGGTTTTCCAAGTGGCGACCGTGTGAGACTGACCTCGTCTTCTCCTCTTGTCATGGCCCTCAGCCTGGCGGGCGAGGGGCTCGCTATTGCTGTGATTTTAGCAGGCACTTGCCGAGTCTGCCGTGTAATCCTTGAGGATGAAATGGGACGCGCATCCCAGATGAACTGTTAGGTGCTCTTTGTTACAGGGAACTGCAGACGAGGGAGCTGACTCATGGCCTGGCGTCACCCTGGAGGGAGCGTGCCGCTGGGTTCCCACCGGGCCCGGCATCAGTCCTGAGGTGTCCAACACTCTTCTCAACGACTTGTGTGCACAAACAACCCGCCTGTCTGACCAGTGCTGAAACAAAGGATGGTCACGACTCAGAATCGTCTCAGTGGGGAGGTGATTTAAGAGTGAAAGAGAAATTTTAAACAGGGCACAAACAGCACTGTCCGTAAACAAAACTGATCGATTGGACCACGTTAAAACTGAGAACTTCTGTTCATCAGCGGCACCATTAAGGGTGACAGAAGGCCAGACAAAAGGTGACGTTTGCCAGACGCGTCTCCGACTGAAGACTCGTCCACGTGAAGAACGTTCACTTTTAAAGAAGAGGCTGAGTCAGAAGGAGCAAAAACAGGCAAAATATCTGAACTGATGTTTCACAAAACAGAACGTCCAAATGCCCACAAAGTGTATGAAAAAAGAGATGCCCTCTTCTGTTTGCAGGGAGACGCCACCCCCGGCTGCAGCGGGACACCTCTTCCAGGTGAATTTCAGCCAAAACAAAGCAACACGCACACATCGTAAGCACCCTGTGTGGGCTCCACTCCTCGGAAACGACCTCACGAAAATGCTCACGTGCTTTCACCAAAAGACGTGTGTATCTTTGTGACCCTAGGGACGACAGCCCGGGGCTCCTCTGCCCACGGGATTCTCCGAAGCAAGAATATTGGACAGGATAGTCATTCCTTTCTCCAGGGGATCTTCCTGACCCAGAGATCAAACCTGGCTCTCCTGCATTACAGGCAGATTCTTTACTGTCTGAGCCACCCGGGAAGCCCAAGAACATTTATAGCAGTTTTCAATGGCCAGAGACTGGGAATAACCAGGATGTCCACAGCTAGGTGACGGGACACCAAGCTGGGGCGTGTGCAAGATGGAGAGCTGGAAGCAGTGACCACGGGGGGCCCTTGCTGTGCTCCCCAGTGTGGTTGAAGGTCCCCAACGACGGAAGGAGTGAAAGGAAGCAGACAGGAGAAAGCGCCCACTGCACGATCCCATCACAGGAACACCGCAACCACGAGGAACTGGTCTGTGGGGCTGGAAGTCACGACGGGTTGCCTCTGGAGCTGGCCTTGAGGCCTGGAGGTGGAGGTGTTTTCTTTCCCATCAGGGTTCTGGCTACAAGGGGGCTCTGTCCTGGGCAAAGCCACCGCACGTCTCATCTGTGGTGTGCGCTTCCACTCTGAGAAGTTCAGTGAAGGTCTGTGTGGACACATGGTTCCATCACGACAGATGAATCAGCAGGGGCCTTGCTCCAAGCCGTGGACAAATCCAGAGCTGAATACGAAGCGTGGAAAGACTGCTTTTAGACATCAGACAGCGTCAGCTGACTCTGAGGGAGGGCAGCTGGGAGAACGCCCTGTCTAGGGCTCGAGAAACTCTCTGGCATGCAGGCAGGACGGAGATCTGAGCCCACATGGCTGTCATGCTGAGCTGGGGATGCAGGACCAGGGTTCGGGGAGGTTAAGAGGCTGGAATTCACGGGGATGCTGCCAGAAACACCATGGCACAGCTCTGAAAATCGATCTGGGGGGCACTGGAGCTCTGACCAGCCAGAGAGAGGAAACCTTTTAAACATCTGTATTCATCAGCTTGGGCTTCCCAGGCGGCTCAGTGGTAAAGAATCTGCTGCCGAGGCAGGAGACTCAGGAGACACGAGTTTAATCCCTGGGTCAGGAAGATCCCTGGAGGAAATGGTATGGCAACCCTCTCCAGTATTCTTTCCTGGGAAATCCCATGGACAGAGGAGCCTGGCAAGCTACAGTTCATGGGGTGACAGAGAGTCAGACACGACTGAGACGTGTGCACGTGTTCATCAGCTCAGGTCACCACAACAGAATTCCACGGACTGGGTGGCTTAAATCAGAGCCCTTTACTCGTCACAGTTCTAGAGGCGGGAAGCCTGAGATTGGGCTGTCTAGTTCTCCTCTAGTAAGGCCACAACCCACTGGATGAGGTTCCCCACCCTATGACTGCATTTAATTTTAATCACTGCTAAAGACCCTAGGAAGAAGGCAATGGCACCCCACTCCAGTACTGTTGCCCAGAAAATCCCATGGATGGAGGAGCCTGGTAGGCTGCAGTTCATGGGGTCGCTAAAAGTCAGACACGACTGAGCGACTTCACTTTCACTTTCCACTTTCATGCATTGGAGAAGGAAATGGCAACCCACTTCAGTGTTCTGGCCTGGAGAATCCCATGGACGGAGAAGCCTGGTAGGCTGCAGTCCATGGGGTCGCACAGAGTCGGACACGACTGAAGCGACGCAGCAAAAAGACCCTATCCCCAGATACATCATATTGGGGCTTCAACCTACGAATCTTGGTGGGGAGACCAGTTCAGTCCATAACAACACCGCAGGCACTGAACGGAAACTCCAGAAGGGCCACAACCTCAGTAGGGGAACTAACCAGCCCCGGAGTTAAGGCCACTTTGACCCATCACTAACAAAGTTCTAAAACAAGCCTCAAAGCTCTGAGTCCAGCAGCAGCCACATAAGTTCCTACCAGACTGACTGTTCCAAAGGTAACAACTGTAAACACTGGACTTAAAAAAAAGAAACGGCCGGCTGGAGACCCTGGAGAAGAAGCCAAAGCAGGCAGGCTCTGGAAGGGAGTCAGTCGTAGACTAGACTGAGGAGGCTCTCCATTTCGATAGCATCCAGCCTGAGCAGAGCCCTGAGTCTGCACCACGCAGGTCATGGAAATAACCCAGAGTCCGGTACACAGGCACGGTCTTTGTGGCTTGAAGACCAGAGCACGGGGTGTAAGGCAAACTCAGCCACAGAAAGGTCAGGCAGGATTCCAGTAAGCAGTGAATCCCAAAGTCTGTGTTTAGATCCTGTGCCAATCTCTGCCTGAGCCCTGAACCACACATGAGCAGGGCAGACTCCAAACAGCCAGCCCAGGTCTAAAACCCCAACTGAGGTTTGAGATGCATCCGAAATGAAGATTTTTCAGTTTGAGCCATATCAGATTAATTGCCTATCAAAACACTGAAAATCAAAGCACCTCAATCCAGTCTCCACAGGTTACATTTACGAAGTCTAAGATATAATCTCAAATTACTCAGTATCTGAAGAAAGAAGAAAATATGGCCCATTCTCAGTTCATGGAATCTAACCCCAAGATGACCAAGATGTGGGAGTAGGCAGGGAGTTCAAAGTTGCTGTGGCTACTATGCCCAGTGAAGTAAAAGAAAGTATGCTCACAATGAAAAAATGGATTGGGTACTGCGGTAGAAAAACAGAAATTGTAAGAAAGGACCAAATAGAGAAATTCTAGAACTGAAAAATGTAAAGCTGAAATTTAAAAGTTCACAAGGGGCTTAACAGTAGAACAGAACTACAAAGAAAAGTTAGTGAACTTGAAGAGAAATCAATAGAAATTATCCATTTTGAAGAAGAGGGAAGAAAGGAAGAAAAAAAAAACAATAAAAGAAAGGGCTTCAGGGACGCATGGAATAGTATCAAAATTCTGAGAGATGTGATATTGGAGAGCTCGAAGGAGAAGAGAGAAAATACAAGAGACATTAAAAATTTTTAATACATTTTTAGAAGTTATGGCTAAAAATTACCTGAATTTGATCAAACACACCAATTTATAGTTTTCAAGAGCTCAGAAAGCCCACATCAATATGAGTACAGGAAAAAATATGCCCAAACACAGTGTAGTCAAATGTGGTCAATGCACTCGCTCCAGTGTCTTTGCCTGGAGAATTCCATGGACAGAGGAGCCTGGCGGGCTGCAGTCCACGGGTCGCAAAGAGTCGGACACGACTGAGTGACACACACACCGCATGGAAAACCGGAACTTTAATTCCAGGGAACAGAGTTTCAGAATAAATACGTGGATAAACAAGAAAGGACCACCTGGACTTAAGAACCTGAGGGCGGGATCCTCCTCGATTCTCCTACCTACGGCCTGGCCCCTTGCGACACGTCTGAGCGCTTTTAGGGCTGCTCTCCGTGGGGCTGGAGGGCTCGTTTTCTGCCTTCCCCCACCCCAGCTGTGGTCCCTGTTCTCAGGGTGGGTCTGTGGGGTCCTGGGCACGTGGGCTCTGCCCCGAGACCTGGGGTCAGGGGTCTGGCATCGGAGGCCAGTGGGAGGGGCTCCTTTGGCCCCTGTACACCTGGCTCATGTCATGGCCCCCCGCACACTCTGACCAGAGACTGTTCTTCCAGAACACCCTCTTTCCCAGCCCGGCGTTCCTTCCTTCCACTTCCCGGCTTCTGGTGCACTTAGGCCTTGTGTCCAGGGCCTGGCCCACCTAAGGCATCCACCCACAGGAAGCGCTGGGGCATGGCCACCCCATAGTAAGGCGCAGCACAGAGAAGAGGGCACTCAGTGGCCATCCCTCAGGGCACCCCCGGACCGGACACAGCTCTGCAGCCTCCCTCTGGGGCCGGGTGCCCCCCCTCCCCACCGCGGGGCTGCTGAGCAGGGCCTCCGTCTGCAGCGGGGTGTTGACAGCCGGGGCTGGTGGCCGGGAGCTGGTGGGGGCAGGGGGACACGCACGGGGGTCCGGTCTCCGCCCCGTGCACAGGAAGGCCCCCCGCCCCAGCGCCTGAATATGGATTTGTGCCTCAGGACAGGAGGGGCGGCTCGGCCCTAATTAGCGGCGACGGAGGCCTCCCCCGGCCCGGGGCGCCGCGGGCCCATCAAAGAGCGGCAGCCGCTAATCCCCGCCTTCCAAGGGCAGCATCTGCGCCCTCCCCTCCCCCAGCGCGGCTCTCTGACAGCAGGCCGCAGAGTCCCGGCTATTTAATTAGGACGGAAGGTTCCCCCAGCCCTGGGAAATGATTTAATTTCAATATTTCCTTTGCTGAGCAGAGGCCCTCCGCCCCCCTCCTCCAAGGCCTTTCATCTGCGGCTCGGCCCATCCCCCCAGGAGCTCGGTCCTCCCCTCTCATTCCGAGCCAGTCTGTGTTCAAGGGACCCCGCGGGGCTGGGGGTGCATCAGCACTCCCTCCCACCCGGGAGCCCTCGGTCCTGCCCTGAGCCAGGCTGCTCCCCCTCCTGGCAGCCGAGTGGGCTCCGCTGACCTTGGCCTCCGACAGCGCCTCCTTCCTCCCAAGGACGTGGCAGCCTTGGCTCCACCCCCCTCATTACCGACTCTAAGCCCGCCTGCCTTATTCTGCTCCCAGGGCGCGGGGTGTATATGTATGTGTGTATGTCAGTGCACACACACGGGAGGGTGTGTGCATGTGAACTGGCGTGTGCCTGCATGTGTGTGGAGGAGTGCGTGCCAGTGTTCCTGTGCATGCACACGCGTGTGAGTGCGCCCTGTGTGAAGTTGTATGTCTTCATGTGTACGCACACGAGCACCTGCCTCCGTGCATGTGTGGCTGTGGGTGCTCACAGGGATTGCACACAGGTGTATGTGTGTGTAATGGTGCGTGCAGGACTGTGCATGTGAGTGAGCTTGAGCACATGCCCGTGGGTTTGAGTGTGTTTGCGCCTGTGAGCACACCTGTGTGCGGTGTGTGTCCACTGGGCGGGGAGCTCCCTAAGGCCTGAGCCTGCTTTCACCCGCTTCGCATTAAAGAGCCGGTGCTCCGGCTGTCGCCGACCACTCCGACCACTCCGACCACTCCCCTGGGGCGGCCCCAGGCCAGGTACCGCCTGGGGCTCCAGGCAGGCCCCAGCTCTGGTTGCTCTGTCCCTGGCTCAGTCCAGACTCGGTGCCCCTGTCTGTACAGACCCGGTGGTTCCAGCGCCAGGGGCACCCAGCAGAGTGGAGGCTGGGTAGGCTTGGCCGACCTGGAGAGGCAGCCCAGCCCCCACCCCGGGCCGAAGGCTCCAGCCGGCCTCCTCCCCAGGCCTAGGCTAATGAGAGGTGTCAGCTGGGCGGCTCCTCCAGGCAAACCTCCGCCCTGAGCAGTTTCTTAAAAGGGCAATTCTAACCTCACAGAGTCCTTTGAACCCATTGAGAATGAACGAGGAACGCGGAGAGGAGGCTCCTCCCTTGTGTGGAGGAGCTGGAGACAGAGAAAAGGGAAGACAGAGTCCTGCGGGCCCCCTGGCGTGGCCCTGCTCTCCAGGAGCCGTTTATCAGCCATCCTGGCGAGAGGAGGGTCCTCGCCCACAAATGATGGGCCTTGTGATTTCCACCCCCGCCCCCCGCCCAGCCCCCATACCACGATTTATGCCTTTTCCAGACAACATCCTCATGGCCTCCCCCAGCACACGCGCCAACAGAGGACCACTGCCCACGCGGTGACACACTCAGGGAGCCAGGGACCCCACGGGCTCCCCCCACCAGGCCCCCAGGCTCACTGGGCACCTGTGTCCCCAGGGGTGGCACACGGTGGTCACTTAGAATGAATAAGTGTGTGAACGTGTAACGTCTAACGTGGAATAAAACAACGGCCAGGAGCTGTGGGGACAGGCGCCTCTCCCAGCCCCTCTGGTTCTCTGGGTTAGAATCCTGCGAAGTCGGCTGGGCAGGGGGGCCCCCCTCCAGTGGCAGCCTGGAAGGCCTTGGGGTCCCCGGAGATCCACGATCCCCCGGCCCGGAGGAGGGCTGAAGAGCTTGGCAAGCAAATGTGCACAGAACTTGGCGAATTGCTTTCTTTCCTGTTTTATGAAATACTTCTCTAAATGCCTCCATATTGCTCTCTTGAGGGCTGGAGGGAGAAAAATAGCAATTAAAGTCTTGTCATCCGACTTGTTCAGGCCGTTAAGTTGTTCAATCTTGCATAAAAAATCGGCGTGTGTACTTACTGTGGAGGGAGCACCTGGCCAGGAGGCAGTAACTGTAAATCAGCGTGTAACGGCACGCTCCTGCCCAGCCTGCGAGTCTCGCCGGGCGCAGTGCAGGCTTCCTGTGCTTGGGGAGCCCCACGGGTCCCTCTGCCCACGGTGGTCCGGGCAGAGGGGGACACAGTGGCCCACCTGGGCTCTGAAGACACCTCCAAACCGCCTGTCCTTCTTGGAAGCTGGAGTCACATCTGGGGAGGCTGCTTGTTGGGCCGTCCGCTCGGACAGACACGATGATCCTAGGGCTGTGCTGCCGTGGCACTGGGCCACACTCAAGTCCCAGGCGGCCAGCTCGAACCCCGCAGGGCTGGATGGTGCTGAAATCAGGCTGCGCTCCGGTGGGAGATGGTGTGGGAAGGTGGTGGTTGCCACAGGCGGCCCGTGTTTGTGCCCTGGGTCCTTCCTCCTCGCCGGCCAGCCTGAGCCAGTCTGCAGCGTCCCATTCTCCAGGTGAGGGCGGCGGGGTCCCTCAGTCACCCCAGGGATGCGCTCCCAGCAGCTCCGGCCACTCTGCGGCTGACCCTTCCCTGCACTCGCGGTAGGAGCCAGGCCTGTCCCCACATTATGTCCCTGTTTTACAGCGTCTCGGGAGAAAGACAGCTCGAGCTCCAGAGATTCACTCCCGCCTGCAAGAGGTTCATTTACTTTGACACATGTGGTTTAGTTTCAATTATTTATCATAACACTGGAGAGGGCACCGATAAAAGCGCCAAAGTGCGTTTATCCAGAGCCACTCGAGGGTGGCAGGTGGTATGCACTTTGGGGCGGGGGCAGCAGGCAGCTCCTCACCAGGGAAGAGGGAGCAGGGGGCCAGGGTGGGCCAGGGCCCAGGGGCCGCACGGGCCGTGACGGGAATGCTCCGTGGCCCTCGGGAATGACATCTTGTTTCAGCGCCGGAGAGGAAACCAGAGTTGGGGACGGTGATGTGATTTTAAGAGAGTGGCGTTGGCTTCTCTTCAGTGGCCGCAGCTTTTAAATCAGCTGGAGACAGAAGAGAACCAGGGCAGCGCAGCTTCTCAGCTTTGCTGAGATTCCCAAACCTTGCAATCCACCCTCCAGCCATCACTGCCCCTGTCCATCTGTCTGTCCATCCGCCTTTCCGCTGGTGACCCCCCCAACCCACCAGATCCTGTGGCGGGGGGAGGGGACAGGGACCCTGGTGACACAGAGGCACAGCAGGCCTGGCGCTGCCCTGGGGGCTCTGGCCTCGGGGAGAGACCGGCCAAGTTAATTAGAAAGCTCTGTGGCCCGTGCTGTGTCCCTGGCGCTGTTCTAGGGCCCAATGAGCGGGAGGGCCCCTGAGAGCTGGTGGAGGAGCCCTGACGACCTACGACCAAAGGGTGCCAGCCGAAGGCATGGAGGCTGGAGATGCTGACCAGCCTGGGCTGCAGGTCCGGGCCGGGGCGGGGGTTTGTGCCGGGGACCTGGGCCCTTGTCCTCTGGCTCAGAGCCGGCCCCCTTGACCTCCACCCCGGGGTCCGTGTTGCCTGGCCCCTGGCCCGCAGCGCCAGCCTGCCTGCGAGGTGTGGAAGGGTGCAGCCCCCAGCCGCGGGCCGCCCCTCCCTGGGCCCCACCCATCCGCTCGGTGTGGACGCGGGGCGGGACCGCAAGCCGGCACGCCCCCTTGCACAGCCGGTACTCGGCGCTCTGCTTCCCAGACAGGGCAGCTCAGAGGGAGGCGGGCCTGTGGGACTGTCTGATCCGGGCGCCTGCCCTGGAGAGCCGGACACTGGGGTCCAGGGGAGAGAGCCGGCCTGGGGTGCACAGGAGGGTCTGGCTCCGGAAGGGCCACGTCTCTGGTGTGGCCAGAGAACCGGGGAGGGCCCCATGCTTCTTGACCCACCAGAGTCCGCCAAGAAGAGCCGAGATGAATGCTGTCCCAGATGGCGATTTTAATTCTCCAGAAAGCGGCCGCGTCCTGACGGACCGGCCGAGGTGGCCCCTGCCAGCCTCTCTGACTTACGATGGAAAGAACTGGTCCCTGAATTGCTGCCAGTTCCCGTTCGGGATTCTGCATGATTCTCCGTGGACCGCAGCCTGCCTTTTATTGACACCACTGGAGTGTGAATTCCATGAATAAATTGTATTATCTCGGGGGCTTCGGGATGACAAAAACATGGAAGCCGCTGCAGTCCTGAAATGCCCCTCTCCCCTCATCACACCAACAGAGGCTGGGGGAGCGGACCCTCCCGGGAGGCGCATTTAGATTTTAATTAAACTGGCGTTCCCAGTTTGCAATAAATTAGCCACAAACAGGGCTCTGGCATCCAGGCAGGAGGCATCAAAGGCTCTCACCTGGGTCGCCCACAAGTAAGGTCACGCACACCTCTGGACAGACTAGAGAGCCCCAGGCCGGCTGTGGTCCCCAGGAGAGGGGCCGCCTCCCTCGCCACAGGGCTGTGCGTTCCCGGGGCCTGCCTACTTGGACTTCCTGGCGCAGGGGTGGTGGGCAGCTGTAGGCCCCAGCATCTCATGACTGCCGGACACCCAGCCTGGCCCCCACTCCAGCACCCCAACCCACCGCTCTTGCTGCAGGTGAATCAAAGAGGCCAGAGAGCAGGGACCGCACCCTCCATGCATGTCCGTGGCTATCCTCCCAAGGCCCCTGTCCAGGGGGTGGTCCCTGGGTGACCGGTGGCTCGGGCACACTGTCCTTGGAGCTGTGACTCGGCCGCCATCCTCGGCTCCGACCAGTGGGTGGGCCACTCCACCGAGTGCCAGGTCACTCTCCAGAGGCTACTTGGGGTCTGGGCTGTGAACTCACTTCCTGGGGATTGTGGGGAGAAGAGACCCAGGCAGCAGGGCTCAGGGCCTGTGGTGTGAACCGCTGGAGATCGGATGCCGGCTGGGTGGGGGTCAGATGCCGACTGGGGTGTCCTGCCAGGGCTGAAGGAATTCTGGGCTCTGGGCACTGAGGCCCCCAGGCCCCACACTCCTTCCAGGCTGTAGACCAGCCTCGGGCCGGGCAGAAGTCTCTAGCTGAAGCAAGTCCTGGCTGCCGCTAACCAGCTGTGTGTCCTGGGTGAGTGACCCTGGCTCCTTCCTCCCCTCCCTCCCCCAAAGCGAGGGGCCAGGCACTGCCACTCTGTGGCATGAGCTTGGGGTGGGTGCGCTGCCGTCAGCCAGGTTTCTAGAGACTTCCATGTCACCTGGGTCTGTGGTTCTAACATCCTGAGTCTGGGCTCCCAAGGGCAGCAGCTCCAAGGTTCCCCAGTGCTGGTTCTGGGCTCTGCCGAGTCCGAGTTAGGGTTCATGGGTCCCCGCGGGAACCCGGGCCTCCCCGGGCCTGGGGGTCAGGGAGAGCCTCCCACACCACCATCTTATCCCTGGGCCCCTCACACCAGCTGCGGGAGAGGGGTGCCGCCCCAGAGGCCACCAGCTCCCACTGCCGGCACGAGGCCGCGCCCGGCTGTCCGGGGCAGACCTCGCGTGTGGCTTTGAAATAACAAAGCCCAGGAAGGGAGCTGGAGGCGTGGTGTGGCCGCTCCATCCTTGTCTGCCGGCTGGCAGTGCCGCCGAGCGGGGCAGGCACACCTGCTCCCGCAGCTGCCCACCGGCCGCAGCCGGCCCGGGCTCCGCAGGAGCAGCGTTGCTGGGCGGTTGGAGGGCGAGGAGTCGCGGTCCGCTAGTTTTATGGAGGTGTCTCCAGGTTCACCTCCGCGCGGAGGGGCAGGCAGCTGTTCTACACGCACTCCGAGGACCACCTCAAGGGTTTTGGTGTTAATTAAGTCGGCAGGACTGTTCTCAACAAGCACCGTCATTAGGGAGAGTGGAAATGAAGCGCCCACCTCGCAATGATGCGGGGAAGGGGGCGTGTGGGCCCCGACGGCTGGCCTGCGCCGCCCAGTGCCAGGCCTAGGCGTGTTGACCTCTGTCCAAGCTGGTAAAGCAGCTTCCTGGAATGATCCAGAAGGCTTCAGAGCAACCAGAGAGGGCCAGAAAGGACACCAGCTGGAGGGGAACTGGGCGGCTCTGAATGACGGGGTTGGAGGGGAGGCAGGGGCTGGGGGCTTCCAGCACAGGGCGGGGGTGGGGGGTGGGAGGAGGCATACAGCTTGTCACCCCCTCCCCGGTGTGCTCCCAGGGCAGGCACACAGGGACCTGCCCTCACACACTGGGTGTCAGCTTGGAATTCTCAATAAATTCATCCCTGGATTTGGGTTTGGTACGTGAGTCTGAAAGGACCACGGCGCCTGTGGGGGTAAGTGGGGGGCACCGGAGCCCCAGCCTGCTACCCGCTTCTCAGCCACCTGCTCCCTGCCCTGGCGTCCGAGGCTTGTCCGGCTCCTCTCCCGTCCCCACGCCTGGAAGTCAGTCATGTAGAGGGTAGGGGGTGGACTCCATGCTTCACGTTCATGTCTGTGCTGGGCATTGAGGCTGCCCGTGGGGGCAAGGCAATCCAGCCCCTTCCCTTGGTGAGGTTTACAGTGTATAGGCGGCAAGTGAGCAAATTCTCACAGACACATGCACTGAGGGCACGGCTGGCGTCTTGGAAGAGGAGTGACCGACGGATTTGAGTAGGCCTGACACCAGAGCCTGGGGGCTGCACCCGGGGGTGGAGCCTGGACCAGGAGGGCTCTGGGGATGGAGCCTGGGCCAAGGGGGTGGAGCCTGGACCAGGAGGGCTCTGGGGGTGGAGCCTGGACTATGAGGGCTCTGGGGGTGGAGCCTGGACCACGGGGGTGGAGCCTGGACCAGGAGGGCTCTGGGGGTGGAGCCTGGACCATGAGGGCCCTGGGGATGGAGCCTGGGCCACGGGGGTGGAGCCTGGACCTTGAGGGCTCTGGGATGGAGTCTGGACCGTGAGGGCTCTGGGGGTGGAGCCTGGACCAGGAGGGCCCTGGGGATGAAGCCTGGGCCACGGGGGTGGAGCCTGGACCAGGAGGGCTCTGGGGATGGAGCCTGGGCCACGGGGGTGGAGCCTGGACCTTGAGGGCCCTGGGGATGGAGCCTGGGCCACGGGGGTGGAGCCTGGACCTTGAGGGCTCTGGGATGGAGTCTGGACCGTGAGGGCTCTGGGGGTGGAGCCTGGACCAGGAGGGCCCTGGGGATGAAGCCTGGGCCACGGGGGTGGAGCCTGGACCAGGAGGGCTCTGGGCGTGGCATACTGACTCAGAGGCACTGCTGTTGTTGCACCCAGCGGCAGTGTAACAGGGGCCAGACCTGGGCCAGGGTCAGGAGACCTGAGCCGGGTCCAGCTCTGCCCTGACCCTTGACCAAGGTGACCTTCAGACCCTCGGGGCTCTGGCCTCTGAATCTTGGACGCGAGAAGTTTCTGGCTCTGCAACTGGGAGGTCAGCCTAGGAAGGAGGCAGGAGCTCGGGTGCGGAGTGGGCAGGTGGGGCCCCTGAGGGGGGTGGTCCAGAGAGGTGGGGCTCGGGGGCAGGGCTCTGGGAGGCTGGGTGGTCTCCATGGCCCCCACCTTCCAGTAGCTTGCTGGGCTTGAGGCCCTGGGTGGCCCATGGGTGGCCTGGCCCAGCTTTCCAGCCCCCGCTGAGAGCCGCAGACCCGACTATGACGGCAGCCTGAGACGGAGCTGCTTGAGTGCACGCCTGGGTTCTGTCTGCAGGACTTTGGAGCCAGCACATGGCTTCCAGCACAGTCCTCTGGTTCTCGCAACAAGGCCCGGTGGCCCCCAGGCCCGCAGGGGTGAAGGCCGGGCCTGGGCCGGCTCTCAGAGCCCTTGTTCTGTCTGTGGCAAGAGCCTGGGGCCGCCGCACCCACCCCCGCCCCGGCCCTCTGAGCTGGGTCACCCTTGCAGACGGGGCTGTGTGTAGAGGGCCAGCTCGGCCCACTGGGTGCCCTCCCACCTCTGCTTCCTGGGCAGCCAGACAGCAGTGATGGAGCCTGAAAACCTGCTGTCCCAAGAGGCATGGCCGGACTGTCGGAACCAGCAGGTCCGCCCAGGTAGGGAGCCTGAGGCCCAGAGGAGCCCAGACGGTTGTTCCTGGCTGCCTGGCACGGGGGCCGCCATCAGGCCTCTGATGGGCACCACCCCCAGGCTGGAGTCCTGCCCCCGGCCCACGAGCCGTGCCCGTGGCCTGCCCGCCTGACTCGGGCCTGTCTGCCCCAGCCCCCAGGCAGGCACGGCTGCGGCCACGCACGCTGGCAGCTTTGGTGTCACTGCAGACCCTCCGTGAGTGAGAGAGATGGTCGCTCGGTCGTGTCTGACTCTGCGACCCCACGGACTGTAGCCCACCAGGCTTCTCTGTCCATGGAATCCTCCAGGCAAGAACACTGGGGTGCCTTTCCCTTCTCCAGGCGATCTTCCTGACCCAGGGACTGAAGCTGGGTCTCCCGCATTGCAGGCAAATTCTTTACCGTCTGAGCCACCAGGGAAGTCCAGGGACCCTTGAGAAATGGGGCGAGTACCCCAAGACTGGGAGATGGGCCTCTGGGATTCCGACCTTTGCTGCCCTGAGCCCACCATGGTGGTGGCCCCTGGCCTCTGGGCCATTAGGCTGATGGCATGTTCAGGCCCAAGTGACCATCTTGAGTGTGCGAATGGAAGGTCTTCAGGGACCCCACTTCACAGTAACCTCTGTGCCTCCCCAGGAAGCCTCCTTCCCCACGGTCCCCTCCTGCATCCTCTGCTGGGCCCTGCTGGCCAGTCCTTGCTCCAGGTTCCAGGCCCTTCCTTCCTGGCCCTCTGGAGTTG